>NC_091764.1:55460005-55761476 GCF_029378745.1 Bos indicus | reverse complement strand
TTTACTGAGAACCTGCTGTTTGCCAGGTCCTGGGGAGAGAGTGGTGGGCCACACAGAGGCAGCCTTTGCCCACACGGGTGATGACAGTAAATGAGCAAGGCAAACACTGATGCTGGTCACCCCTGCCACAGAGTTGCCCCTAGTGGAGGCTTTTTGACCAAACATTTGGGGCTGTCTTCTCTGGAGGACTGACATTTGAGTTGAGATATTAACAGTAGGAACCAACCACCGGAGGACTAGACCTCCAGACAGAGGAGTGATACTCCCCACGGCAGGAAGAGCTTGTTTTGTTTTGTTCTTGAAGCTGAACATCATGTGTGTTGGGGCAGGGCCCTCTTCAGGCCATCTCCCGTGGCCTGAAGACCAACTCACTCCCGGAAACCACTCTCCTGCCTCTGGTTCTCACCCCAACCCAGCCTCCTCTAGGCATCCCACACGTGAAGGGCGCCCAGAAAGCCCCCGGGAGCAGAGGGCCTCCGTTGCTGGGTTCCCTGGTGGTTCAGCAGGCTGCTCTGTGCCCAATGGGGCCTCAGTGAGGACTGCTCACCTGCAAGAAGCTGGCCTTCAAGCAGCCTCAGAACGCTTGAGCTCCTTGGAATCCTTTTGTTGTCAGTCTCCAGTGTAAAGTTTGGAGGTGATCAGACTCCTCAGTTCATGGCAGGCTGTCATCACCGGCCTTTACAAGACCCCGCTCTTGCAGTGTGTGTGTTCCCTTTTATCTGCATCCCCTCCCCTCCCTGCCTTTTCCTCCCCACCATAGACATCCATTCTAACCGTTTAACATCTATCTTTCTATTTTCATTCTGATAAAACATGGCCTGTTGTTTTGTGCTTATGTCATTTTTTACAAACAGGAATTGGCATTCTGTTCTATATTTCAAGCCTGTTTCTTCCTGTGTTCCTTCAGCCCAGTGTTTTTAAGGTGTGTCCACAGGTCAGATGTGTCTCTAATGTGATGGCATGGTACTCCCTGCTGTCTCGGAGTGTTTCTCCTGTTCAGTCTCCCTGGGGGAGGCACATGCCCCACTGCCTGCAGCTTCTCACCACCACTAATACCACTGTGAACATTCTGGCTCCCGTGCCCTTGTGGCAGTAGCAGACTGCCCTCCGGAACACTGGGCCAGTCCTCGTTCCCACCGGCAGGGCCCCCGGGTGCCCATCTCCCCACAGCCTTGCCAACACTCAGCACCACCCAGCTCTCTAACTTACACTGGTGGAGAGGACAGCTTTGTTTTGATTCGCATTTCTCTGATTACTTTCTTCGCATACTTTTTAGCCTTTGGGTTTCCTCTTTGGTGGACCACGTCTACATCCTTGCTGTGTGCCCAGCTACTCACATGATGCCCTGCTTGAAGTAGCCACGGAAGGTGTCGGACTCGTGGTACTGGACCTCCCGGTGCTGAACGGGGCTGCCCCCCAAGTAGTCGTCCAGCTGCGTAGTGTAGATGGCTGCGCAGCTCTGTTCATCCTGGGAGGAGTCCTTCCCAATCCAGAAGTGGATGTCTTGGGAGAGGAGGCAGCCCACTCTCCGGGTCTGGGGTGTAGTCAAAGAGATTGGCTCAGGGGCTGGTTCGCCCCTCTGGCCTGGGAAGGTAGCTGCCTAGGGTGGCTTGTGTCCCATTCTCGGCAGGCTCAGGCCTCTGTGTCCTGCTCTGCAGTCTCTTGCCCCCTACAGTGGCCCCTGGGCAGACCTGTTCCGTGACTCAAGCCCTACCAGCCTGAGTCCCTCCCTACATTTGGGGAATGCTGACAGCTTACTGTCCTCCACATAAGCAGAGGTAGGGGGAAATCTTGCCAGGTTGGAATGCAGGCAAGAGTTCTCTTGTTGCTCATTTGCACCCCTGCACCCTCACAGCTGTATAGAGCTGCTGTCTCCCAGCGTGGCTCTGTCGGCACCGTCCATGTGGGAGACTGTTCCCTCGGCTAGGTGAGCACTTTGAGGCCAGAGACGGCCCTGTGTCCACCTGGCCTTCCTCCACAGCACTGTAATCTGGGGTCTGGGCTCAGGAGGCTGAAGCCTGGCTATGGGCCACATGCTGATGTTCAGACTGACGGCCACACCTCTCCCCCATTCAGATGCAAAATTTAAAACCCTGGCCTAAGCACAGCCTTTGATAGTCAAACTGGAAGCCTGTTCCATGCAACAGCGAGGAAGAATCAAGACGGATACCAGAGGCCTGATTAATTTTGTGGGCAAATCTCCCAGGGAAGCCCCGGAGCTGGCTCTCTGGGGAGGAGCTTGTGAGAATCAGGGGAGAGGGCGGACGGTGCTCACCGAGAGGATGACGTAGCAGTCTCCCTCATAGAAGTTGCCGTGGGCGCTCAGAGGCACCAGCGCCAGCTCCATTTTCTGGAAGGACAAGGGGTGTGGATAGGCTACATCCCTTCCCCCTCGTCCCACAAGCCTCCTCCCTCCATGCTATTATTTGGCACAGGTGACAGGGCTGGGGAGTGGGTGGAAAGGTAGGGAGATGTCCCCAACGGGTCATGGCGGCCAGCCCCAGGATGAGCGCACATCCCTCCAGCTTCTGCTGAGCTCCGCCTGCACAGCCCTGGGTCTGCCCTCCTCCTACCACCTGCCTGGTCTCATCTCACTACACTGAGCAACCTGGTGAGCCCCCTCAGTCCTATGCAGTTGGGTGTAAGCCCTCAAGGAAGAGCCTCAAGTCTCTGAGCCGAAGCACCAGGGTCTCCAGCACTGACTCCATCCACCCAGCACCGGCCGAGGTCTGAGAACGGAGTGGAGTACCCGGATTCTGTGAGGCTCTGGGGGCTGAGGGCTGGCTGTGTGCAGGTTCCGTGCTGAGGGCTCCTGTCTGGAGTCTGGATTGGAGCTCTGATGCATCTGTCATAGCATGTCTGGCTCGTCCCAGGAGAGCCGTTCATGTGGCCTCTGATGGGGACTTTCATCACTGTCTCCAAAGAGGTAAACCTGCGGTTCTATGTGAGTATATTCTATATAAAATATGTGTGTCAAATGTGAGAATGTTAACTATCCCACAATTTGTGTAACTTTTTGTTCCTATTAGTTGTTAAATGCACGGGGAGCCTTAAAAGCAGTGGGAGTGACCTGGCTCTGAGCAGCTTGCTAGGCAGCTGTGACCCCTCTTGAGGACGATAGTGAGGTGGGCATCTCCTCTGGGTTTTATGCAGCAGTCCCTCACTGGGCTCAGAGCAGGGAGGAGGAGGTAAGGCTTTCTGGGCCAGGGCGGTTCCCAGCTACAGACCGGTGGCGCTCCGGGTCAGCCAGAGGGGCTCAAGCCGGAGTAGAAGGGATGAGCAGGGCCCCCATCTATGCTGTACCCAAACCTCCTCCTACTTTGCAGGAGCCAGAGTGCCCCGTGGAAGACAGGTTCCATTGTCCTGACTAGAGCAGCCAGTAGTCTTGGCTCTCTGGGTGGCCTGGGCCCCACCCATCTCTCCAGGGCATTTACTGGAAGTGCAGATGGCTGGATAAAGGGCCAGCTTATTTTTGCTTGTGAAGAGCATTTCTTCCACCTCACCTCCCCCCTGCCACCCCGCTCTGTGCAAGAATAGGAGACTGTGCTCTTCAGCGCTGCCTCTCACTGCTGCCGAGCCACTAGCAGGAAACTCAGTGTTGGGGGCTTTCGGCGGCCCAGGAGGTGCCCCGTCCCGCCCAGCTCACCTCTATTCTCCAGGTGATGATCCCAGGGTCGTTGCCCACAGCCTGGAAGGCGCTGCTCAGAGACATGGCGCTTGTCTTCCCGGGACTGAAACATCACAGAGCAAGTGGAGAGGTGACGCCTCTCAGAGCAGGCATCCCGCCCGCTTTCCTCCTAAGTCACTTCCCAATCTCTCAGCCATCCGGCCACATCCTCATGGCGCATCCCTGCACTGTTGTCTCACAGTGATGTGGGAAATGACTTGTCCAAGTTCATGTCGTAAGCCTGGCTGACCTGGCGGCGAGGTGGTGGTGGGGGGCAAGTTCTGCTTTGCCCTTGCACTTCCCTTGTTAAGAGCTCTGGTAACAGGCATCATTATTTACTGAAGGGGTGACAAATGTGTTAAACCCTCTGTTGACTGATTTTACTTCTCTCATTTAATTCTCATAAGCTGAATATATTTCCTTCATCTTATATTGTGGGAAAATTGAGGTTCAGAGAGGTTAAATAATTTGCTCAGTATCACCAGAAAGAAATCCCTCCCTGATCTTAAAATCTCTGTTCTAATTACTCTGAGGTACTACAACTCTTCCTAACTTACCTAAATTCAGTGGCACATGGGCTGAAAAGCTTACATCAGAGTATTTCCAAACTGAGTTTCCTTCTCTCATTCTTATTCCAGTTCTCCCAGACTCTCTGCTTGGCAGGTCCTCTTCACAGTCCACTCTTTGGGCTTTCACTTACCAGACTTTTTAAAGTAAACCATCCTTAAACTATCCCATCCTGCTTTTGTCATATGACTAATATATTCCCTGTGCCTCACAGAAGAAAAGGGAAAGTAAAATGGCAGAGCTGGGACATAGAATTCAGGGTGTGGACTTCCCTGGCAGTCCACCACTTAAGGCTTGGATTTCCAATGCGGGGGGTGGGGGCGGGGGTGGGTTGATCTCTGGTTGGAGTACTAAGAGTTCAGGGTGCCAGCAGGGACAGGCGGGCGTGGCCTGTGGACAGACCCTCCCCCGCCCCCACAGACCCAGCCAGTGGTGCAGTGCCCTTCCGCAGGCAGGGTGCGGAGACACAGGGAGAGGTCAAGAGAAGTGCATTATGCACCATCTCTATTCGAGGCGTGTCTAGGGTTATCAAGCTCTTACACATGTCCACGGTCGCATAGCTTTTGCATCATGAAAATTCCTGTCCGGTTCTTGCTCTCAAGGGGCTTGCAATCTCGTGATACACAGTAACTGATGAATGCTCTCACATGGCAAAGGTAAAGGATGGGCTTGACTGATTCATTAATACACAGGAAAAAGAAAAACAAAAACCAAAAGCCCTGAAAGGTCTAGCTGGGATTTTGTGAAAGTATTAGTCACTCAGCCGTGTCTGACTCTTTGTGACTCCATGGACTGTAGCCCACCAGGCTCCTCATCCATGGAATTCTCCAGGCAAGAATACTGGAGTGGGTAGCCATTCCCTTCTCCAGGGCATCTCCCTGACCCAGGGATCGATCCCGGGTCTTCTGCATTGCAGGCAGTTTCTTTACCATCTGAGCCACCAGGAAAGCCTGGGGTTTGGCTATTTGGAAGCATATTGTCCTCGTCAGGAGGAGCAAGTCTGGCCATTCTTTTCTTGAGCCTTGGTAGATGAACCTAGGTTTGGGTATGTGCCATTATCTAGTGTGGACATTGGCAAAACAAAAAAAGACAAACAAAAATCTCCCTTTGTCTACTGCTGTAGCAGGCCTAAAGCAGAGCAATGATGCAGAGCAGTAATGTTTGAGGATTTAATTTGATAACTGGCACTGCCCCACCCTGTGCTGCTTGGAACTGCTGGGGAATATTTGTTCAGGTTTCCTGCAGATCCTAGATTTCAGTCACTAAAGGCAAATGCCATGACCCAACTAGGGGAAGGGGATAAAGACCAATTCGTTCCTGGGAGAGAGCTAAGTGTAAACCTGCTAAAAGTCAAACCAGCTGTCACTAATTAGGACTGTGAGTCCAGAGGCCAAAAGCGGTCCCAATTCCCAACAGGGACTTAGCAATCAAGACACTCACTGGGCCAGGAGCCCTGAAATACAGGACAGGACATGCTCACAGAAGGAACTCTGCCGTACTGGAACACCTAGAAACTGACACCGAAGTCTCCCAAAGCGTCTCTCCATCCCTCCTCAACTCCTAATTTATTAACTTAGTACCCTTTGACACTACCGCTGGGTGGGGTGCAGTTTTGAAATCCCAGGTTAAAAGGTAGTGGCCCTTAATTCCTATCAACACTGTGAATGGACCCGAAGTAGAGGAAGCTGGTTTTCATTTATGCCTTGCTCTACACCATCTTTTTGAGCTGGGGTATTCTGTTTCTTAGTTTTTGAAAATATGCCTTAATGTTTAGGGAGCTCTTAAAAATTACCTCAACTTGTCAGCAGGAAGTTTGCAAAACTGACAAGCTTCTGGTTCAATCCTCTAAGCCTCATCCAAGAAGACAAGGCCAAGGAAATTTCAATCTCTTGTTTCTTTCTAGTCCATGCTCTACTGACATGCACCCATAAACCAAAGAGAACTTACCTTGCCTTCTACCAGTCTTCCCAGTTTTCTGGCAGTGAGTAAGCAGTGTTGAGGAACCACCCAGTGCGGGAGGCTCCAGGCCCTGCTGCCTTCTCTTAGTAATGGCTGTGCAGATACTGGGTTTTATTTGCTTGGGTTTGCATCTTAACCGCATTTTCTAGTCCTGGCCAATCACAGCCATCCTAGCCCTGGGCTCGACTTATTCAAACCAGAGGGAAAGCTTTATCTGTTCCTATTCAAAAGAGCAAAAACAAGAGCAGACTTTTAAAGGCTTCTTTTTAACTCCAGTTCCACGCCCTGATATAATTGATTTTTTTAAAAGTGAAGTCATCAATAATGCAGGAAAGAGGGTGGGAGGATATGAAATTTGCCATCCTGTAGATATGAATGCATTACACTGATGACAGGAGGCAGGGCTGGGCCGCCCGCTGAGCCCCTGGGATGTCCAGGCTGGCAAGCGCCTCCCCCAGAAGTTTCTAGGCATTTCTCGGAGGTGAAGTCTGGGTGAAGGGCCACAGTGTGTTATCAGGTCATTCTGTTTTGTCCCTTGGGGGGTCATATGGCAGTCCAATCAAAATCTGAGTGCTTACTAGGTGCCAGGAACCACTGTTGAGTTCCAGGGCTCCTACTCTGGGAAAACCAGTAAGGGGTACAGAAGGAAGACTCTACATCCCTAAGTCCCTCCGGAGCTTCCAGTTCCTCACCAGAAGTCAACAGAACACCAAGCTTATGCTTATTAAACACCTGGAGGGAATGGGGTTGATTCTACCCGGGGGCCAGGGAAGAGCTAATGGAGCCCAAGTTCTGTGACCTTGGGCAGAATCCCTGTGCTGAGTCCACAGTTGGTCTCCCAGCCTGGGCACTCCAGCCTCGTAATGACAGAGGGGTTCTGAGGGAACAAAGGGTGGGGGGTAAGTTACGAATGAACAAGAGCAGGGACAGGAGACAGCATCCATTCATGGATGGGTTTTTTAAACCCACTTTTATTCATTAATTGTAAGTAATACAAATATTTCAAAAATATAAACAGACACTTAATGGCATCCTACATTTCAAGTTTTTGAATACAACAAATTTATCAAATTATGGACTTGTAAGCAAGGTGGTCAGAACCCCAGAGCCCAGTCACAGTGGGAGGCAGACCTCCCTGACCCTCCAGATGGCGTCTTGAAGGGGGTTGAGCGGCACAACAGAGACAGGTCAAATCTGAGATAACTACAAGCAAAGAAGCTCAGGGCCCCAAAGACGAGAGTCTGCTCCAGGGGCATGCCCCACAGCATTAAGAGAATGTGGCAGGGGGCCAGACCTCTGCCTCCCCTCCCTGGCTTGAATGCAAGTATTTACCGGTGTTTTGTTTTTTTTTAGAAGACAAAACTAAAACCTCATTTTACAAAAAAGGCAACTGAGGGACAACAGTTAACAAATAACCAAATGAAGACCTAAAGGGGAAAACAGGTTTACCTTCTGTAGACACTTGACTTGGCTGGGAAATGCAAGACAACCTTGGCGGGGGATGGGGAGTTGCCTTACTGAATGAGGCCTCCTCAGGAACAGGGTATGGTTGCAAAACAGAGCGGGACTCACTTCCCAGGGAATGACTGCCTTTAGACTTCCCATGCTGTTAGCACAGGGAAGCTTCGGGGCCACTGAGAACAGAGGTGAATTTATACATTTATAAAATGGTCCAAATCTTTGGGAGGCAGGAGGGAATTAAACAGAAGGTCCCAGGTTAACTGAAGGCAAGTTACCTCAACCTCTTTAGTGAGGGACCATGGGCCCGCAAAGGGTCCCCTCTACAATGTGCAGAGTGGAGACCCTTACCTGACCCTTCCACACTGGTCCTGTGTCCAAAGCTCCCCCTATGAGAGGGACACGAACATCAGGCTTTTGATTTAGAAGCCCAATCAGAGAGACACTCTGTGTCCCTGAAGAGGCACCTTAAAAGAACTGAACTTGGCAGGTGGGCAGATTCCTGGCATGGCTTGAACTGGGGTTGGCCAGGCCTGGTGGCCTATTGCTTCCCAAAGGCCAGCCTCAAACAGGAAGGGCTGGTAGTAAACCCTGAAACAGATCCTGGGGTGAACTGGCTCCTTCTTGCAATCTTGCCCTCTTCCCAAGTTGAGTCTGGCCTGATTCCTCTAAGGAGCAAGTTTTTCAATCATCTCTTGCCCCTAACACACTGAAACTGGAGACCAGAAAGCACATAACGACTTCAGACTGGCTCTGGTCCACACGGATGGACCCTGCTTAGACTTATATTTGGCTGAGCTACCTCGCCAGGGAAGGGTGGGGGGAGGGGGTGTGGCATTTCTGGTAGGAACCGCAGGGGGCGGGGCAGGGGTCTGGTGAGACAGGCCTGCGGAGCTGGGCTTCATGCAGCAGCAGCGGGACACTCCCACCAGGTCATCCTGGGCCCTGGTCATGATCCCTCGGAACACTCAGACAGCCTGACAGGAAAGTGGGTGGCACTGGCTCTTTCTGGAGACCAGGTGACCCAAAGGAGGGCAGAAAGGATCCTTGGAACCGGGTCAGCCTAGAGCCTCTTATTGCTTGTTTAGTCAGAAAGCTTGGCTGGACCCCATGGCAGATCTGGCCAGAGGTCTAACCCTTTGAGTGGGGCTTAGGAGAGAGGCCCCCCTGTAATACCAGGAGAGAGGCCTAGGCCAGGGCCTTGGAATCCGAAGCTCCTACTTCTCTTCAGATGTGGTTCCTGGCCAGCCCTGGGGCCCTCTTTCCCTACCTGCATGAAGCAGGATCCCACAGGCACCAGGAAATGCTGCTGGGGAAATGACCATACATGCCTTGAGGGCCCTACTCCACTCATGGGACAACAAAGTGAAAGACAAGGCCTCACCATGCCAGAGGAAGACACTGGGCAGCCAGAAGCCCAAGCTGCTGCTCCGCTGCCTGGTCCTGGTGAGCTCCTCAGACTGGCCTAGTGTGTGGGAACCGGAAGGGACAATGGGGGAGAGTCCTGAGTGGGCAGTCTTCTCGCACCTGAAGCAACTTACAAATGCTTGGTGACGCCTGCCTCCAGGGAAAATGGGGGAGGGGTGACAGGAACTCCCACCTGAAGGAGGGAGGGGAGACCACAGTTAAGGCAGTGATGCTGAGGTGGGGCTCCCCCTGGGGGGCCCCTTGTGCTCCCGATTACAGCAGCTCTTCCTCTTTTGTTTTCCATCCTGGGGAAACTTCCTTTTTGTGGCTTTTTTTTTTTTTTTTTAAAGCATTGCACTATTAAGAAACTTTGAAAGCAAAGAGACTCGCAAAGCACAGGTGAGTGAAGAGCTCACTTACACCTGTTACTGTTGGCAGGGCGCATGTGTGTTACATTGGCAAACTAAACGCAGAGAACACCCAGCCCCTCCGCCCAGGAAATGCAAGTGTGCCTGAGGCTCTGGAGAGAAAAAGTGCCAGCCAGCCATCCAGGAGGGATGAAGACACTCGGCACAGGCCAGGCCCTGGGGGAAGACACGAGAGGAGAGAGCCCTGCCCAGGAACAGGAGGGTGGGACACTGAGCGCCCTTCCCGGACTTGGGAACAAAGTCCTTGTGGCAGCACCAGCAGAGATTCCCTGAAGAGCAGACCGAAAGACACAGACCCAAACTCAGCTGCCCTATAAGCCAAGGAGACACACACATTCATGCTTTGGGGATTCTGCTCATCCCCGCACCCCCGGGGCCTCCCACATTCACCTCAGGCCCAGGACTGCAGCTCTGTCAGAAACAAAACAGCTCAACACTCTGTATTTAGAAAGAGAATTTTAAAACAGAGTCAAAAGAACGGAAATCAGTTATCTGTCCTCTTCCAGGGCAGGGAGAAGACCTCCTTCCCCACAGGTTCAAGACTATGGCTAGGTGGCGAGGAAGGCAGGCCCAGTGCCCAGGCCTTGGGGAGATGCAGACAGGACCCGAGTCAGGCACTCAGCTGGAGGCAAGGGCAGCTGTTGGGCCACAGGACTTGCCACTGGGGCTACCAGTTCTGGAAACAAGCTTTCATCTTCCCAGAAATGTCGTTTCTCTGTCTGCAGCAGCTGGCAAGAGAAAGGCTTCAGAAAGATGCATGCCTGGGGCACCGGAAGGCAGCCCCTGACCCCTCTCTCTCCTTGGCATAAACCTTACAAGACTGAGGAAAGGCCATAGGTTTGGCAATGGAGCCTTCAACAGTCTTCATGCCTGGAGCTCGGTGGCTCTCAGGGTGAAGGGAGAGGAGACAGACTAACTCGAGGAGACTCTTGATCCTTCACTTTCTCCCCCAACCTGAAACGCTTATATCCTGGGGCCACAGTTCAAGGCAAGACACACACACACACACACACACACACACACACACACACACACACATGCGCACATAGACTCTCACTCACATCTCAGGAACCCAACTCAGGGAGCAGGGAGCTCTGGGTATCACTGGTCTGATATTTGCCCACTCGGCATCTAACCTGTCCTAACGCTCTTTCCAATCACGTCTATTTCCAGGCCTCATTTGGTGAGATGCTCCAGCTTCCACTCTGTCAAGCTGATCATAAAGGCACAGTGTAGGAAAGCCCCCTACTGGGATGCCCGTGGCTTGGCAGCAGGGAAGGCTAAGGGGCCCGCAGCTGCCCCAGGCTGGTGTAGACATCCTCGGCTCCGCTCAGCTCCTCAAAGATCGGGATCAGGTTAAGCAACTCAGTGTCCGCCATGTCGTCAAACCAAGACTGCACAGGCACCTGGGGAGCGAGAGGGGGCCTAAGTCTCCCTGTCCCGGAGCCCCCTGGAGCTTGGCCATTCACCTGGGCTGGTGTGCTCCTCCAGTAAAGCCCACAGCTCACCACCCTCCCTCTCCTCCCCCCTCCCCCGGCTCTCAGGACAGGGACTCTGCCACGCCCTGCTGTGTGGGTGTGTCTGGAACACTCACTGCATTCTCTGGGTGGAAGATGTAGGAAGCAGGCGAGTTGTCCAGAATGAGGGTTTTCCTTAGGTCCCTTCCCAGGCGGCTGAGGTCCTTGACGTAGCAGCCCTGGTGGAACACACAGGACTCACGAAACAGGCGGGCCCGGAACACCCCACACCGGTCCAGCAGATCCGTCACGGGGTCGGCATACTGGGAGGAGAGAGGAGGCTTTCTGTGTGGATGCGGTCCTAGTTTCCCCGTGGCCTCCTGCAGACCCGCAAGGGGCTGCCACCCCTGCTCCCGGTTCTTTGCTCCCCTCCTGCCCCCAATACCTTGGCCAGGCTAGCAGTGAAGAGAACACATTCAAAGAGCTCCCCCATCCGTCTCAGGAACTCGTCCACATATGGCCTCTTGAGCACGTACACCTGAGGGGAAGCAGAGCAGATTGCTGGAGGTGACCCTGTGAGGGGGAAGCTGCGCCGCGTCAGGCCCCGTCACCACTTGCGCAAGTGGGAGAACTGGCTCAGTCCACACTCCCACAGCCCCGCCTCTGGGCCACCCGGACAGCAGCATTCTGCCCCACAGACCGGGGCACTAGCATCACCTCCTCACCAAGCTCCTGCTGGCTCGGTGGTCTCAACCTTGACCCAGCTCAAAAACAAACAAAAACACCTCAGGTCCCAGGAGCCATCTCTTTCCGGCGGTGAACCATCAGCTGCCTCCAGAAACAAGTAATCAAGAATAGGCCTCACAGATGGAAACAGCCTATCCTGGATTACTTGAATCCAGCCACAGCCTCGGCAGGAGTTTCCTATCCTTGGTTCTGGCAGGATAGTCAGTCCAGGTCCCCATTAGGCAAGGTCGCAGATCTTTCCTAAAACCTCAAGCCCTCCCTTGCAGAGCTTCTCTGAAAGGCACCAGGGGAAAAGTGGCCTGTTCCCCTCCCGTGACCACAGATCAACACCCCGCAGCATCTTGCCCTAGTGACTCCCACCCATTTGTGCTTGCTCCTGCCAGCCACCCACCCCTCGTGTCACCTTTCATCACCTTGTACATCATGGCCAGAAAGCTTCCCTGGGTGCGTGTCCCTCATGGGTCTGCTACGTCCCTGCCCCCATCCAGGTGTTCTCCTCCCATCCAGCCTACTTAGGTGCTCCTAGAACCATCCCTTCAAAGTTCTTTTTAACACCGTCTCTCCCTGCTCAAGAGCATGTGCCTCTATGACTCTTCCTCCTGGAGGTGTCTTGGACTGGCCATCACTCACCAGACCCCTCCCAGCTCTGCAGCAAGAACCCTCTGCTCCAGGTGTCCACAACTGGGCCTCCTCTCGTTTGCCGTTTCTTTAACAGGTCCTCTCTCCTTCCTGGTTACTCATCAAGCTTGGCATCCTCTCACCACTCTTTGCTGAAAACCCAACTTCTGCACGTAGACACCCCACTACTACCCCCACCGCCAAATCATTTAAATCGCATCCCTTTTCCATTATTCACATCTCTCCTTGTTAGCCAGGAGTTCACTGTTTGTCTCTCTCAAGATATGCCTTTGTCTTCTCTGTGAGTTTTGTACATCTCTATATACTCAAGTGTATTGCTCAGTTGTGTCCAACTCTTTGCAACCCCATGGACTTGCAGCCCACCAGGCTCCTCTATCCATGGGGATTCTCCAGGCAAGAATACTGGAGTGGGTTGCTGTTCCCTTCTCCAGAGGATCTTCCCAACCCATGGGTTGAACCTGGGCCTCCTGCATTGTGGGCTGATTCTTTACCATCTGAGCCACCAGGGAAGCCCTCAAGCAGACTGTAAAGGGCTGCCATGCAGAATCTGGCGCTAGGCCTGGCGGAGCACCTCAGCTGGGAGGAGGGTCTTGGGATGAAGAGAACTTTTAATGGACATAGGAGAGTGATGACCACCCATGGGAACCTCAAGCCCCATTTCCCTACAAGTAACTCTTCTGTTTGACTATCAACACCACCGATCCTTAACCCTGGACTGAGACGGTTATACAGGGCCAGAGTCTGCTCTTACTCAGAATCAAGTGTTTTTTGATAGATGTGTATTGAGCATTTATTGTGGCTGAATCCAGGGTAGGGACCCAAGGGGATGGAGCTGCATAAAGAGATACAGAGGAGGAGATGCCTGAGCTGGGAAGGAAGAAAATTCACCAGCTAGATGGAATGGGTGGGCAGGGGAGGAAAGGAAACAGCCAGTACTGGCTTCCTTGCCTGTAACAGGCAGACACCAACTCTTCAGATCAGAGAAAATGTAATAAGGCATTAACAGTGCTGGTCACATTCAGTAGGGGCAGGGCAGGTAAGTAAATGATAGCTATTACTATTATTAAATAATACTTGTTTTTTAAAAAGTTTGGCTGCAAAGAGAATAAAAATGGCAACTTGAGGCGACTGGGGGGCTGAATTTTTTAAGATGAGAAAGCCTTGAGTGTGCAAGGTACCAATAAAAATGGAGAGACTGAAGTTATAGGAAAGGATCAACTGATGGAACACAAGCCCTGAGGCACGGAGGACCCCGGGCCCCTGGGCCTGGAAGTACTTACCTGGTGAGTGGTCCCTTCGATCTCTACAGGCACTATGAAGTCAGCGTTGTTGATTGGCTGAAAGGCAGAGGAGTTAATGAGTCAGCTCATGAGAAGAGACAAGAAGCCCAGCCACACCCCAGTCCTGGCCAAGGCCTGTCCCCTGGGAAGAGGAGGGAGGGTCAGATCTCAGAGGCTCTAGAAAGCTCCTGCCGCCCCACTAAGTGGCTCTCACCCCAGTACAGGCTGCAATATCCCTTCTGGTTTTCTCTACCTACCACCACCTGCAAATTCTACCTGAGCTGAGAGTCTCTGGGCCTGATAAGACAGACAGGGACAGGGCCCAAGTCTGACTCGTGGCCCGTAGCCCTCTTTTGGGCCCGCCCTGTACAGAGCCCTGGTGGCTCCTGTGCCACAAGGGGCAGCTGCAGCCTGTTGGCAGTGACCAGAGAGAGCAGGAGCTCCCGCTCAACATTCTCTGGAGTGGCCTCCAGGTATCTGCGATGCCAGTGTGGCCAAATCCCAGAGGCCGGCCCTCCTGTCTCTAATCACTCTTCCAGCATCAACTTTAGGCCAATTCATGGCACCTGAGTCAGGTTCCCAGGACAGCCCCAGATGGGTGAGGAAGGGCTCCAGAGGCCACGTTACCTTAAAGGAGCTATGCACAAGGGTTTCATCCAAGTCAATGACCACGCAGATTCTTCCTTGATCTTCCTCTGTCACCTCTGGGAGCAAGCAGGTCCCTGGAATCTAAAACCAGAGCCAAGGTGCTGAATCTGCCACCAAGAAAGATTACTTTCCCTCAACAGAACTCTGGGAAGAGCTAGGCCCGTTGAGGAGACGAAAGATGCCCCCCACTTCAACCCAAGAGAGGTGACACTAGAAGACCAAGAGGAGAAAAAGTAGAGACTAACTCCCTGCTTCAGCCTTCCCCAGGGACTGTGATGTGATCCAGATACTGGAGAGGGAGCCAGGGCTGGTGATCAGCTCCACAGGGTGGAGGCCAGCTGTCCCCTCAACGATCTAATGCCTTGCACATAGTGGGCCGTCAGCAAATGTCTGGGACAAACAGCTTCCCAGGTGGGGAGCTAGCCCGCAAGATACAAGGACTCAGGATGTCACCACATGAGGTTAGCAGGGCTCACTGGGTCTCAGGGCTTCTGAGTACCTGCCCTGTCAGAGTCACATACCTGGTAAAACTGGTACTGGAGACACTGGAGCAGATCCGACTACGGGAGAAAAGGAGGTGGTCAGTGCCAGCCACTAATGCCTTTCCTGGCCGTCTAAAGCCCACTCAGCCCTGCAGGGCAATCTTCTCCCTAAGATCCCAGCCCCTTGGAAAACCCTGACATAACAGAAGTGACTTTCCTTCAGAGCTGGGCAGGAAAGGGGCCGAAGTCTCCCTTCCGCACTAGGCCTGATGAAGGATGGAGAAGGCAGCGTCCCTGAGCTCGGCTACCATTGCCTCTCAGAGGAACAGGGAACTGACGCAGCTGATGCAGGTGCACAGAGCCAGAATCCAAACCAGAACCCCTTATTACAGAGGCTTAGCCTCTTGCTTAGTCCAGAAACCAGGCTTTTCTTTGAGAACCTGTCTTTTCCCTATGTTCTCCGCTGGGGGCATAGATGGCGGGTGTGTGTGTGTGTGAACACGCTGAGCCCCTACAGAACACAAGTAAGCCGATGTGAACCCATACTGTGGTCCTAAAATGTGAAGGGAGATAGAGTGCAGAGAGATCAGAACCGTTTTCCTGCCTTTGGCTAATAATAAAAATGTTATGGTTGTAGCAAATAAGTGATCTTAATGGAAACCCTGAAGAAAAATGAAAATCCGAGCACTTAGAGAAACAATGTTGGCATTTTACTGCATTTCCTTCAAGCTTGTTTTAGCAGTCTTTCCCCCTTATGATACATAATTTTCCTTTCTGCTTTTTGACTTAATGTTGCAACTCAACACTTCCACATTGTTGTGAACTCTTGGTAAAAGTTAACAGTTCAGTTAATACTGTCACCTTGTACTTCACTGAACCATTCCCTGTTTTGGATAGTGAAGTTCATGTCTATAGCCTGGCTTTGAAAGAGAGGAAGGACAGCTAAAACTTGGTGGTTCAGAAAGAAATACCAATGGCCTAGGGGGAAAGAATAATTTCTGTCCCCACCTCTGAGATGCCAGATGTATTTTCTGGTAATTATGAGAATCAAAGACACCCTACATATTTCCAAATGTCTCTAACAGGTACAGGTCAGAGTGCTGCAAGGGGTTATCAAGAAATATGACAGACTTTCAATTCCTTGGTTCCCTGAAAGTTCCCTGAAAGATAACTTGGAGGTTATCTTTGCTTAGTTAAAAATAAAAACAAGTCACAGGACTTACAGCCAGAGAGATCTGAGTTCAAACCTTGATACTACTATTTACCAACCAATAACTCTTCAGGGCTACATATACCCTCTGGGTTTCAGTTTTCATGTCTGTGAGCTGAAATCCTTGAGTCTATTTGCAAGGCTGCTATGGGTCATATGAGACAACATATGCAAAGTGCCTTGGACAGTTCCAGGAACTTGGAAGGATCTGGATTACAGGGGCCCTCAGAAACCACAAGGACATCCAGGTGGCCCACACCACAAATGGGAATCAACAGGAAGAAGATGGCCCACGATGGAAAGGACAGAGGAAGGGCCTCCTCTGGGTCAGAGATCTGACGCAGGCAAGGCTGGCTTGCCCTCCTGCTATGGTTACATTGACCCTTTCTCGCCCATGGCAGTCACATCCTTGCTGGCACCACACCACCTTGGATCCAGCTACCTTAGCAATGGTGTTGGCTTCCTCCTTGTAGGGGGAGAGCTCAGTGGAGGAGGTTGACTGGCCAACATGCTGGGCACGAAAACAGCAGAAAAGGGCCTTGAAGATGTTACGGCCACGCGGCTTCTTAGGAGAGGACTTGGACACCAGGCCTAGAAAGGAGGGAGCGATAAGAGACATTAGCTACAGGACATCCACAGAAGCCCACTTCCCATGCTGTATTCCCTCTAGTCTGTAAGCTCCACTGGGGCACATGGCACGGGCAAGGTGAACAACCAAATACGGTCAACAGTGAAATGTACATGTTTATTCCATCATCTCTGTAAAGTAGAAACACAGGAATCCCCAGTCCCTGGTTTGGGAAATGAGCTGCATAAAACTTGCTCTTAATTGCACAGTGGGGGAAGGGGCACTGAAAGATGGGGCCAGGTACAGAATCCACTTTGGTAACAGCACACTAAGGGATCCCTCAAGATGAATTCACAAAACCCCAAATCCTCCCTATCACCAGTTCCCAGAAGACTACCAATTCTAGAGAAGGGAGTGAGCTAGACCCCTTCAAGTTAGCAGAACTCCTGTCCTGTCCTGGATCAGCTTCCTTCAATGCCCGATCAGTTGGCAGCACTAAGCCCAGACTAGAAAGCAGAACAGCTTCAGTCTCAAGAAGAACTTACATGCTTTGTTCACACCCCGTGCCCTTCCCACATTCCAGCCACTTTCCTTACCACTCCCTCTCCTCCAAGACCACAAGAAGGTCACTCTCTTGGGACACATACATCCAGCGCTGGGTTCTGGGTTGATGTCCCTGCTTCTAGGCTGTAACTGCTAAGTCCTGCCTTGACAATTTGGGCTTTGGAAATACAAAGCCATCTTAATTGGAGGCTTGGTAAAGCAGCCCCAGAAAGGTCAAGCTGATACAAAAAGCTATAGGTGTTACAGGATCAACCAGAACCAGACTTTGGAAAATCTTTTTCAAGTTCCTTTTTAGATGAACTGTTTCAGCAACTGGAGCCACAGTAGGAAGTCAGGATGTGTACCGTGGCCAGGAGGTGGCACTGCACCACCGCTGCCAGAACGATCCTCGGCCACAGGCCTGCTCTCCTGGGTCCCCACTCCACTTTAAGGCTTAAGGCAAACTCCAATGCAGGAAAATAAGCACCGGAAATACCTCCATCTCTGGTGAGGGTAGGGGACAAACAGAATGTAGTAATGAGGACAACCTTCCATGCGCTGTTGGGTTTAAGAAAGGAAAAGGGGAGGCAAGGTGGTACCCAAACCGCCATCCCAGCAAGGCCAAGCTCCCTCGGCTCAGTCCTCAGAGGGCATGCTGCACCTGCTCAGAGGCCACTCCTATATAAGTGATGGAAGAGACGTTTAACACCCAGTTCCTGGACTGCCTGAGCCCCTGGAGAGGAGGGAAAACCAAACTCTGTTCCTGGGACCAAGGATGAGGAAATGGCTGTTGACCATCAGTCAAGTGGCAGTCAGCACCGCCCCGGAACAATTGACTCAGCTCTGGCTCAACAGAGAGGCTGAGATCAGGCACCAGTCGGTCCAGTCTAGCCGTCTCCCCTCCCTGGATCAGGCAGATCCCCTGACACTGGTATGACCACTTACAATCTTTCAGAACATGTTCAGGCTTCCCCAGCGATTAGCCTAAAAACCTGGATATCACTTTTGAGCTCCTGGCCCTGGTGGAAAAAGCAAGATTTCCAGGGACTGGGGATCCTGGTCCGAAGGAAGAAGCTGCATTGGAGACCTTGCCCAAGGCCCCTGCGTCCAGGAGACAAACCTGTGAGCAGAGACCAGTACTTAAAGACCGCAAGGTAAGAGTTCCTTGGACTTTTTCCTACTCTGAATAATCTATGCAGAAATCAGAGGGAAAGGACAGTTTCTCCACCTGTCTGTATGGCCCACGTTCAATACCAAGCCCAGGGACTCAAGCAGACGTTGACACAAAGCTCTAAGACCAAAGCTGAACCATGGCTTTTTCTTTGGCTTATGGTTTCTTCACACAGAACCACAATCAGAGGCTTAACCTGGGCACCGAGCCTTTCTTAAAAGGCCACACAGCCCAAGCCCTTCCTGAAGAGAAGCCGTCAAGAACGCACTCAGCATCTTAGTGACAGACGCTGTGAAGGCCGAGTAATCCTGGGAGGCAGGGGGGGTGAAAGGGGCAGCTGGCTGGGGCCATGGAGAGGCCTCGCTGGTTCTCACTGCGGGAGGCCCAGCAGGCAGGAGCACTTCAGCCTCAGAGGG
Organism: Bos indicus; assembly: GCF_029378745.1. Classification (NCBI taxonomy): domain Eukaryota; kingdom Metazoa; phylum Chordata; class Mammalia; order Artiodactyla; family Bovidae; genus Bos; species Bos indicus. Next base: position 55,742,829 of record NC_091764.1, on the reverse strand, counting down.
AGCTTGTGGGGAGGGGCTGGGGCCACCTCAGCTTGGTTCGGACTCTGCAGGGGATGAGGGTCTTCTCAAAAACACAATGTGACCAGGCAGCCCCTGGGCCTCAGAGACCACGAATGCCTTGACCCTGAGGGCATGCACTTGGAGCAGAGCACAGAGCTGAGGAGCCTTGGGAGGGGACCCCAGACCCACGAGAGCAAGGTCAGTGCCCCAGACGCCCCTCCCCACCCCTCCCCCTCTGGGGCCCCACTTCCCTCAATCCTTCTCCAGGCTGTCCGTCCTCCTTACTTTTACAAACAAGCCACTGAGAATCCAGCAGGGCCTCTTTGGCCTCCCCCTAACATGGCTGCCTCCTGACGGAGCCTGCAATGGCCTCCAGCTTCTAAGTAGCTGGTGCTCAGAACTCTGGCTGAGTGAGTGACTCTGGGGCCTCCAGGGCCTTGGTCAGCTCGACAGAGCCAGGACCTGTGGAAGCCTTCTGTGCAACTGGCCCAGAAGAGTTAGAAACAAGCTCCCTTATGAGAGGTGGGTAGACTGAGGAGCTGAGCACCTGAGACAAGCCACTCAGTCCTTCTGGAACTCAGTCATGTTTACTGAGCATCAATGATGTGTAGGCCCACGATAAGACACCTGACATTATTATTTCATTTAATCCTCACTACAAACCCATCCCTAGGCATTAATCCCCCATTTTATAGAAGGCTAACTGAAGCACAGAGGTTAAGCAACCTGCTTGAGGTTACACAGGGAGTAGGATAGCAAAGATTTGAACCCAGATCTGCCGGAATCCAGAGTCAGGGCTCTTAACTACTCTGTCGGGCCCCCAGCAGCTCAGGCTTCGTGAGCATTTATTCCTGCAACAAGTGGGAAGCGGTGGGGCACTCTCAAGATCTCTTTTAAAGTGTTTGCTCTGTTCCTCTTTAGGCTGGGCTGGTGAAGGATCAATTTGGGGTTTGGCCCCCTTCTTTGCTGCCCTTCTGAGCAGTCCCTGAAAGGGGTTCAGGGGTAAAACAGTACAAGACTCTGGGATTCCATTCCAAGGCTCCCTTCACCCTCACCCCAGCCTGGCACCTACTCTGACTGGCAGACACCTCTGGGAGATCAAGAGGACAATGGGGGGCGGGGAGAAGCTGGAGCCAGGACTTCTGGTCAGAGATCCACTGTGTTGAGTGGGTTTAAGGGTGAGGGGAAACACCCAGGGTGGGATCTGAGCCTTGTGTCAAAGAGCCTGTCACAGGACTCCTTTCAGCTAGCACTCAGCACTGCGCCCCTTCCCCAGGAGAGGAACCCTGGCACAAGCAGGTGTACAGACCGGGGGGGATTGCACAGCATACGGTTTCCCCGGTGAGGGAGGGCAGGACTCCAGTGGGTACCACAGAGCTCCATTACTGATGTGCGCCTGCGCCCCCTTTTCCGAACCTCTGGTCTGAGGCTGAATGTCAGAAAGGACCAGCACTGATCTAACGGGGGGACCTCTGGCCTAAGAATAAAGTGTGCAGGTTGCTGAGAAAAGGGAGGCCAAGACACCCGTTCAACTCACTGCTGCCAGGCTTCCTACTGAGGCAGGATGTGAAGAGAAAGGGCAACGGGGAAGGCACTGCCCCCCCTCCCCTCTCCCTGCCCCAGGATCACCAGGGCTGGGGTCCAGGCCCTGCCAGTTACCGACTCAGCCACACACCTTCTTTGAGCCTTAGTTTCCTTATCCGTTAACTGCGATAACAAGACCACTCCTGACTGCAAGGACAGATAAAACTTACCAAGCACAGTGGCGCACCATGTGGAATAAACCTAAATCCATCCTGGTTTTAACGCGTTATCTAAGGAGAAAACGCCTGCACCCTGGCAACCCCATGGGCCCTCCCACCCCAGCATGCGGTTGAAGCTCTAGAACAGAAAGCAAGAAAGGTGCCAGAGGAACTCCAATCCTGAGCAGGCTTCAAAAAGTCAAAACCACCCCATACCTTCTCCTCAGTTCACTACAAAGTTGTTTTCCAGTTGCAAACTCCCTGGCTGGCATCAGCAAGCAACAGGAAAGCAGGTGAAGCCATTCCACTTGAGACAAAGAATGGCCTCTCCCCTTGTGTCCACCATGTCTGCCCCAGAGAAGCACCAGGTGGGGATGCTATTTGCCTCTGCCTCTTAAGAAGCTAGTGCACAAACATGTGTGCATGTACACACACACACACAGATGGAGAAGGGCTTTGCCAGGACAACACTATTTTTAACCTCCTTCTGAAGGTCAGGCTCAGAAATCACCGTTGCCAACAACACAGCTTCGTGTCCCAGGAAAGGAACTCCTCACATACCCGCCTGGGATTCGGCAGAAGGCAAGCTCTTGGGCTGTCGCGTTTTAACAAGCCCATTCATGCAGAAGGATGCTTTCTTGGTTCAGCCCTCAAAAGTACTTCTCTCGCCACCATCTCTTATCCCCCCACAGCAAAGGATGCCGCCTGGCTATCACTATAAAATGGCCTCTCAGAGGGGCCTCCCTCCCCTCAGCGTTTGGAGGAAGGAGCATGTGTGGAGCGTTTCCGGCCTTTCCTGGCCAGCTGCCTGGGACCTGAGGCCAAGACGCATCTGATTGGGGCTCCCCGTGGAGCGGAGTCCTCCCGGGTCCCCAGCACGGGGCATCCGTGCCTTGGCTGAGGAGAGGCATTGAAGCGCCAGGTGGACGGAAGGGCTCTTGGACCATCAGGCAAGTCAGCAGGGGAGCCAGGTGAGAGGTGCCTCGACATCCCCCACACAGGAAAGACTGGAAACGCGGGGAGGGCGCAGCCAGCTCCTCGGTGCCGACACTGCTCTCTCCAGGTGGCAAGGCAGGCGGGGCCTCGCCCAGCTCAGCCAGGTCCCCTTGTTCCAAAGAGCAGCCGTGAAGCTGACGGTATGGACTTTCAAAAAGTTTTAGCCATGCTGTTTGGCTTATGCCAGCGTGTTCTGTACAAGCGCCATCCCTGTGGCCAGCAGTGGGGCTGTCCTGCCTACACAGACGCCTTCATTAGCTCTTGTCAGGGCAGAAGGGCTCCCTGCCTCTCCCTCTCTTCTAAGAAAGGAGGACTTCTTTCAGTCCTGGGTCCTTCAGGCCACTGTGGGGTGGGAGAGGGGTACCCGGTCACCGGCAACCCCTTCTGCTTTTCCCTGGCCCCCTTCGGCAGTCTTGTCACTGATCACAACATGGGGCCACAACTTCAGGGACCTTCCGTCAAGGACGACTCAGTCCTGGAAGCAAGGGATTCCTGGCAACTTCTAAAACAGGACCAAGATAACTGGGTCAATTTCAGAGTCAGCCTTTATAAGAGTTATTGGCAAAACACCCTTCCGGGCAGCTCTAACATATTTTAGAAACAGGCTGGGGTTCCCAGGAGAAAGAACAGGCCCTGGACCAGAGCATCTCCTCATAGGTGCATCAGGAGCAGGCTGAGACACAGCCCATACCAGGGTGCTCTGGGTGGATGTCAGGAAGTGACCGGATGGCCCACCACAGCAGCAGGGACAGACATGAGATGCCACCCAGGAGAACCCACAAGCTGGCCCCTGCCCTCGTTTCATTGTGTGCAGCCTCTGCTAGGCCAGAGATGTCATCGTGGGGGACTGGAAGCCATCCCCCAACCTTGAGCCTTCCTCTTCCCCTAAGGAGGTGCTGAGCAACCCCTGTGGGAGGTTAGGGGCTAAAAGAAACCTGCCAGCAGACACAAACATCCTCTCAGTGGCTGTTTCAGCCCTTGTCTTGGCGCTCTGCCTGATTCCTGGTTTGCTGAAGACCTGAAGAACTTAGTGCCTCCTCTCTCCCCGGCTATGGAGCCTGTTCTAGGTGACACATGCATGAGAGTGAGATGGAAAAAGAAGGAAGGCCCAAGATACAGCAAGGGACCCTCGACCATCTCTCCTCTGACCAGTGAACAACAGGGTGGTGACACAGGTGTCACAGACTTAGGCTTCAATTTTGGCTCTACTGCATACAAGGTGTGTGGCCTTGGGGCTCAGTTTCTTCCTCTGTAAAATGGGAAGACTAACATTACCTATTTCACAGAGCTGTGTGGATTACAAGGTGGTCTGGGTGTGTCCTTAGGAGTAATACACTGGTAAATTCAGCTGCTTGCCTTCAGCACAAAGCACTTTCATACCCTTATCTCAGTCTCAATCTCAAAACAGCCACATTGAAAGAGACCACAGGTTTCTTCCCATTCCAGAGGTCACACAGAGGTCATGGCAGGGCCAATCTTGGGAAATGGCGTTTTCCAAGACTCCACAAAAACCAATCATACACACACACTCTCTCTCTCTCATTGAGGGTGGCCAACCATTTCCTTCCTTCCTTCCTCTAGTGGCTGGCCCCTGCAAATGAACGGGAAGGAGCCTGCCAGGGAGTCTGTCCCACCTACAGGGTCACTCACCCGCTCCCCCCACAGCCTAGCTGCACGTGGGACCAACCAGCAGTCTTGGTATGTCCACTGACAGCACTAAGCTGGACATGAGGAAACCTGGCACCTGCCCCACCTCAGCCCCTCGAACAGCCTTGTGGGCCTGCCTAAGGCACAACCACCCTGGGTTGTCTGCTTGAAGGCCAATCAGGAAAGGCCAGGCTGCACAGTTACAAGGTGGCTTCAGGTCACCTGAAGCTTGAACCGGTACCCTGAGAGGTGGCCTGCACAATGCAGAGAAGAGGCTGTGTGGGTCAGGGTTAAGCTTGACTCAGTCAGTCCTAGCTGCCCCGAATTGGCTATGTTCCTATGGACAAGGTGCTTGGTTTCTCGGCAGAGGATTTCCTTACCTGTCCAGAGGGGATCATTCCTACCTCACAAGGTCACTGTGGGGCTTAAGTGAGATACTAGATATAAAGGCTGGGGCACTCCTGCCCCACAGTAAGTGCTCTCTAACTATCATCTGTGATTATTATTGGTGAGCGAGGACCATGACTCTATTTACACTCAGAAAACTTTCAGACCCCCCTTTAGGAGCCACAGGATGGTTAACAGCAAAACTGGATCCCTCCAGGGACTCTTCATGCTCAAGGCTAAACAGGCAGTTGGGCCACTGCTGCGCTCACCTGGCTTTTCTCCAGGGACACCTGTCAGACTCACAGGGAGCACTTGGAACACACGTATGCCTGGCCCACCTGCTCATGCTCTGATTCAGTAGGACCCAGGTGGAGGCTGTATTTTTAGTAAGTGTCACAGGAGAGTCTGATGTGTGTCCCTGGCTAAGAGCCAATGTCTAAAGGCTGCCAGTGGTCCTTGACTAACCATTCCAGGAGCGGAGGGTGATTCAGTTAGAGAACCCAAGGCCCCTTTCCCCACCACATCCCATCGCCTCAGTGTCTCTGCAGGCTTCAGGGGACTTGCACCCCAGAGCCTCATTTTCCTTTCTAGGGGTACTTGCTCTATTCTATCACGGAGTCAAAAGACCCAAGCCTGCCGTCTCTTACTATAGGCCCTTGTTCCTGAGAAGGAGGCCTAAGCCCCCTCGGCGGACCCAGGAGACACTTTTGAACATCTGTGGTACACGCTCTGAGCGTTCTCATGAATCTGCTTGGCTCTCATTGGGTTTGGGGCCCCATTTGTTCCCTGAGATCTATGTGGGTGGGAAAGAGAAATTCTACAGGATGCAAAAGAGATGAAAAGAGGTTTTGAATAAAAAGGGAGTAAGAGCAAAGTCTGATTCGGGATAGGGGGTAGGGTAGGAAAGGAGGACAAGGATCACCTGGGAAAGAAAAGGAGCTGTCAGCAGGTCTGCTGAGAGATCAGGTTTAAGGCTAACCCCTAGAATAGCTGACGAATAAAACAGAACATGCCTGTAACTCCTGCCCAGGAGGCCATGTGCTTGCTGGAGTACCCATTCTGCCATAACAGACCTGGTTCAGGCACACCAAGACCTGAAGGGCTGGGCACTTGGCCAGACAAAGATACTCTGTTCTGCTTGGCCTCTGGTACAGAGAGGCTTCCAGTGCTAAATCATTTTCTCCACTTTGATTTCTACTAGTTCATTCCTAAGATGTGCAAGGTAATAAACTCATCTGCATCTCAGCTGGGAACTGTTCCTCCTCTACAGAAGAGGGAGGGAGCCCTGACAGGGCCACACCCAATCCCATGTCCCCAGGACAAGTGAGTTAACGCAGTGCTTCCTGAGCTGGCCAGCCTGAGACAGGGTGAGAAGCACTTTAAGGCTGTTTGTGCTTTCTCAAGGTTTACCCCAAAAACACAGAAAAAGACATAGCTTTGGAACATCTATTTCTCTTCAAAATCCCAGTTTATTTTTCTCTCCTTGTTACCAGAATTTCCTAAAAAAAAAAAAAAAAAAAAATATATATGTATATGTATATGAATCTCACTGGGTTCTTTAACTCTTAAAGCGAATGCAGACAGTAAGAACGTAGCATACAGTTGTCTCAAGTCTTTACTGTACCCACTTCTGAGGGACTGAGCAACTGTTCAGAAGATTTAGACTTCAGGGACCCTCCACAGGAGGTGTGTGGCTCCCTGGCCCCCTCCCACCCCAGATGCCTGGGCTCCAGAAAAAGAGCAAAAGGCCCAAGGCATACTCTACTTGCAAAAAATCCCATCCAGTGTCAAAGGGGCACAGAGGGGGTCTGTGCAGCAAGGCTATGATCCTCCCAGAAGGCTTAAGCTCCCACATTAGTGTTCCCTCTGACCCTCAGCCACCTGTCTTTAACAATAAAACCCACATGATTATTTTGCTACTTGTACTGTGTCCTTCAGGGAATGGAGGAACACTGGAGTGGTGGTCTAGCTGTCTAAAAAAGAAGAATGTTAACATTTTTCAATCATCTACTAAGTACCAGGAATTACATATGCATAGAGACCAATACTTCCATTTTACAGAAAAGTCTCTAAGTTGCTAAGGACAGAGAAGTGATTTGTCAAGTCTCACTGTAAACAGGGAAAGCAGGGATCTGCACCCAGGCCAGAAGCAACCAATTCTGCTCCCCAGCAATTCTCCCAAACAATTTAACTGCTGCCCCTGCCTTCCACCCTCCCCTCCCCAACCCCCTCTCCATCCCAAGAGACAAGATGAGACTATAAGACAATAGCTCAACCTACCCAAAAGCTAGAAGGAAGAAAAGTTGAGAAGGGGAAGGGACATATACTTATATATAAATACATACTTTCTCTTGCTTAGTAATGAACACATGTATTAACTCCACAGAAAAGTTGGGCGCATCAACTTACTTCTATTTACCATTTTAACAAAGTTTGTGATCATAAGGGATTTGGAAGGTCCCACTGAGAGGATGAAAAGGGACCTCTCTTCTATTCAGCTGAAGACCCCTATAGTTGAGAGGGAGGAGACAGGAGTCAGGGACACGACCACCTCTGCCATCTCTGGAGGGGTTTTCACAGCAATGCCTGAGTCCAGCTCCACCGCAAATTGTCCAAGTCAGACTCAGCAGCAGAACTGCAAACTCCCAGCCCAGGATGGCGGGCATTTACAAACATTGTTGCTGAGTTAGCAGGGCTCCCTTAGGCTGCTTTGGCAGGGAACAAACACAAGTGTCAGTCACCACCCAGGCCCCCACCCCACTCCAAGGTGGGGCAACAACTCCAAAGGAGACACAGGAGCGAGGCTTGGTGGCCACAAAGAGGCCAAGGCTGAAGCTGGGCCAGGATGGGAGAGGAACCCATGGGGCGGGAGGAGCCAGCTATAAACACACACCCTGGACGCTCACGCAGCAAGCTGAGGACGAAAGCCAAACTTTTCAAGTTAAGGGCCTAGCTACAACTACAGTGAAAGGTGTCTGAACTTTTACGTGAGCGAATAAGGCAGAATTTCTCCCTTGTAGGGAGGAAGGAAGAGTTAGAAAAACCTGCCATGATCCTATTCTTAGGGATGGTCAGTTACCAGAACCTGTTGCTAAGACATGTGAGAAGACAATCCAAAGCATCACCATCAACTGTCTGAAAAGAAGGGGCGTCAGGTCCCACAAAACAAAACAGAAGCAATCCCAACTCCCATAAAAGGGCTGTGGGTCACTCAAGCTCTGGAAGAGGTTGCCCCACCCTCACATTTCACCCGGGGAGGTTATAAGCTGACCTATTTCCTTGGCTTCTCCCCATCTAACCTCGAAGCCCAAGGCACAGTCTCCCAGCAATGGGGAGACATCCTCAATGGCTGCCATAAATGGTGCTTTTCTAACCAAAGTGATACTAACTTTCCTTTTCCACTTTGGTACTCCACACAGCCCTAGCCTTGCTGGACCAGCAAGCCATTTCACCCATCTGTCTGGGGAGATGGTCCAATTTGGGTCCTTTCATCATCAACGCTTTCAGCAACTTTGTTCTACTTCCCCTACTGTAATTACTTTTGAATCATCAACACACCCAGCCAGCCTTAAAGCTCTGAGAGCAGAATGCTAAAAAAGAAGAAGGAAAAAAACACCCAGCAAACAACTTCACTAAAAAACCACCCAAGCAAGGAGCCATTTGTATTTTTCTAGAAATGTACTGATTAATAAATTGTCTCAGTACTCCTTCCTCTTTTTTCCAAAGGGAGGCAGAAGCGTAGAGACAGAACACTGGAGAGAGGGCCAAACTCTAATAGAGAGAGAAAACATCTGCTCCCCACCCCCACTTTTTTTTTTAATTTAAGATGCAGGATTTGTTTGTAAAGGATGAAGGAATCAGAAAGTTGGCTTGCTGGTTGCCATTTGCCCAAGCAGTTTAGGAAGAAAGCATGTCTTCTCTGGAATGCAGTCAAATTACAGGGGAGGAGAGAGACCCCCAAGCTGCCGGCTTGAGGAGTCAGATTCCTCCAGGGATAAGTTTGAACGATAAACCACACACAAAAAAATGAAAATCGTAACTCTAAAAATTCAACCAACATCAGCAGCTAAAGACTGTCAAGAAGCCAGCTGCTTGCTTTCTGCTGTTATCTATTCTCTTCCCCACCACTTGCCCTGGTGGATGAAACTTCCAGCTTTTATTGGTAAGCTGTCTCTTCAGCAGTCCAGCTTTCCCCCACTCCTGGTGTGGTCCTCTCCCTGGGAGGGCACCCTCCTGAGCCCCTACAGGAGGGGAGGACCAGAGTGGGTCCAGGGCAATTCTTCCCCTTCTCATCAACACTGCCCCCTCTGGAATCCTCCATCCACACGTTTCTTCATTTTTGGCTAGCACTTTTTCTCAGATGAGGTTGCGAAGAGAGCGGGAACAGTCAGGAGTGAAGTTATAAAAACAGAAAGCCTCCCCTCTTCAGCCCTCAGCATAGCTGAGCAGCCAGGGGAGGGGTAAAGCTGCAGCCTGGTTAGTGATGTGGCCAGGAGAGCAGGGAGTCAGGGGCTTTGGGATCTGAGTAGGCAAGGTTTATTTAAGTAAGGCCAGCAGATGCAGGAAGCACGCACTACCTCCCGCCCCTAAGCATTCCACCAAGGGAATTAGGGAATGGTGAAACCACCAGCCCAGCTTTTTAGCCTCTAGGCAAGTTGGGGGTGCTCCTTGGGACCAGGAACCCCGAAATAAGTGATCTGCTGACTAATGTTGCCTAACAGGGAGCTGTGGGGCTACACCGAGGCCCCAGGGCTGGCCCCTCACAAGGCACTGGGCCTTTTTTGCCCTGTTCTGGGGGATCGAGGGATGAGCAGGGACGCTCCGAATTTGGTCGCAAGAGCGTGAGCTCCCCAGCCTCCCCAGGCCAGGTGGCCCCAGTTTGGGAAGTTCTCCAGAGGAAAAAAAAAAAAAAAAAGGCTCTAGTCTTTATTCCCCGCGGAAATTCTGTCCGCTCTTTCCAGACACATTCCTCAAGGCCCGAAGAGGAACGTGGGGGAGGGGGAAAGAGTTTCGGGGCCTTCTCCAGGACCAAACTCAAAGATCCCACCGTCGGACCCCCACCTTCCCCGTCCCTAGGAAGGGCCTCGGCCTAATCAAGCTCCAGTCCCCAAACCCACACCCAGAGAGAGCCCGAGACTCCCACCTCGTATCTCCCCGCGACCCGCAGGAAGGCGGGGGCCGCTAGCCGTTGCCCACCGAGAACTCGCACTTTTTCGCAGCGCGATTCAGATACACGCCGGGTCTGATGCCATCCGGCGAATTATGTAACCAGGGACACCGTTCTCGGGCTAAACAAACGCGGCTCTGTGTGTGTGGCTGCGGCCCGGGGGAAGCGCATCGGGGCAGGGAGGGGCTCCGGTCGGGCCTTGGGGTCGCGCTTGTTTGCTCAGCGAAAGCGGCAGGAGGCCGCCGGGGGAGAGCCCCACGCGCCGAGGTCCCTGGCCCAGCAAAGGGCCGCGGGCGGACCAGGTCCGGTCAGCCAGGGCTCAGCCCCTCCCCCACCGCGGCCGCCCCCGCCTCCGGGCGGTGAACTTGGTCCCAAGTCCCGCCGGACGCCGTCACCGCCCGCTGCCTGAGCCACCCCGAGCTTTGGCGGGGGTGAGGGGCTGGGGGGTGGGGCTGGGAAGTGCTGGACTCCAGTCCCGGCTCCATTCTAGCCCGAGGTCGCCCGGGACCCCCTCTTTCCCCTCCTCTCTCCAGTCCTTGTAGTCCTGGGGCAGTCGCGCGCTCCGGTGCGGGAAAAGTGACGACCCCACCCCCTAACTCTGGAGAGGATGGACGCGAGTAGACTCGCGCTTCGAGAGCTCACCCCTTAGTCTCTCTGCCCGGAGAGGGGGTGCAGGAAGGGGTGACAGCTGCGCGGATGACGCCCCTCCCCCTAGGGCGCAGGGAGCCAGGGCCCCGGCGCAGCCCTCTGCCGGGTCTGAGTGCGCACCAGGACGCAGGGGCGGATGGAGTAGGGGAACCGGTTGGAATCGCCCACTCTGAGCCCTGGGAGGTCAGGGGCCGAGACTCGGGTTCGGAGCTGTGCTAGCCCTCTCCCCGTCCGGGGGCGACGCAAAGTTTTGGGAAGTTGCTGCCCCTACCTTGCTTGGTGAGCACCAGGGCGTCTTCCCTCCGCGCCTGGGTGATGATGGAGCCGTGTTCCATCTAACAATCCCGCGGGCCCGGGCTGGCTGGGCGGGAGGACGCGCGGGCGCACAGGCTGGGCTGGGCTGGGCTGGGGGGCCTGGGCGGGGGCCCGCTCCGGCTCAGGCTCCGGCTCCCGAGACTCCGACTCCCACTGCTGTTCACATCCCGGCTCTTGTTCCCTCCCTGAGCCGGGAAGGGAGGCGGCCTGTATGGAGAGCGGGCGACCCGGGTAGCGGCTCTCCCGGGTGCCCCCAGCCCCGATCCCCCGGCGGCAGCTCCGGGCTCCTCAGTTTGGGTCCAACATGGAGAATCCGGAGCGAAAACAAGAGGAGGAAATGGGACACGGGGCGGTTTCCAGGCTCCCCCCTCCCCTCCGTACTCCAGATAAACAACCCGCGGCTGCAGCGCCCACCCCCGCGCGCCTCCAGGCTCTGGACCCGGCCTCTCTACAGCCTGCAGGCGCTTCCCGCTTCGGAGCACAGTCCTAGGCCCCGGGCCCCTCCACCTGTGAGCCGCCGGGGCTGCGGAACATCCGGAGCTTTGCAGTTTTGTTACGGAAAAAGCGAATCCCCGAGGGGGGTGGGGTGGCGGGCGGGCTGGCTGGCGGGGGAGACTTGAAACCGCTCCGGCATTCCGATTGGCCCTCTCCGAGAAAAGGGGCGGGGCCCCTCCTTACTATGCGGTGCGAGGACCCAACAACATTCCAGACGTTAAGGCCACGCCCCGGGCCACTCCCCCCTCGTCGGGCTGCGGCCTCCCAGTCTCCTCGGCCACACCCCCCTTCCCAACTACTTAAAAGGACACTCCAAAGCTCACGTTTCCTTGCTCTGTATCGGGGTGTTCTTGTCTGGGTATCTCTACCCGCTTACGGTGGAATGGTTGCGCCCTTCGGGTAGCCAAGCAAGCCTCCAAGCATAAGTCAGGTCGGACCAGGATGAGAGAGAGGTTTCGGGCAGTTGTTTTACTTCCTGCTTGGCGCACGAATTGTGGCCCCCTCGTTTCACGTAAGAGTACAACCACCGAAACCAGAAAGGGATACGTGTGTGTGTGTGTGTGTGTGTGTGGTGTGTGAGTAGGCCGAGGACTTTAAGAATATCAGAGCTGGAACTGACCTCGGGATGGTCTGACTCCCACACTACAAATGAGACCTAAGGAGCCATGCTTTGCTCAAAGCCTTACTCCCATTTAAGGCTTCTTCCCTTCTTCCCCTCCTCTCAATCCACCCTTGGGCGCTTCCCTCCCCCTCCCCCACAGTACCAGTCTCAATTTAGATGGATAGAAGTCTCTAAGCTTAAAGCTTCAGCTCTGTGGACCCTTACTGCCCTCCCTCCGTGGTTTTAGGCCCCAGGCACTTTCCTGCTGGCTGTGACTCCTGGACTCAAGATGGTGAAGGATATACATTTGTTCCCAAGAAGTGGAAACTCCAGAAAGGCAAATTTCAGTTCAATATGTCTCTTCCAGTGAGCTACAGCTATCCACAGGTGACATGGGCGCCTTAGGAGGAATGGAGCTGTTCAAGTCAAGGCTGGGGAGAGTGATGTCCAGTGAGATTGCACTGAGTGACTTCTGAGCTATTTCCAACCTCCATAGTTTATGATGAATGAAACTTACGCTGCCAAGGAAGAAACTCTCTGGAAGATCAAGATTTCTCTGGCCCCTGGGAGGTTGGGGCAGCTGACGGCCTTCCTGCTGTAGTTCCCATTGCCCAATATGCACCAGGTCTCACTGGGGGTTGCCTGCCAAGCAGGTCACATCTTAAACTGGCTCCCCATGAGGACAGGTGAGCTTGTGATGCATAAGCGCCTGTGTGCCTTAACAGTGCTCATGTGCACCTGTTCCTTCTGTTCCTACACATACATACATAAAACGTTTTTATATAACACTTTTAATGGAAATGCAGTTTTTCCAAAGTGAAAGCTGGTACAGAAGATCTGAATGATGCTTATGTAACTTTAAACACTGAGTTTGGGTAGATCCTAATTCATTAAAAGAAGGGGAAAGGGAGGAGTTCTCATGTATTTACCTCCCACCATTGTGAAAAAGTTCATAAAAACCTTAAAAGATTCTTAAGGCAAATCTTTTAATAGGTTGCTAGGGGGCCTTTTGGGGCCCTTCCCCCATCCTCTTGTGGGGAATTCAGCTGCAGTGAGGGGAGGGGGAGTGCAGGCAGAAGCTGAGGACAGAGGATTGAAGGGTACCTGCCCTGCCCACCCTTACCCCCCAACACTCCCTTCCTCCTGCTCTCTAGTGTTAGGACACTTCACCTCTCTACACTGTCATTTCCTCATCCGTGGAGACAATCCCTCCCCCTTTTATAGTTTACAAAGTACTTTAACATACATTTTTTGTCATGTTTGATCTCTTACTGTTTTGAGATTGACAGAGCAGATATGCCCATTTTGTAGACAAGGAAACAGGGTCTGGAAAGATTAACTGACTCACCTAAGGTCTCACAGTTTGTTAAGAAGGGGAGGCAGGACTAGAAGTTGTCTTTTTTTTTTTTTTTGGCCAGGCTGCTTGCAGGATCCTAGTTTCCCAACCAGGGATCGAACCTGGGTCCAGAGCAGTGAAAGTGTCAAGTCCTAACCACTGGACTGCCAGGTGACTCCCTAGAAGTTGTCTTTAGACTTTAAGACTTGAATCTTAACACTTTACCTATCACTTTATCGTTCTTTTCCTATCAATAGGATGGAAGAGATACCAGAATCTAGTCACCGTTTTTTCCATTTCTTCTTTTTCTTTCTTCCTTCTTTTTTTTTTTCTTGTCACTGTCTTTTCCTATTAAGAACTCTGACTGCATCACCTCCTCTGGGAAACCCTCCCAGATACCCACTTTCACACCAGGGCTTTATAGCCTCTTACCTACTCTCTCAGAGCACTTAGCATCATTTCTTGCAGATAGTTTGCTTATTGCCTTCCCCACCAGCAGATGGATTAAAACTGTATTGTTCATTTTGGATCTAGCATAGTGCCCGACACAGAAAGGCTGCCCGCAGCCTTTCTTTCTGTATTTGCTGTTTGAGTCTATGTCTTAACTAGTGCTCTGAACCAGGAGTTCAGTGACCCACAGCAAGAAACATATTCTGAACCGTGAGATAACTGAAACAAAAGCTTCTTGGGATAATACTTACCCTTGCTGTGTATGTGCACTATGATACTTTATTTATTCTACTTTTTTTTTTTTAAGATGCTGGTCATGGTTTCATGACCCATTACCAGGTTGTGGCCAACAGTTGGAGGCACACTGCTTTCATCTCTGTGTGCTGAGGATGCCTTCTGAGTGCAGGGCTCTAGCTGTCCCTGAAGGATATAGAGTAGATGGCCCTCAAATACCTCTTGCTCTGAGGTCAAAGATAGTTTCATTTATAAGAAGACATACAGACCTAAGACCAGAGGCACAACGGTGCAAAGAGAACCCAGGGTGGAGAGGTTAGATGAGGAAAGGTCCCCAAGAGGCCTGGTAAGGACCTTTGTGCCTCCAGAAACTACAAAGGCAGTGGCAGCTTTACTGGACCCTAACACAGGCAGGGGCCTGGACTCTTGATGCCATGGGGTTCTCACTGCTCTGTCCTCAGATTTCAGCTCCCTGACCCAGACAGCTCTCTGAGGTCATGATGAGCATCTTTCCTACAGTTAAGGGTGTAGGGGAGGTGCGAGGCCTCACTTTTGCCTCAAACCGTCTCATAACCTACCTCTAGGCCTTGGGCCAGTTGCTGGCTGTGTGACTTTGGGTGGGCCCTGTTTAATTAGGCTCAAGGATGCTAGCTGAGGCCAGGGCTGTCTAGGCCTAACAATTCTCCCAAGAGAAAGCTTGCGAACTGTCTCAGGTCACCTACCCGTTTCTTCCATTTATCTCAATTTACTTCCACCGGAAGGCTAGGGAGAGGCATTCCGGAAGCAACAGGATCTTAATGCCCCTCCCAACTCCCCAAGTGCAAGGAGTCGGGTAGTGAGGCTGGGGCTCCAAGGAGTGCCGCCCCTGTCTGCCTCCCATGGCTTCTTGGGTTGGCCTGGGTGTTCCTGAGCCAGGGTTGGGAAAGGGAAACAGCTGGAGAAGTTTCCTCTATGGGAGGGGCACACTTGCTCCAGAACTCTGCCCCTTTCCCCACAGAAAATGAGCACAGGGTTGGGCCAAGGATGACCTTTCTTGACCCTCTGATGTCACTGAAATGTTCCATTAAAATGAAAAAAAATTTTTTTTTACTACAAATGGACCATATCCATTTTCTTACTTTCTCTGATTATTTGTTGCAGTGTCTCAGTTCCGTTTTGTACTGTAACTGAGAAGGTGGGATCTTGGCACCAGGGTTGCAGAGCCCTGTGGCCTTCTGACCCAAGGTTTGGCCCTGCTCTGGCTATTCCGAGCAAAGTCCTGGGGGTGAAGTGGGGTGGGTTAAAGATCTGGTGACACTGACTGAACAGTTGTGGGTGATGCCACATGTAGGATCTGGGGAGGGGAGGAGGAGCCAGTGGTAGTGGGTATACTTTCTATGTAAAGGAGCCTGGGGAACTTCACTGGAGCTTCAGATGGGGATGATGCATTCTGCAAGGTACAGGTATGTTCATCATCCCAACCCTATTACTTCGTTATTGAAACTCTTGATTTAGTTTCCTCATCTTAAAATGGGAATAACCAATAGTATTACTTCACAGGTTACCGTGAGGATTAAATGAGATAATATGGGAAGCACTGAATGCCTGATACACTGGAGGTGCTCAATAAATATGACTTTCCTCATCAACCTTGCCCTCTGCATCCATCATCTGCCCAGTTCCCCAGGCCAGGAACCTGAGGTCATCCAAGACACCTTCTCCCCACTCCTCCCCACTCCCCAATCCATCCTGAAGCCAAGTGGCTGTTCCCCTCACAAGTATTTGTCAAGCCTTTTCATTCTTCCGGTTCCCACTGCTGCTATCTGGGAGGAGGCTGGCAACAGGCTCCTAATCAAGCTCTCTCCTGCTCTAGGGCCCGCATCCAAATCCATCCCCAGTTCTCCTGGAAGGTGCAAATCTGATCCTGGCTATATGAAATGATTCAGCAGTTCCCCAGGACTTTCAGAACAAGCTCAGATGCCTGGCTCTGGCTCCTGGTGGCTTACCCGCCCCATTTCTCACACACCTTCCTACACTCCCTGGTGCTTCTGTCCCGAGGAAGGGGTCACCTGTGGTTCTTTGGCACTGTGTGCTTCCATGCTTTTGCACCCAGGGTTTTTCTGTCTGGAGGCCCTACCCCCTCCCCGGTGCAATGACGCCTCATCCTTTTAAAATACAATTCAAGTGCCACCTCTTCCTCAAAACTTCCCAGGTCCCAGCTGGACTTAGATATGCTTTACCTATTTCTCTGTGCTCCAGTATTTTCATTCTGCTTTACTTGACTGTTGTCCCTGCTCCAGTGTAAGCTCCTTGAGGGCAGACGCTGTCTTTTTTCCTCCACACCCCTCATGCCCTCACAGTGGACTCTGTTGGAAGCCACTCCCGGTGGGCACTTTCCTCCCTGGGCACTGTGGGTCTCCCTGGCCACTAAGCCAGGGAAGCCAGGAGGCAGGACACCAGGCTCCTGGACACTTTCTCTGCCACCCAAGATGGCGAGTCCTAGACCCAGAGCAGAGCTTCGGAGCCTGACGGCCACCACAGGCACAGGAGTCTGGGACCAGGGAGTCTAGTCACATCTAATCCGGGCTTTGCAAAGGAGGCCCGGAGCCGATTGAGGCTTGGTGGGACTGACAGACACACTTCGCCAGGGCATTCAGAAGGGCTCGTGGAGTGCAGGAACCCGCAGCAGGGTGGACCCTTGACTTTCCCACCCCACTGGCAGGGTGCGAGCGTGTAAGATGAGGACAAACGGAACTATTTGGGGCTCGAGCCGCCAGGCCTGGGATGGCGGCCTCCCTGAATCCCGGTTCCTAGGGAGCACTCCCCCTCCCACCACCTAGTCCTGGGAAGCCACGTGACCTGCGCCCCCAGGAGCCACTAATCGCCCGTCTCCGTCCCTTCTAAATAGGGAAGCGACAGGAGCAGATCGAGTTTCTCGGCCCGTATTTACAGGTTTCCTGGACGAAGCCAAACCGTCTACCTCTTTGCCTCACTCCCCCAGCGCGCGCCCCACCCCCACCCCTCCAGTCCTCCCAGCCGCGGGTGCGGCCCCTTCCTTTTCCCTCCCTCCCTCCCTCCGCCGCAGCTCCGCCGGCCCCTCCGGGGGCGACGCTGAGGTCGCCGCATTCCAAACCCCGGGCGGCCCTTTGAGGTCACGTGGTATGATGGGGGTGGGGCGGCAGGACGCCCCTGACCCAAGCCTGCGACCTGCAGGCCTCCCAGAGAGGCGAATTCTCCAGCCTGCTCCCCAGACCTCGCGGGAGTGAGGCAAGGCGGATTTGTACTCCCCAGCACCTACTGTGTGCCTGGCCCAGGCTGAGCACTCACGCTTCTTACCTCCAGGCCTTCCTGAACCCGGGCTGGGGGCTCACATCTTTCCCAGTGGATATACTGACCCTGATGCCGGGAAGGATTGAGAGCAAGAGGAGAAGGGGACGACAGAGGATGAAATGGTTGGATGGCATTACCGACTCGAGGGACAGGAGTTTGTCTAACACCGGGAGATGGTGAAGGACAGGGAAGCCTGGTGTGCTGCAGTTCATGGGGTCGTAGAGAGTCAGACACGACTGAGAGGCTGAACAATACTGGCTGGGAGTCAACAAGACAGAATGGAACGGGGGTGGGGGGTTGGGGGGGGTGAGAGACTGGGTAGAGCCAATCGCTTAGTTTATGCAAAGACAGACCTTTGTCAGGCCGAAGTTAAGAGAAGACCGTGTCCCCTCTGTTTAACCGGGGACCCAGACGTCTCTCTCCGTGGGGAAGATCCCCTGGAGGAAGGAATGGCAACCCACTCCAGAATTCTTGCCTGGAGAATCCCATAGACAGAGGAGCCCGGCAGGCTACAGTCACAGAGTCAGACACGACTGAAGCTACTTACCACGGCAGGCCGACCTCTGAGACCTGTGTTTTAGGCTCTGCGACAAGAAAACTAAGAGGGAGTTGATTTCCTCCCGGGTTGGGCAGACGGTCTCTAAGCTGCTCCCTCTATTTTAGTATGAACTGGGTTAGAAATTGCCTTTACTGGAGCTGAACCTGGTCATCGTGAAGGGGCCTTGATTGCTTTATGGGATCAAGGCAGGAGTGAGGTTGAGGCACTGGCCACAGCCAGCTTGCCTGGGAAGTTTGATCTTATAGGACAGGGAGAGTACAGAGGATAGAATGGATATGACCAAAGGGTGGCATGTTTTGGATGGGGGCAGGAGGTCTGGATTTGAATATTTATAACTCAGATCTGAACCCTTACTAAATGTGTCATGTATATTAATATTTAGCTATTTGCATGATCATTCACTATTTTACCAGGAACAGGCCCTGACCTGAAACTGGAGGGATTAACACTGAGTTCCTGTCTTCTTTGAGCTTACAGTCTAGTGGGAGAGCTAAACAAGTGAGGGGGCATTTGCAGTGCAGGGAACTAAAGAGTGACAGTGAGGACCAGATACACAGCTGCAGGATAACACAGAGGGGGAGCATTTAACCCCAGACTAGGTTGGAAAGGAGGATGGCTATGGAATAAGTGTTACCTCAACTGACACTTGAAATTTAAACTGTCCTTAATCTGGGACTTCCCTGGTGGTCCAGTGGCTAAGACTCCATACTCCCAGTGCAGGGGGTGGAGTTTGATTCCTGGTCAGGGAGCTGGATCCTGGTCAGGGAGCTGGATCCCACATGCTACAACTAAAGATCTCATAAGTCACAATTAAAAAAAAAGATGCCACGTGCCACAACCAAGAGCTGGCACAGCCAAATAATAACTATCAAAAAAAACCTTTTATCTATTGCAGTGAGAGTGGGTGAGAGTGGAATAGGAAAGAATAGCCTTCCAGATCGAGGACACAGTGCACACAAAGGCCCAGAAGCAGGCTCAGTAGGGCTGGAGTATAGCCACCCTGTGGATGGTGCGCAGAGCAGGAAGAGATGGAGGGAGCGCTTCTGGGAGAAGAGGGCTGAGCTGATGAGTAATGCCCATTGCGGGGTGGGGGAGGGGGGATGAGGACAGGAGACCCCTGGTCCTCTGAGGCTACAGCAGGGTCCCTCAGGCACTCTGTCTTGGAGGATGTGACACTTCCTTTTACAGTTGCTTTATAAAAGTAATATTTATTTTTATCGAGCTAATACATACACATTGCTTACAAACCAAATCCTTCTAAAGGGCTTGTAATAAAAACAGAAGTCCTACTGGCCTTTCTCCCAAGCTTTATCCTACTCCCCAGGGGCAACCACTTTCAACTCGGTTTGGCCGTTTCTTCTGGAATTTCCTTCCTTATTTCTAAATAACATGTGCACTGCCGTTCTGGGTTCATTTATCTAATTTGTTCACTCCTTGTCTTGGTAGATGAGAGCTCTGATTCTCTTCCTCTCTACCCACCCCCATTATGTTTATATCACAATTTATGGTTAAATCCGTGTTCAGTGATCTCATTATTGACTTTGAAAATGTTGTTTACTTTTGAGGCAAATATGCTGGTTTCATTTCCTTTTCTAATATAACTTTTTGTTGTGTGCTCTGTTTACATTTCCTTTCTTATACAACTTTCTTGTTTTTCCTGGAGTTAATTGCCTCATTTTTTTTTGTTTGCTTCGTTTTCTTTGAATCTCTGGCTCTGTCTTCCCACTCCCTTCAATGGTTCTGTAAAACGCCTTCTCGGTACAATTTTGCATATGGCCAAACCTGTCATATAATCTTATTGGTTCTGTTTTGTTTCTCCTTGGAGACATTTGTCCTGTGGCACCCCATCCTTCTGCTTTTCTATGGATGCTTTGCTCTTAAGTCTTGCAGCACACCTGTCACCCTGGGACTGCTCAGGACTGGTACTTAAGAATTCACTTTGCCCTTTTCCTCTTTCAGGGACTCAGTGTCTTCCTCTTCCTCAATTTATTTCCTTTTGAATGAAGCACATCCTCCAGTAGCTTCCTGAGAAAGAATGCCTGGGAAGTAATATTTTAGAGATTTAATGCTTACCTAAAATGGCTTTATCCCACCCTCATTCTTCTTCTTCTTCTTCTTTTTAGTGCATCTGTGCTGCCTGAGCTTTTTTTTTTTTAATATTTATTTATTTATATTTATTTGGCTATGCTGGGTCTTAGTTGTGACACATAGGATCTTAGGATCTTCGATCTTCATTTTGGGATCTAGTTCTCCATCCAGGGATGGAACCTGGACCCCCTGTATTAGGAGCACAGAGTCTTCACCACTGAACCACCAGGGAAGTCTCCCACCTTTACTCCTGATGACTACTTTTCGCTGGGTATAGAATTTTAGGTTGAAAATCATTTTCCTTCAGAATTTTGAAAATGCTCCTTCCTTATCTTGCAGACTTTGATTTTAGAGCTGAGAAATCTCACCCTATTTTGATTCTCAGGTCTTTCAATTCACCTCCCCCATGCCTACTTTTAGGACTTTCTCTGTTATTCCTGATATAGTAAAAGATTACAGTTTATCAGCATGGCTCATTTTTCATGGCACTTGACAGGCCTTTTTAACCTAAAAGTGGCTTTCAAAATGTGGGCCCCAGACCAGCACTACTAGCATCACCTGTGAGAAATATTAGATATGTTAGAAAGGCAAATTCTGAGCCCCACCTCACATCTACTGAGTCAGAAACTCTGGTGATAGGTCCCAGCAAACTGCCCTTTGTTGTTGTTTAGGAATAATTGACATATGATGTCATATTAGTTCCAGGTATATGACATAATGATTTTATATTTCTATACATTATGAAAGGATCACCACAGTAAGTCTGGTTAACATCAGTGACCACTGTTGTTGTTTTCAGTTGCTAAGTCGTGTCCAACTCTGAGACCCCGTGGACTGCAGCATGCCAGGCTTCCCTGTCCTTCACTATCTCCTGGAGTTTGCTCAAATTCATGTCCGTTGAGTTGGTGATGCTATTTAACCATCTCATTCTCTGCCACCCTTTTCTCCTTTTGCCTTTAATTCTCCCAGCATCAGGGTCTTTTCGAATGAGTTGGCTCTTTGCATCAGGTGGCCAAAATATTGGAGCTTCAGCTTCAGCATTAGTCCTTCCAATGAATATTCAGGGTTGATTTTCTTTAGGATTGACTAGTTTGATCTCCTTGCTGTCCAAGGGACTCTCAATAATCTCCAGCACCACAATTCAAAAGCATCAATTCTTTGGTGCTCAGTCTTCTTTATGGTCCAACTCTCACATCCATACATGACTACTGAAAAGACCATAGCTTTGACTATATGGACGTTTGTCTGCAAAGTGATGTCTCTGCTCTTTAACACACTATTTAAGTCTGTCATAGGTTTCCTTCCAAGGAACAAGCTGCAGTCACCGTCCGCAGTGATTTTGGAGCCCAATAATATAAAATCTGTCACTGCTTCCACTTTCCTCCCTTCTGTTTGCCATGAAGTCATGGGACCAGTTGACATGATCTTAGTTTTTTGAATGTTGAGTTTTAAGCCAACTTTTTCACTCTCCTCTTTCACTTTCATCAAGAGGTTTTTTAGTTCCTCTTCACTTTCTGCCATTAGAGTGGTATCATCTGTATATCCAAGTATGTTAATATTTCTCCTGCAGTCTTGATTCCAGCTTGTGGTTCATCCAACCTGGCATTTCCTATGATGTACTCTGAATATAAGTTAAATAAGCAGGGTGACAATATACAGTCTTGTTGTACTCCATCCTCAATTTTGAAGCAGTCAGTTGTTCCATGTCCAGTTCCAACTGTTGCTTCTTGACCCGCATATGGGATTCTCAGGAGACAGGTAAGGTGCTCTGGTATTCCCATCTCTTTAAGAATTTTCCACAGTTTATTGTGATCCACACAGTCAAAGGCTTTAGTATAGTCAATAAAGCAGAAGTAGATGTTTTTCTGGAATTCCCTTGGTTTCTCTTTGATCTGATGGATGTTGGCAATTTGATCTCTGATTCCTCTGCCTTTTCTAAACCCAGGTTGTACATCTGAAAGTTCTCAGTTCATGTACTGCTGAGACCTAGCTTGAAGGATTTTGAGCATTACCTTACTAGCATGTAAAATGAACACAATTGTTCAGTAGTTTGAACATTCTTTGGAATTGCCTTTCTTTGGGATTGAAATAAAAACTGACCTTTTCCAGTCCTGTGGCCACTGCTGAGTTTTACAAATTTGCCAGCATATTGAGTGCAGCACTTTCACAGCATCATCTTTTAGAATTTTAAATAGCTCAGCTGAAATTCCATCACCTCCACTACCATTTTTTGTAGTAATGTTTCCTAAGGCCCACTTGACTTCACACTCCGGGATGTCTGGCTCTAGGTGAGTGACCACACCATCATGGTTATCCTGGTCATTAAGATGTTTTTTTATATAGTTCTTCTGTGTATTCTTGCCATCTCTTCTTAATCTCTTCTACTTCTGTTAGGTCCTTACCTTTTCTGTCTTTTATAGTGCCCATCCTTGCATGGAATATTCCCTTGATCTCTCCAATTTTCTTGAAGAGATTTCTAGTATTTCCCATTCTATTGTTTTTCTCTGCTTCTTTACATTGTTCATTATAGAAGGCCTTCTTAGCTCTCCTTGCTATTCTCTGAAACTGCATTCAGTTGGGTATATCTTTCTTTTTCTCCTTTGCCTTTCACTTCTCTTCTTTACTTAGCTAATTTGTAAACCCTCCTCAGATAACCACTATGCTTTCTTGCATTTCTTTTTCTTAGGGATGGTTTTGGTCACTGCCTCCTGTACAGTGTTACAAACCTCCATCCATAGTTCTTCAGGCATTCTGTCTACCAGATCTAATCCCTTGAATCTATTCATTACCTCCACTGTATAATCATAAGGGGTTTGATTTATGTCATACCTGAATGGCCTAGTGGTTTTCCCTACTTTCTTCAATTTAAACCTGAATTTTGCAATAAGGAGTTCATGATCTGAGCCAGTCAGTTCCAGGTCTTGTTTTTGCTGACTGTATAGAACTTCTCCATCTTTGGCTGCAAATAATATAATCAATCGGATTTTGGTATTGACTGTTTAGGGATGTCCATGTGTAAAGATGTCTTTTGTGTTGTTGGAAAAGTGTGTTTGTTACGACCAGTGCATTCTCTTGGCAAAACTATTAGCATTTGCTCTGCTTCATTTTGTACTTCAAGGCCAAACTTTCCTGTTACTCTGGATGTCTCTTGACTTCCTACTTTTGCATTCCAATACCCTATGATGAAAAGGACATCGTCTTTTTTTTAAATGATAGTTCTAGAAGGTGTTATAGGTCTTCACAGAATCAATCCACCAGCTTATTCGATATCAGTGGTTGGGGCATAGACTTGGATTACTGTGATGTTTAATGGCTTGCCCTGGAAATGAACTGAGATCATTCTGTCTTTTTTGAGATTGCACCCAAGTACTGTATTTCGGACTCTTTTGTTGACTATGAGGGCTACTCCATTTCTTCTAAGGGATTCTTGCTCACAGTAGTAGATGTTCACTCTTGTCATCTCCTGCTTGACCACATCCAATTTACCTTTATTCATGGACCTGACATTCCAGGTTCCTACACGATATGGTTCTTTAAAGTGTCAGACTTTCACTACCAGACACATACACAACTGAGCATCGTTTTCACTTTGTCCCAGTTGCTTCCTTCTTTCTGCAACTATTGGTAATTGCCCTCTGCTCTTCCCCAGTAGCATACTGGACACCTTCAGACCTGGGAGGCTCATCTTCTGGTGTCGTATCTTTTTGCCTTTTCTAACTGTCCATGGGATTCTGCAGGCCAGAACACTGGAGTGGTTTGCCATTCCCTCCTCCAGTGGACCATGTTTTGTCAGAACTCCTCACTATGACCCATCTGTTGGGTGGTCCTGCACAGCATGGCTCATAGCTTCATCCAGTTCTGCAAGCCCCTATGCCATGACAGGCATGTGATCCATGAAGGAGTCAGTTACCATACATGGTTACAAAATTATTTTTCTTGTTAAGATAACTTTTTTTCTGTTTATTTGTAGAAGTACAGTTGATTTACAATGTTTGTCAATCTCTGCTGCACAGCAAAGTGACTCAGTTTTATACACACACACATATATATATATTTAATACTTTTCCATTATGGTTTATTGTGATGAGAACTGCAAGCAACTTTCAAATATACAGTAGTATTATTAACTCTAGTCACCATGGTGTATGTTACATCCCCATCACTATTTTATAACTGGAAGTTTGCACCTTTTGAACCCATTCACCCATTTCTCCTACCCTCCCCCCCCGACCCCTCATCCTACCCCGCTAGCTT
This sequence comes from Bos indicus, assembly GCF_029378745.1. NCBI lineage: Eukaryota > Metazoa > Chordata > Mammalia > Artiodactyla > Bovidae > Bos > Bos indicus. Next base: position 55,718,601 of record NC_091764.1, on the reverse strand, counting down.
CTGGCAACCACCAATGGATTCTCTGTATGAAATTCTTGGTTTTTTTTTTTTTTTTTAGATACACATATAAATGTGACCATACAGTATTTGTCTTTCCCTGTCTGCCTTATTTCATTTAACATAATGCCTATGAGATCTATTTATGTTGTAGTGAGTGGCAAAATCCTTTATTTATTTATTTATTTATTTATTTATTTAAGGTGGGCCGTTAAAAATTATTCATTTACTTCTAGTTACACTGGGTCTTAGAAGGCGATGGCACCCCACTCCAGTACTCTTGCCTGGAAAATCCCATGGACGGAGGAGCCTGGTAGGCTGCAGTCCATGGGGTCGCTAGAGTCGGACACGACTGAGTGACTTCACTTTCACTTTTCACTTTCCTGCATTAGAGAAGGAAATGGCAACCCACTCCAGTGTTCTTGCCTGGAGAATCCCAGGGACAGGGAGCCTGGTGGGCTGCCGTCTATGGGGTCACACAGAGTCGGACACGACTGAAGCGACTTAGCAGCAGCAGCACACTGGGTCTTTGTGTGTGCAGGCTTTCTCTAGTTGCAACAAGCAGGGGGGCTACTGTTCGTTGTGGTGCGTGGGCTTCTCACTGAGGTGGCTTCCCGTGCTATGGAGCATCTAGGCTCATGGGCTTCAGTAGGTGCAGCATAAACACTCAGTAGTTGTGACTCACAGGCTTTAGAGCTCAGGCTCAGTAGCTGTGGCACTCATGCTTAATTGCTCTGTGGCACGTGGGATATTCCCGATCCAGGGATGGAACCCATACCCCTTGCACTGGCAGGTGGATTCTTATCCACTGTACCACCAGGGAAGTCCCTGATGTGGACCACTTTTAACGTCTATTGAATTTATTACAATCTTGCTTTTATTCCATGTTTTGTTTTTTTTGGCTGCGAGGGATGTAGGATCTTGGCTCCCCAACCAGGGATCGAACCTGTGACCCCCTGCATTAAAAGGTGACATCTTAACCACTGAACCACCAAGGAAGTCCCAAGATCCTTCTTTTCTTAAGGCTGAATAATATTCCTTGTGTGTGTGTGTTTTAACAATTTGTGTTTTGACAGTCTCTCCATGTATTCTGATGCAAACTAATGATGAAGAATCTCTGTTCTAACAATTTATGTCCTTTGGATCTTGGAATTTCTTTTTTATTTGCTTCAGATTTTTAAAATTCTTATTATTTGGTTACTCGGCAAGAGGCTATGATCAAAGAGGAATGATCCTCTAGTTTTCTTATTATTTCTCTCTTACTGACTGTTTCTTGCTTCTGTATTCTGGGAGATGTTCTATCCCCAGTGTTCTCTTCCAATCCATTTACAAAGTATGTTGTTATGACTCTTTTTTTTCTTTCTTTCTTTTTTTAATTTTCAAGAGTGCTTTTGTGTTCCCTGTTTTTTCTTTTCCTTTCTTTTCAGAATGGTTTCATGTTCTTGCTCTTTGGATGCAGTCAGCATCACCTCTTGGAGGATATTCGTTTGAAGTAGTCTCCCTATATCATCTCTGTTTCCTCTGATTTCATGTTTTCTGCTGTTTGTATCATATTAGAGACTTTCCTCATACACCCTGTCTTCCTTGGCTGTCCATTCATGTTTGAGAGGGAGGCAGTGTGAGCCAGTTGGGAGCACTCACTGAAGGTTCCTGGTAGAGCACTTGAGGGGCTGGCTGAACTCTTTCTTTAGGGAGCTCCAGTTGTCAGCATCAATGGCACAGTTTGGTTTTCCCAGAAGATGATCCTGTAGTCTAGCCTCCTGCTTGGAGGTTATAAGCCCACCTGCCAGGGTTCCTTATGCTGGTAGAGTGTGGGGGGTAGAGAGAGGTGTGTGGCAAGCAGGCCTAGTAACACAATCCAAATGCTGATTTTCCCTAAGCTTTTGATCCCACTCCTCCTCCACCCAACCCCTGCAAAGTCCATGATCTCTCTATTACAGTATTGTATCTCCAGAATTGATATCCCTGTCTCCTGCATGAGTGGAGAAGGAGGTCACAGAAAGTCCTTGATAGTGCTGAGTACTGCTGAGTTTCCTATCAGATTGTTCTTTAAGTAGCTCTTCAAACAAGCCTCTTAGATTTTAGGCCCCTGCCTTCTAATTTACTCACTCCTTTCAATTCCTAGCTTCTCTGAGGGAAGGGTCAGCTTGCTTCTTGTGGGCACTTGTCTCTGGTTGCTTTGCCTTTATTAGTCATTTGCCACTCTCCCATCCACTGTTTTCATATGATGTACTTCAGGATTCTTCTTTAAAAAGTGTTATGTATTTGGCTGTGCCAGGTCTTAGTTTTGCACATGGGATCTTTAGCTGTGGCACTGGAACTCTTAGTGGCAGGATGTGGGATCTAGTTTTTTGACCAGTGATCCAACCCAGGGCCCCTGCATTGGGAGCTCAGAATCCTAGCCGCTGGACCACCAGGGAAGTCCCTAGTTCAGGACTCTTAATGTCTCCTGGTTTAGCTGAAGATGGAGTTTAGGTTTCTGTTTCTGATTCTCCTTGTTGTTTGCAGAGTGGTTTTTTGAGAGAGAAGTGGAGACAGAAAGGACTGTACTCCACTCTCTTGTGACCAGAAGCCTGAGATATCTCCCTGAGGTGAACAGTAGAGGCTGACACCCCTGCTGACAAAGGGGGAGGTGGTTATCTGTAGGAGCAGTGGGCAGGGCAGGAGAGGAGCTTCAGAGCTTAGAAGAGCTGCTGGGGGCCCTTGATTGGGAGCTCTCCAGAGATAACAAGCATTACTGGGACCTAGTGAGGTCTCCTTGAGGTGAGATGGAGAATCAGTGGAGAGGGCAGCAGGGAACAGTAATGGAGGTAGTGAGAGGCAGGGAGTAACCCCCTCCCTAACCTGCACCCCCCCCCCCCCGCCCCCCGCAAGATGGAGAGAGTGAGAAGGCTGCGGGGCATTCTAGAATAGGGGAGGGCATAGTTACGTGACTGGCCTCGGGGTAGGCCATTCACCAGGAGTCAGAAGAGGATGAGACAATCTTGATAACCATTAATCATATGTCATTATATGCCAGGGACTGAACCAAGTTCTTCAGGGCAGCGAGTGGGCAGCCGAGAGGAGGAGAGGAAGGACAGGAGTTTAAGGTCAGAGACAGCAGGTCTGAGGCTCAGGTGTGAGGGTGGGGCAGGTCTAAGAGATGGTGAAGTCTTGGGTCCAGAGGTGAGACAGCGGCTCCAGTGCTGAACCACGAAGAGGCATCTCCTTGAGGAGGGCGAGACGTGAGGTGGAGGAAGTGGCGATGTGACTGCTCACGTCTTCTTCAGGAAAAGCAGTGGTGGAAAAGGCCAGTCATCTACATGGATGGCCTCTTGGACACCAGGGAAGCACAGAGTTTTTTAAAGGGAGGGCGGTCGCTTCAGTCAACTTCAATATTTACTGAACCTTCATGTGACCTACCTTTCCCAGGTTACATAGCCTGGGGCTACAGTCACAGTAAAGTCACTCAAAAATATACGGCCTCTGACTCTAAGAACTAATCACCCAGCTCCCCAAACCCCGCAGACTGTTTCCGGGGTCTCAGGACTATTTCCTGCCTGCTCCTTGTGTGGTCGTTCCATTCCACCTCAGGGCCATGTGCTGACATCACTCCTCCTGGCCATGAATGCCGCTCTGTCACTCCTCACTGTGTAGCCCCTGGGCTGCATCAGCCAAAATTCTGTGGTTACAGGCCACAGAAACCAACTCTGGCTAACTGAAGCAGAAAAACAATTTATTGGATGGTTACTGGGCAGCTCATAGATTCAACAGCCACTCCCTACCTTTTTTCTGGGCTGGTGAGCCTTGATTTTGTTCTAGAATTTACCTGCCCTGTACTCAGGGAAGGAAACCCCCCTCTCAGTCACAGGCGATGCTGTTGATAAGTCTAAGCAGCCAATCAGGGTGCTTCTGTCTCCTTGTCAGTGATTGGTTTAGGCCTCGGGCATGTGATGCAGTCCTGGCCAATGAGACAGAAGCGGAAGCCCACTATGTCCAGGGGTCTCCATAGAATCCCGGAGAAGCTGACTGAAGCCTTGATTTTATTGAAAGTGGAGTTAACCCTCTCTACCTCTGAAAAAGGATATACTTGTTCATTGCTTAAGTCACTTGTAGTTGGTCTTCTGTTGCTTTCCACCAGAAGGTCCTGTCTGACATATAGCACATGCTTAGTCGCTCAGTCGTGTCTGACTCTTAGTGACCTCATGGACTATATCCTGCCCAGCTCTGTTCAAGAAATTCTCCAGGCAAGAATACTGGAGTAGGTTGCCATTCTCTTCTCCAGGGGATATTCCCGACCCAGGGATAGAACCTAGGTCTCCTGCATCTGCATGCAGGCAGATTCTTTACTCTCTGAGCCACCAGAGAAGCCCCAACTGACACATAAGACACTGCCAAGTATCTTTCCCTGGTAGCCTGGGGTGAAGGAGGGAAAAAATAAGCTGATGGCAACAGAGTAGGATTGATAAATTTTCAAAATGAAGGAGGCTGATGTATCTTTTGAAGATACAAGAATTACCTCATAAATGGGAAGTCACTTCGGTCATCTCTGATTCTTTGTGACTCTGTGGCTTCTCTGCCAGGCTTCTCTGCCTATGGGGTTTTCCAGGCAAAGATACTGGAGGGAGTTGCCATTTCCTCCTCCAGGGGATCTTCCTGACCCAGGGATCAAACCCACGTCTCATGTCTTCTGCACTGGGAGATGGATTCTTTACCACCAGAGCCACTTGGGAAGCCTACCCCATAAATAAGCACTGACTAAAAATGCTAGAGAGAAGAGGAATAACTCTGGGAGGAGACTGCTAGTTGTTAAGTAGACACATACTGTATACCAGGCATTGTGAAAGGGGCTAGGATGTGCTGGTGACCAGAAGACAGATCCTGCTTTTATGGAACTTTTGGTCTGAGTGGAGCAGAGAAACAAAAAGCATGCGAGTAACAAAATAAACAGGATAGGGTAATGGAAATTAATCTTGGGGCAGTGGCTAATTTTGATAGATGGTGGTCAAGGAAGTCCACTCTGAAGAGGAAACCCAAAGGGTGAGAATGAGCCAGACACATGAAGAACCATATGGAGACTCCAGAAAATGTCTCAGGGAGCAGCAGTTGGCTCTGTCCTGGCTGGGAGTCCAATGCTCATTCCAGAAGGGGAATGACATGGCAGCAAAGCTTGCCTTGGAGACTCACCCAGGCCAGGAGTAACAGAATAACTGAAGACATGTAGTTTCCCAGGTCTGCCAAGGACATTCACACCCCTGTGACAGGATAGGCTGGGAACCCAGGTGTCATTGACTTTCTAGAGGCTTAAAAGGTTCGAACGGATAATTTTGAGAGAGGGCACCTGTGAGTTGAAGCAAAGACACTTGGAGCCAACAGATGCCCCTCGTGCTACCACCTGTCTCCCCCTGTCCCTCCATTCTGGAGTCTCATTGTATCAGACTGCTATAACGTGATACCATAGACTAGAAGGCTTATAAATGAGAGAAATTTATCACATCCCCATTTCCAGATCAAGGTGTGGGAAGAGTCAGTGTCTGGTGAGAGCCTTCTTCCTGGTTCATAGGCTAGCAAAAGGGACAAGAGCGCTCCGTGTGATCTCTTTTAAGAGGACATAAATTCCAGTCATGAGGGTGCATGATCTAATCACCTTGCAAAGGCCCGACCTCCTAATACCATTGCACCGGGAGTTAGGATCTCAATATATACATTTGGGGAAGGGGACACAAACCTTTATAGTCTATGACAAACAGCTCAACCAAATTACTAGGCACTTTGAGAGTGTTAACTTTTTGTGTAGCTTCTTCTGGGAGTTTGTGTGAAGTGGCTACCACAACAGAAAGATAAAAAACCTGACCTCAAGGAGCTTGCTGGTAAAGGATTCAAGAACTCTGCATCTGAAACAATTAGGAAACAATTTACCAGCTGAAAATCAAGGCCATCTCATAGAGTTATATGCCACAGCAACCATCGCAAGCCCCTCACTGTCTACTGGTCACAACCTCCCAATGTAGTACCAAGGGTCCCCTCTCCTCACCCACTGTCCCCTTCTTCCCTCAGAGTTAAGGGTGGCCTATTTCTTACTGAGCCCCCAACTCCACCCCATCCCTTTAGGGTGATTCATCAACTTGGAGCCTGATGCATGATTTCTCCTTATCCCAAGCTGCTTCCTCCAATGTCCTGGGAATGAGAAGGAGGAGGAGAAGGGACCACTTTGCTGGACTGAGATCCCTTTGTCCGGAGGCGACAGTGCCACAGTGGGGCTCTTCTTACCCAGCAAGAGGCCCTGGTTTGGGGGATCCTGAAGCTGAACAAATAAGAAAAATATTAAAAAATATATTTATTTGACTGTGTCAGGTCTTAGATGTGGCACATGGGATCTGCACTGCATTACCCGGTATCTTTCATTGTGGTGCACTGGCTCTCTAGTTGTGGTGTTTGGGCTCAGCTGTTGTGGCATGTGGGATCTTAGTTTCCCCACCAGGCATCGAACCTGCGTCTCCTGCATCACACAGCAGATTCTTAACCACTGGACCTCCAGGGAAGTCCATGGACAAATAAGAAAAATACTGAACGTGTTCCTTGTTGGTCTGTTGAAGAGGCAGACTACTCACATTTTTCTTGTACTCTCTCATTAAATCCACACAACAATCCGATGGGGGTGGTGGGGGTGGGGAGGGGACTTTATTCCATTTCACAGTGGAAGAAACTAAGGCACAGAGAGGCAAAGCCACTGTCCTAGTCAAACAACTAGTAGGTTGCGCAGCCAAGATTTGAACCCAAGCAGTCTGACTGCAAGCCTCCCCGTTTGACACCACAGTACACGCTGCCAAATTGGCTCATTCTAGGAATTTCCCTTCTCCTTGCCACAACATTAAGAACTGAGCTAGAGGCCATTCTGAGTGAGGACCAGGTCCACTCCTCCCTGTGTGAGGAGAGGGAGCTGGGATCCAAAAGAGGAATTCCAGAAAAGACAATGCCATTTTGGCTATTTTTCCTTAATGTTCTCCAGGCAGGAAGAGCTGGATTTTGATTTGCCAGGTGTCTCTCTGTTCTAATTAACACCAGAATCTACCTTTAGCCAGAGCTCTGCATGCAGCTGGAATCCGTGTCCCTGTAGCTCAGGGGCCGTCCTGGTGAGAGCCAGAGAGGACAGAGCCAGTCCTAACTCTGGGTGGAGTTTCCTGTGATGATGTTCCCTGCGCCTCATCTATAAAAAGCTCCAATCTGATCTCCCCCATTTATGGTGGAGGCCAGGGTGGCAGGGTGTGCGGGAGGAGGAAGAATCAGGCTGAGACAGCTCCTCTTTGCCTCCCTGGATTCTCTTCCAAAATGCTGTCAGCACTGCCAGTTGGAAAATATTTTTCTCCCTCCCTTTGTCTTCTTTCTTATTTAAAAAAAAAAAAAAAAAAAAGCCATCTGGTGTCAAATTCACTCCTGGCACATCATAAAGGGTAGCACTAAAAATGTCCCTGAAAAACTAAAAGCAAAACCACAGCAGTACACATGGGATTTAGCCTCAGCATCCTAGGATTTCAGAGTTGCTAGGGGCCTCGGAGATCAAATCGTTTGCTGCATCCGAGGAGGAAACTGAGGCGGGGGGTGGGGGCGGGATTAGCTCACGCTTTCAAAACTGCTTATTAAGCGCCTACTGTGGTCAAGGCACTTTGCAGGCGTGGGAGACTAATCGAGATCATGACAAAAACCTCTGCCTTTCCGAAGTTCTCGGTGGGAAGTTCTTGTCTCTGTCCGCTGCCTCTGCCACCGCTCTTCCCAAACGGCCCGGCCATCCTAGCCCCACGCTGCGCCACCGGTCCGCGTGGTTGTCACCCCCTCCACCGGCCGTGGGCCCGCTGGAGCCCCGGGGTGCACCCGCGGTTTACGTCGGGGCCAAGTGTGCCGCGCGCCGCCCCAGCGCGGTCCCCGGCCGGCCGTCGCTGTGATCTCCCTCCGCTTCCTCCCGCCGCCGCCGCCGCCGCGGCTCCGCATTCCTCAGGGTTGAGCAACAACTTTCCCTCCGAAGGCGGCTGGGCCGGGGCCAGGCGGGGAGGCTTGCGCTGGGCCCCTCGCGGGGCGCGGCCCAGCTCGCCGGCGTGGGCCTCCTAAGGGGTGCGGTCTGATCTCTGGTACCTGCCGCAGGGGCTCGCCCGGAGCGCGGCGCCACCGACCCAGCCCCTGGCAGCCGAGGCCGGCGCTGGCGGGGGCGCAGCCCAGGGACGGCTCCGCGCTTCCTGCCCGCAGCACCGGGACTGCCTGAGGACCGAGCGGCTGCGTGGGCCTGACCCTGGCCTTGATCCTCCCCCTGGTCCAGGCTGACCGCCCAGTCTGGAGCCTTGCGCGCGCTCAGCATGCAATGTTTGCCTCGACTTTTTACTCCACTTCCGAAAGTTCTTCGACGACGGAAGGAGGAGGGTTTGTAATAATTACAGAAGAGAGGCCCTAACCCACGTCTTAGTCTTAATTTAAATAATTACAACGATCGTATTAGTGCAAGTGTCTTCTTCGCGCCCACTGAACTTCAGCGTATCTCCGGCAGAAAGTTGGTTTCTTACTGCTGTGTTCATGTAACAGATGAGAAAAGGCAGGCGCGTAGTTCCATCTCTAGTCGGAAGCCAAAAGTTAGGCCAACTCAGCGTCCGCTTTGGAGCCACCTCAGGCCTCCTGACTCTTGCTGGTCAAACAAAGCCCTTCCTACGACCCTGATGTGATTCCAGGAGGAATTGGGCCCACTTTTCAGTCCTAGGAGCCGAGTGTTGGAGCCTGTAGGGTAGAGTGGGGTTAGGCAGAGTAAGCTCCAGATGCACTACAAATGTAAGCTTCAGGATGGCAGGGATTGGCTCAGTTTTGTTCATTGCTGTACCCCCAACTCTGAAAACAATGCTTGGCACATAGTAGGTGCTCCATAAGAGTTTGTTGAGTGGATAAATGTATACAGTCAAGGTCTTCAGATTTCTAACTAAGAATTAAACGTAAGTCCCACTTCTTGCACCTTTTGTTGTTGTTTAGCTGATAAGGGGTCGCTAAGAGTCCGGCACGACTGAGCGACTTCACTTTCACTTTTCACTTTCATGCATTGGAGAAGGAAATGGCAACCCACTCCGTATTCTTGCCTGGAGAATCCCAGGGATGGGGGAGCCTAGTGGGCTGCCGTCTATGGGGTCGCACAGAGTCGGACAGGACTGAAGCGACTTAGCAGCAGCAGGAGCAGTTGATAAGTTGTGGCCAACTCCTTGCGACCCCATGGACTGTGGCCGGTCAGTCTCCTCTGTTAGTGGGATTTCCCAGGCAAGAATACTGGAGTAGGTTGCCATTTTCTTTTCCAGGGGACCTTCCTGACCCAGGGATAGAACCCCAGGCCTCCTGGTTGGCAGATGGGTTCTTTACCGCTGAGACACCTGGGAGGTCCTTTGGCACCTTTTGTTGCTGTTCAGTTGTGTCCGACTCTTTGTGAACCCATGGACTGCAGCACACCAGGCTTCCGTGTCCTTCACTATCTCCTGGGGCTTGCTCAACTCATGGCAATTGAGTCGGTGATACCATCCAACCATCTCGTCCTCTGTCATCCCCTTCTTCTGCTGCCTTCAATCTTTCCCAGCATGAGGGTCTTTTCCAAGGAGTCAGTTCTTCACATCAGGTGGCCAAAATATTGGAGCTTCAGCTTCAGCATCATTCCTTCCAAAGAAATCCCAGGGCTGATCTCCTTCAGAATGGACTGGTTGGATCTCCTTGCAGTCCAAGGGACTCTCAAGAGTCTTCTCCAACACCACAGTTCAAAAGCATCAGTTCTTCAGTGTTCAGCCTTCTTTATGGTCCAACTCTCACATCCATACATGACTGCTGGAAAAACCATAGCTTTGTGTGTATAGACCTTTACACCTTTACCTTCCCTTTAAACTTTTGCTTTCTCTTTCTGCCTCTTAAAATTTGAACTTATGTTTTAAGGATTTTTTTTTGTTTGTTTTATTTTAATATATTTGGAATAAGTTTAGACTTACAGAAAAGTTGCAAAGTATTACAGAGAGTTCCCAAATACTCTTTATTTTACCTAACTACCCCTAAAGTTAGCAACTTCCCTAACTGTAGTTCGTTTGTCAAGATGAAGAAGTGAACTCTGGCCCGATACTGTTAACCAAAGTATCAACTTCTTTTGGATTTCATGTTTTCCACTCGTGTCCTTTTTTCTTGTTTGGAAATCCAGTCAGGGATATCACACTGCATTTAGGGTGTGAAGCTCTTTGATACATAAGCCAGATTTCATTGTGTAGGGTCTCTTTCCCTGGCAGTGAGGCAGGAGACCGTTGTTCCTGACACTGGAGTGAGCTCCCTGTCCTGGGGGCCAAAGAAATACTTTGAGCCCTGGATTTCCTGACAGCACTATTTAAGGGATCCCTTCTGGGTCTGCTTGCTGCCTCCAGTAGTGTCTGCTTCAAATATAGACCTCACTGGGTCTCCCCTTCCTGTCTCCTTCCTTCCACCATGCACATACCTGCCAAAGAATGACCACGCTGCTCCAGGTCTGCATTTCCTTTGAGACCTGACTCTTTTCTATGCCCCTCATGACTTGGCTGCCACTCCTTGGTCTTCATGAGGGGCAATCCCCCATCCACCTCTCCCCAGCCTCACTGTTCCTCTTTCTCCATCCTAGAGTTGTCTTCCAGCCTGAAACTCTCAGGGAGACCTCTCTCTCTTGAACTGTGTTGCTTGGTTACAGCTCATCATTGAGCAAGCCTTGGATTTGAAATGAGTGAAATGAGGGTTGTTGTTGTTTTGTTGCTAAGTTGAGTCCGACTCTTCTGCGATCCCATGGACTGTAGCCCATCAGGCTCCTCTGTTCAGGGGATTTCCCAGGAAAGTATACTGTAGTGGGTTATCATTTCCTTCTCTAGGGGATCTTCTTGACCCAGGGATTGAACCTACATCTCCTGCATTGGCAGGCGAGTTCTTTACCACCAGAGAAGCTCTGGAGTGAGGGACAATCCATTTCTTTGGTCAGCCAGGATTTATTGAGCATGACTGGGTCACAAAGACAACAATTCTTGTCCATTCTCTCCAGGATCTTACTATCTGGAGGAAGGGACATTGTGCACAAATAATTGCATATATGGGGACATGTATGCATGGAGATAGTGTGTGTACACTGTTGTGTGGTGGCACAAGGGGAAGAGCCCACCTGCTGGGTTTGTGGAGGAGCATAGGGCCAGCTTCTCAAATGAGGCCATGCTGGAGCTGGGTCTTGAAAGATGGATAGGAAGTGGTAGGTGCCCAGGAAGCGGGCAGTGAGAGGAGAGAAGAAGGACATTTCCAGGAGGATTGAGAGAAGGTGTGACTCTGCTGGGGTGTTTGAGAATAGGGTGTTTTGGGGAGCTGCAGGGTAGCCCAGTGTGGCTTGCCCTCAGGTGGTTTAGGAGAGGGTGGTTAGAAAGGCCGCTGGGATGGGTGGGACAGTCAGGTCTCAGGTACCATGGTAAGGCCTGTGAAACTTGTCCAGCGGGAGTGCGGCTATGAATCAGTTTACTTCTTAGAATGGTCACTTGGGTGCTCTGTGGATCCTGGATGGGAAGTTGAGGGTACCTGGTGGGTGGCTGCGATGAGAAACCAGACAAGAAGCAATTGGGTTTAGGCCAGAGAGAACAGATACCAGAGATACTTAAGAGGCAGGGCTTAGTGATTGGATGGTGGGGCAGCACAAGAGGCGAGAAGGGTTAAGGGTGACTTCAGACCCCTGCTTGCAGGAGGAAGGGCAGGGAAGCTGAGGGGGCTGTTCACCAGACAGATGTAGGGGCTGGGGATGGGGTGTTGCACAGATGAGCTGGCTGGACCCCCAGCTTCATTGCCCAGAGGAGAACTGTCTTAGGGCAGGGAGACAGCAGCAGAACAGGCCGACTGAGTGTTGTAGCTCCCTCAGGTAGGTCGGGGGCCCTGACCTGGGAGACACTGGTGGGAGGGTGGGGTAGCAGGGAGGAGGGGCACTGGAGGAAATGGGGTGAAGGATGGAGAAGGAGGGAAGTTTGATTCAGGGAACTGAGGGAAGGTCATCAAGTCATTCCGGATGTAAAGGCCAGAGCAGCACTCAGCATCCTCCTGGCATCTGAGAACAGACCACGCGGGGACAAGGAGGTCCATGGGGTCCTCAGAGAACTCTCAGTGGGGAGCAAGTGTTTTAGCGACCCTGACTTTGAACATTTCGGAACCTGCTTGAATTCTGGAAGTGGCTGGAATTTCACCCGAAGGGTACTCCCTCTGTTTGATTGTGGGAGGGGCAGAGGTACCTGGAAACACGTGTGTGGACAGTTTTTGCAGCTGGAGGTGGTATCTAGTAATCCCTCCCACAGAATCCCTGATTCTTAGCTGAACACTGTCAAGAAGATCTGTGAAGATCTGAGATTTTATTCTATTTACAAGCTGGAGAATTAGTCTCTGTGATAGCTGCTGGGCAGCTGAGACTCCTGGGTCAGAGATAAAGGACAGTTTATTACAGCCGTAGTCACAGAGGAGTATTGGCCTTAGTTCCCATAGGGGCTTCACAAAGATAGCCAGGTGATGATGCCTGGACACACAGTGGCTTGCATTTCAGGAGAGGAATCCGAACTTGGGGAACCCAAAACTTTTATCATAGGCACTGTGCCTGCCTTTCCCTCTGGAGGAATGCATCTTATACCTTCCATGGATGTTCACTATATCCTGGAAATGACAATCTGAAACGGACAGTGTTTCACTTGGAAGATATGCAGAAATGGAATAGAACTGTGAATTATCTGCCAGGAAACACATAGCCAAATAAAACAAAGAACGCAGTTCTCAGCCTCTCTTGCAAGGTATAAACATTTAACTAAGTTTTGGTGTATTAAGTGTAAGCTTTTGTGGCAACTTCTGGGAAATGCACAAAAGAAAAAAGACTGGCATATGCCCTGGGCCCCTTCTCATCTTTTCTCCTGATGGCTGGAATGTGGATGTGATGTTGGAGTATGAGCAGCCATGTTGGGCCAGGACTGGTATGTTAGGACTAAGGATGGCAGAGCAGCAGGTGCAAGGGGCCTAGATCTCTGATTATCTTTGGACTTCTTTACATGAAAGAAAAAGAAACTTTAATCCTAACTTTTTTGTGTGTGTATGCAACTGAACTTGTTTCAGCAGCTGTTATAGGGCTAGCACAGAGGACTGGCAGAGGGTTAAACTTGTCAGCAGACAGAAGGGTTGGGGTACTTCTCCCCCTTCCTCCTGTCTCAGCCTCATCAGGGCCAGGGGGAGGGGACGGGGAGTCACCTCTGGCTTGTTCACCACCCACCGGTGATGCCCCATTCATAAGGGGGCCCGGGTTGGCCACGCGACCCAGCAGCGTCCATTTGAAGGCAGCAAGCAACAAGCTGGCTCCATTCACAAACCCTGTTCTCCTTTGAAAACCAATCACCGTGCAAAGCGTGACTGGGTGGTGGCCAGCGCTGGCCCATCTGTCATGCCCTTTCAGAAAGCCAGGCGTCGGCAGCCGGCCTGGGCCTATCCATCCCCTCTCCCTTTGTACCCCAGGGACACGCACTGTAACGAGATCACGGCGCCTACTGAATTATTCAGAGCCACCCTGAGTGTCAGTATTATTATAAACATGCAGATTTCTCCCAGCTCCAAACTTCCACATCTCCAGCAGCCATCTCCCTCTGGGATTTGCCATTGGCTGCTTTGTGCCTGAGATTTCAGATTCCCCAGGCCTTGATGGCCTAATCTGCCTGTGACTAGTCCCTACCTGCCACCAGGCACGCAGGCCTCGGGTGGTGCCCTTTACCCTCCACTCTGGGCCCCACTATTGGCTCAACAGTCGTCTTCACTGCAGCCCCAGCGGCCTGCCTCTTCCCTGTCTCCTCCCGGCTTCACCGCCCAGGTCGGTGACATCACACTCTCCCAAGTGCCTGCCTGATGGGGCCACATTAATAACAGCAACCTCCACTTCTGTGGCTCTTCATCTGATCTATGTTCTCGTGAGGCTTTAAGCCTCTGGATCTCCCCTCCCATCCCCATGTCGTAGCTCCAATTCAATCTTCCCCTTCCCCACAAGTCCCAGATTCCCAGTTCTCTCCGGAGTTGGTCTGGAGAATACCCCCCAGCTGGTAATGAGGCAGAGATGGTAATGCACATTTAAGAGTAATGAAATGCAGTGATATTTCAGGCCTGACAGACCTATTTCTGGCAGCCTTAGAATTAAAGTGTGAGGCTTTGTACTGCAGCTGCTACTAGGAGCCTTCAGAGTTTTTCTAAAGATGTGAATAAAGCTTGCAGGGTTTCAGCTCAGATCACTGCGGCTATTTATCCTGCTGCTGCTTTCATTGTACCTTTTTATTTGAAATTTTAGAGCTTTTAGATGAAGGAAACGCAGCAGCAAGTGCAAAGCATACAAAATACCCTGGTGGGGAGAATGTCCCGGTTTTTCTCTCAATTGTCCACAACAGCTCTGGGGAGGAAGAGGGCTCTCAGGGCTTCTCGGCGTGGCCTCCAGCTCTCCTTTGAATGGGCTCCTCCTGGATCCTTGCTCCACCACAGCAGGGAGTGGGGCCTTGTGAGAAAGCTCTAGGAGGGAGACCATGCCACCAAGATTGATGGGGCTGGCGCGGCCAGCCCTCGCTCACTGCCTCACTGCTGTGAGCTGAGCCTACGCCATCCCTGGTGGGGGCATGTGATAGAAAGGAGTAGCTCCACTCTAGCCCAACAGTGAGAGCTCACTCTCCAGGCTCTGGACAGGAAAGGCGGCCTGCTGGTCCCTGCCTCGGCATGCAGCTCCATCCTGGCATGGCCACCAGGAAGGCTGGAGGTGTTCCCACAGAGGGCAGCGGTGGGAAGCATGGGCTCTGCTGTCAGATCAGCCTAGGAGTGAATTCTGACTTTGCTCACCAACTTCAGTGTCTGGGGCAAGCCACCTATGCTTTCTGGACCTCAGTTTCCCCACTGGTAAAATGAGAATAATGATGCATTCTGCTCATCAACTTCAGTGCCCAGGGCAAGTCACCTACCCTTTCTGGACCTCAGTTTCCCCACCTGTAAAATGGGGATAATGATGCATCTATCGTTTATGATGTATGTAAGGCACCTGCACGTCTCAAGTCACAATGTCTATTACGAATACGGAAAGAGAAGGGGCTTTGGAGTCAAACAGAACCAGGTTCCAACCCATCTCCTTCATTTTCTGGCTCTGTGAAATGAATAGGTTGCTTAACATCTCTGAGTTCCAGTTTCTTCACCTGTCAAAGCAGTGATCATACGTACTCATCTCAAAGGGTTGAGGTGGGGAAGAAATGAGATCATCTTCATAATAGAATAGATCATCTTTATAGAACCCACTCAGTGCCTGGCATATAGTAGGTGTTGTGTAAATAATGACCGACTTCTCCTTCCCTTCTCCTCCCTCTGCTTCTGTTCGAAGGGGAGAAGTTTTAGATCCAGCCACCAGTTCACAGGCAATGCAGCAGGAAAACAAGGATGTTGAATGACAGCAGGGCAAAATCCAGAGTTTCACAAACTCTGTAGGACACAAATGACCCAGAATCCTCCACTGGTAAATGACAAGAGAGAGAGAAATAGAGAGAACAAAATGGAGTGTGTGGACCTTATTCGGATCCAGGTTCAGATAAACCAACTGGAATAAAAAAAGACACTATCAAGGAAATTCTGCTACTGGCTTGATATTTTATAATGTTAAGTAATTATTGCTAATGTTTTAGGTGTGATAATGGTATTGTAGTTACTCTTTAAAAGAGTGTTTATCTTTTAGGGCACATAGTGAAGAAATTATAGATGAAATAATATGGTAATTGGGATTTGCTTTAAAATAATTGAGTGGACTGAAGCAGGGAGGTTGGGGCGTAGATGAAGCAAAATTGGCTGTGTGTGGAGAACAGTTGAAGCTGGGTGATGGTATATGGGGGATTGTTAAACTATTTTCTCTTCCCTTGTATAAAAAAGGCAGTGATCCTTTCTAGATGGGCAGTGTCTTTTCCCGAGCATCTTCTCAGCACTTCCCTTGATTCAACTCCACCTCAACCCTCTAGACTATTACCGCAGCCTCCTATAGTCTCCCAGGCTTTGGTTTCTCTCCCTTCCAAGCTCCTTCCCATTTTTCTACCAAAGTTATCCTCCTGCCGCTACTGTTGCTGCTAAGTCACTTCAGTCGTGTCCGACTCTGTGTGACCCCATAGACGGCAGCCCACCAGGCTCCCCCGTCCCTGGGATTCTCCAGGCAAGAACACTGGAGTGGGTTGCCATTTCCTTCTCCAGTGCATGAAAGTGAAAAGTGAAAGTGAAGTCAGTCAGTCGTGTCCGACCCTCAGGGACCCCATGGACTGCAGCCTACCAGGCTCCTCCATCCATGGGATTTTCTAGGCAAGAGTACTGGAGTGGGGTGCCATTGCTTTCTCCGAAAGTTATCCCCCTAGAACACAAATAAGATCATGTTAGTTACCTGATTAAAAATCTTTGGGTAGCTCCTCATTGCCAATAATCTACAGGAGTGTAAAACCCATATTCTGATACTTAAAGACCTTCAGAGTCTAAACCCAGCCTTCCTGTTAGTCCCAGCCCCAGCTGCATTCTCACTCCTCATGAAGCCTGACTTTGCTCACATTTGGTAGGCACTTTGAGGCCTCCATACCTTCTCCTGTACAGCTCTCTGTTTGGCAGGTCCTCCCCACTCCCCACTAACTTCATCTATTTAAGACTAAATTATTTTTCAAAGCTCAGTTCAAGTGCCATTCTGCCTTCATGCTTTCTGGAAGTCTTTGCACTGTTCACCAAATACCTCTGCCTCTCTGCCTTCTGGCATATGGTAGGCTCTCACTTCCTTGGCTCTCTGAGGCTGGATGGGGCCATGTGATCAGTTTTAGCCAATAGGTTGCGAGTGGAAGTCAAACATTTCACTTCTGGGCCAAGAATTCAATTGCTAATTCAAAACCCTCTCAAGCTCTCTTTCCCTCTGGTTCAGCAATATCCATATATTGGCTGCTTCGTCAGGCTGGGTTTTGGCGTGAGCATGACACCATGGAGCAGAACCTTCTGTCCACTGTGAAGGCTGGCTATTGTAGGATAAATAAATCAGAGGGGGTGTTTGTTTCTTCAGCATAACCTAATCTATTCTGACTGATAACTGTTCCCTCTGTGATTTAGACTCAACTGTGCTGATGTCTCTGTCTGCTTCATCATCCTGTGTGTATAATGTGTCTAGATGATAGAGTCCTTCAGGTCAGGAATTCTATTTTGTGGTGCTTGTATTCAGGAAACTAGCAGTTAGCATGGTGCCCTGCAGGGCACAGGTGTGAACTGAATGCCCAGCAGTGCATAGCTATGGATAGCTATGGTTGGTGCAGGTTGGGGAGGGGTGGAATGTGTGGGGGTTAAGATGTGCCATCCTTGTGAGGGGCCTCCCACTCATTAGTCATGGGAATCATGATGGTTTGGAGATGGAGCTGGGTGGTAGCTTGATGCTTTCCATGGATGTTGTGCCCAGCCCCTGGGAATGGGTCATGACTGGTCTAAACCAATCAGTCATCCCCATTCCTTGGGCTCATGATGAGTTTATGCTTGGGCACATACATGGTCCAGTTCTGAACTGTGAGATGTAAGGGAAAGTCTTGTTCTCTTCTTGAAAAACTGAAAGAGAAATGAGAAATGGATCTGAATTTCACTGAAAGCAGAGCCTGAGAAAGGATTCAAATGCTAAGGGTTTACACGGGAGGGGTTCCCAGGGAGCAGATGAGAGGGTAGTGGAAAGATTTGAAGACAAACAAAAGGCATACTTATTTTTGAGTTTGTTACCCTGGGGCTCAGTGCTGCTCGGGACCTTCTGAGGGACACTGGAATTGTCCCTCCTGCTGAGAAACCTATATGAAGGTCAGGAAGCAACAGTTAGAACTGGACATGGAACAACAGACTGGTTCCAAATAGGAAAAGGAGTACGTCAAGGCTGTATATTGTCACCCTGCTTATTTAACTTCTATGCAGAGTACATCATGAGAAACGTTGGGCTGGAAGAAGCACAAGCTGGAATCAAGATTGCCGGGAGAAATATCAATAACCTCAGATATGCAGATGATACTACCCTTATGGCAGAAAGTGAAGAGGGACTAAAAAGCCTCTTGATGAAAGTGAAAGAGGAGAGTGAAAAAGTTGGCCTAAAGCTCAACATTCAGAAGACGAAGATCATGGCATCTGGTCCCATCACTTCATGGGAAATAAATGGGGAAACAGTGGAAACAGTGGCTGACTTTATTTTTTTGGGCTCCAAAATCACTGCAGATGGTGATTGCAGCCATGAAATTAAAAGATGCTTACTCCTTGGAAGGAAAGTTATGACCAACCTAGATAGCATATTCAAAAGCAGAGACATTACTTTGCCAACAAAGGTCCATCTAGTCAAGGCTATGGTTTTTCCAGTAGTCATGTATGGATGTGAGAGTTGGACTGTGAAGAAAGCTGAGCGCTGAAGAATTAATGCTTTTGAACTGCGATGTTGGAGAAGACTCTTGAGAGTCCCTTGGACTGCAAGGAGATCCAACCAGTCCATTCTAAAGGAGATCAGTCCTGGGTGTTCTTTGGAAGGAATGATGCTAAAGCTGAAAGTCCAGTACTTTGGCCACCTCATGCAAAGAGTTGATTCACTGGAAAAGACTCTGATGCTGGGAGGGATTGGGGGCAGGAGGAGAAGGGGACGACAGAGGATGAGATGGCTGGATGGCATCACTGACTCGATGGACATGACTCTGAGTGAACTCCGGGAGTTGGTGATGGACAGGGAGGCCTGGCGTGATGCAATTCATGGGATCGAAAGGAGTCGGACACGACTGAGCGACTGAACTGAACTGAATTGATGGCATGAGGTGGGGCATTTATCCAACGACATTCATGGGTTGCCAGTTGCCCCTCCTTTTCTGGGAACTGGATGTTCACCAGTAACTTCCTGGTGACCAGAATCCAGTGGGCACCTTGCTACTCAGTTGTTTCTTTGCTGTGTATGTCCCCCACTTCCTGCTCCAGAACTGTTTTCTGCCTGGGTTTCTAGGCCGTCTTCCTCCAGTGCTTCTTTGCAGCCTCTGTGGCCACTTCTTGTTTTCCCTCCCAGGCATCTTTCCCTGTTTCCACTTGGTAGACATCTCCTAGGTTCTATTCTGGTCATCCTCACTTCTATCTACCCTCACTGGGCATACCGATTCATGGAATGGTTTCAGCTGTTACTGTTGTGATGCCAGCTCCAAAATCCACACCCCCAGCCCTCTCTCCTGAGATCGGCAGGCATAAATCTATTCATTCAACCAACAGATATTTATCAAAAAGGTTTTTCTTTTCTCCTTTGGCCACACGGATTGGTTTGTGGGATCTTTGTCCCCTGACTAGGGGTTCAACCTGGGCCTTGACAGTGAAAGCACCGAGTCCTAACCACTGGACCACAGGGAATTCCCTTTATCAAGTGGTTTGAATCTGCCAGGAGTTGGGATAAAGCAGTAAATAGGAACTCAACTTCTATGAGGGAACAAGTGGGCAAAATCCAAGAAAACCAGATAATTTTGGCTAGCAAATACTAAATGCTATGCAGACAATAAAACAGGTCCGTGTGATTGAACATGTGCGTGTGTGCACACTATTTCAGAGTGACTGCTTTGACGATGTAGTGTTTGAGCAGGGATCCTGTTGTTTGTGACTGTGCAAGTGCAAAGGTCATAGAGAACTTCCCAGTGTATTTGAGGACAGATAGGAAGACAATGGCACCCCACTCCAGTACTCTTGCCTGGAAAATCCCATGGATGGAGGAGGCTGGAAGGCTGCAGTCCATGGGGTCGCTAAGAGACGGAAACGACTGAGCAACTTCACTTTCACTTTTCACTTTCATGCATTGGAGAAGGAAATGGCAACCCACTCCAGTGTTCTTGCCTGGAGAATCCCAGGGACGGGGGAGCCTGGTGGGCTGCCGTCTATGGGGTCTCACAGAGTCGGACACAACTGAAGCGACTTAGCAGCAGCAGCAGCAGCAGGAAGGCCGGAGTGGCTGGAATGATGTCAGCATAAGGCCACAGCGTAGGTAGACATAAGGTCAGAGATAAGGTCAAGAAGATAGCAGGGCTGGGGCAAGCAGGGCCAGGAAAGCAAGGGTCTAGCAAGACTCCCAGGCAATGCTTATGTGCGCTTTTGCACTCATTCGAGAACAACTGGGGCAAATGGAGAAGGGAAGAGATGAGAAGAGAAACTTCATTTAAAAATTATTTTGGGGGTGGGATGAATTGGGAAATTGGGATTGACAGTCAGTCAGTCAGTTCTGTCGCTCAATCACGTCTGACTCTTTGCAACCCCATGAACCACAGCACGCCAGGCCTCCCTGTACATCACCAACTCCTGGAGTTTACACTCATGTCCATTGAGTCGGTGATCATCCAACTGTCTCATCCTCTGTTGTCCTCTTCTCCTCCAGCCTTCAATCTTTCCCAGCATCAGGGTCTTTTCAAATGAGTCAGCTCTTCACATCAGGTGGCCAAAGTATTGGAGTTTGAGCTTCAACATCAGTCCTTCCAATGAATACCCAGGACTAATCTTTAGAATGGACTGGTTGGATCTCCTAGCCTGGTTGGATCTCCTTCGGGTTGACATATGCACACAATTTTTTTTAAAAGTATTTATTGAATTTGTTACAGTATCGCTTCTGGCTTATGTTTTGATTTTTTTAGCTGAGGCATGTGGGATCTTAGCTCTGCAATTGGGGATCCAACCCACACCCCTTGCATTGGAAGGCAAAGTCTTAACCACTGGACCACCAGGGGAGTCACTGACATGTAACACTATTGATGCAATGTATAAAATGGATACCTAGGGTAACTAGTGAGTTTGTACCTACTGTGTAGAACAGGGAACTCAGTGTTCTGTGGTGACCGAAATGGGAAGGAAGTCCAAAAAAGAGGAGATTCATGGGTACATAAAACTGATTTACTTTGCTGTACAGCAGAAGCCCAACACAACACTGTAAAATGACTCTGCTGCTGCTGCTGCGTCGCTTCAGTCGTGTCCGACTCTGTGCGACCCCATAGATGGCAGCCCACCAGGCTTCCCGTCCCTGGGATTCTCCAGGCAAGAACACTGGAGTGGGTTGCCATTTCCTTCTCCAATGCATGAAAGTGAAAAGTGAAAGTGAAGTTGCTCAGTCGTGTCCGACTCTAGCAACCCCATGGACTGCAGCCTACCAGGCTCCTCCGTCCATGGGATTTTCTAGGCAAGAGTACTGCCAAGAAAAATTAATTTTTGTTAATTATATACATTTATGTATATATACATAAATGTATATCTATTATAATCAATAAAAATTTTCTATTTACTTCATAGGATAAAAGTAAAAGTTATTCTTCCAGGAAATTCCTTGGCTGTCTATTGGTTAGGGCTGGGTGCTTTCACTGCCGGGCCTGGGTTCCATCCCTGGTCAGGGAGCTGAGATTTCAGTCAGTTCCAAGACTAGGCCAAAAAAAAGTCCTTCGAAAGTTTTTTGGGGATGTGTAGAACACAGAGAAGTATAAAATACTACCACACCCTCCTATGAGCTCATTGCCAGTTTCAACACCATTAACTTAATTTAACAAAGGAAACAAATTGGGAGCCAGGAAGGAGGAGGAAAACCAAGAAAGTATTGTGTCCATGAAACCTGTCAAAGAGAGAGGCCAACAGTGACAAATAAAGGCAACGATGTCTTGTAGGTTTATTTTAATTTTAATCTTTTTACTGAAGAATAGTTGATTTTAATACTGTGTTAGTTTTAGGTGTTCACCATAGTGATTCAGTATCTTTGAAGATTATACTCCATTATAGGTTATTACAAGATAATGAGGGTAATTACCTGTCCTGTACAGGATAGCCTCATTGTTTATCTATTTTATATATAATAGTTCGTATCTATCTAATAGTTAGTCCCATACTCCTAATGTATACGCCCCCCGCCCGCTTTCTCCCCTTTTAACTGTAAGTTTGTTTTCTATGCCTATGAGTCTATTTCTGGCTTGCATAAACATTTATTTGTATTGTTTTTTAGATTTCACTTACAAGTGATATCCTACGATTTTGTCTTTTTTTGTCTGACATTTCACTAAGCATAATATTCTCTAGGTCCATCCATGTTGCTACAAATGGTAATATTTTGTTCTTTTTTATGGCTGAGTAATATTCCATTGTATAATTTATACCACATCTTCCTAAGCCAGTTGCCTGTTGATGGGGACTTGGGTTACTTCCATGTCTTAGCTATTGTAGATAGTGCTTCTATGAACATTGGGATGCATGTATCCTTTTGAATTAGTGTTTTTATTTTTGTCTGGAAGGAAATGGCAACCCACTCCAGTGTTCTTGCCTGGAGAATCCCAGGGACGAGGGAGCCTGGTGGGCTGCCGTCTCTGGGGTCGCACAGAGTCGGACACGACTGAAGTGACTTAGCAGCAGCAGCATGCCCAGAATGGAGTTGCTGGATCATATGATAGTTCTATTTTTAGTTTTTTAGAGAACCTCCTTACTGTATTCCATAATGGCTGCACCCTTTTTCCCCCATCCTTGCCAACATTTGAGAAGTCTTTCTAAATTTCTTCAGGCAGAAGTAGGTGTACCTTCTTTTATTCCCCCTGGTTAATGTTACAGTCCTAACCTCATTTTGGTAATACCATTAAGAGGTCTGCTCCCCTCTGCATTTGGCTATAAACTCCTTCACAGTACCTGGCTCCCTTTTAGAGGATTTCATCCATTCTCAGCCCTGGGATTGGGGTGGGGTGCGCTCTTATCCCCAGTTATCCCTTAGCTACTCAGCACACTGGCCACAGTGACTGGTACAGGCACGGGTTGTTGTTCAGTCGCTAAGTCATGTCCGACTCTTTGTGACCCCATGGACTGCATGCCAGGCTCCTCTGTCCTCTACCATCTCCCAGAGTTTGTTTAAATTCATGTCCACTGAGTCGGTGATGTTATCTAACCATCTCATCCTCTGCTGCCCTCCTCTCCTTTTGCCTTCAATCTTTCCCAGCATCAAGGTTTTTTCCAGTGAGTCAGCTCTTTGCACCAGGTGGCCAACGTTTTGGAACTTTAGCTTCAGCATCAGTCCTTCCAATGAATATTCAGGGCTGATTTCCTTTAGGATTGACTGGTTTGATCTTGCAGTCCAAGGGACTCTCAAGGATCTTCTTCAGCACCACAATTTGAAAGCATCAATTCTTCAGTGCTCAGCCTTGTTTCTGATCCAAATCCCAGTTCTGTACATGACTACTGGAAATACCAGTACAGTCCATAGAGTCACAAACAGTCCGACACTACTGAGCAACTGAGCATATAGGAGGCACTCAGGGATGGGTATTTGATCCATTTCAAGTGAATGAGAGAGTATGAGTCTCAGGACTTATAAAGCAGTCACTAGTATGAGGATGTGAGTCTGGAATTGCTATGACCATTTTATAACTCCGAACCTGAAGCTGATGGAAGGCCACTGTTGAAACATAATGAAGAAGCCACCACGAAAGGCTGAGTGACATAGTGGGGAAGCGAAGTCCTTGGTGACACTGTATGAACTCTTGCATCAAGCCTTGCTAAGAGCCAGCTTTTCCTCTGGACTTTAATGTGAGCCAGTAAATTGTCTTTATTGTTTAAGCCAGTTGAGTTGGATTTTTGTTTATTCCAACTTAAAGCGTCCTAACTAGTACAGCAATTAGTGCCATGAGTAATATGTGTTAGTTGCTTAGCCGTGACTCTATGACCCCATGGACTGTAGCCTGCCAGGCTCCTCTGTCCATGGAATTCTCCAGGCAAGAATACTGGAGTGGATTGCCATTTCCTTCTCCAGGTATCTTCCTGACCCAGGGATCCAAGGGTCTCCTGATTACAGGCAGATCCTTTATCATCTGAACTACCAGAGAAGCCATGAGTAAGAGGCCACACAAATGGTTCAGCCCCAAAGTGATTCAACCAAAGAGGAAAGATGAAGGGCAGTAATAACCCCTCTATCTTGGGTTGAGAAATTAGCAATCCGATCCAGCTAGTTATATGGTTTCCTGTTGTACCTTGGAATGCAGCTCACGTGCCTGTTATGGTTATAGCAGCACATTACTTAGTAGAGAAATTCAGAGTGTTGGATTGGGTTGGTTCCTTCTTGTTGCTATTAGTAAAGTACTATAAAAAGGTAAACTTATGTTCAAACTAGCCTACCCAAAAAGAGAAAAGGAAGAAAATAGAGCTTTGCTAAGAGAAGCTCTTTCTGCCTATGGTAGAAAATGGCTAAGATTCTGGAAACTGGCAGACTCGTAAAATCCCCAAAGCTTTGCCCCAGAGTCTCTGAGTATAAGCAGAAGCAGGAATGGGGTATACATCACAGGAGATAAGACTGGGACATGTCCTTTCCTAAGTACTTCCTGGTTTTCACTCTCTTGATATGTACATGGGATATAGCCTACAGGCAAGGACCAGACTCTCCTGTTGTCCTAAGCTATAGCTTAGGTTTTCACTCTCTTGATATGTACATGGGATATAGCCTACAGACAAGGACCAGACTCTCCTGTTGTCCTAAGCTATAGCTCTCCTAAGGTAAGGCCAAGAGTCTGGAAGAGCACTGAGGTTTGTTGCTTAAAGAAAGAAATACCTGCTCTAGATGCCAGACCCAGAGACCAGTCTCAGCAAGACTTTTGGTTTTATGTACTAGCTCACAGAATCCATCAGAAGCAAATAGATTGGAAGCCTATAGAGAGATTTGCAGTGCCAAAGAAACTCTGAGCCCAGATGTCAATGACCAGAGACTTCAACTCTAACGGAATTTCTTAGGTGTCCAAATACAGTGAATGAAACTTCATTGGGATAAAACATTACAGCAGTATTTCTTACACTTTTATGTATATAAGAAATTTATTAAAAGTGTAAGTTCTTGGGAATTCCCTGGTGGTCCAGTAGTTAGGACTCTGTGCTTCTACTGTGGGGGACTCCAGTTCCATCCCTGGGATCTCTGATTTGAAACTGAGATCCCACAAGCCTCATGGTGTGGCCCCCTCCCGCCCCCCCAAATATTAATTCTTGGGCTTTGTTCCTAAAGAATATGATTCCTTCTGTCTGAGACTGAGCTCAGGCATCTTCACTATTAATAAATGTCCCTGATGGTTTACATGTAGGTGATTGGGAAACCTCTCTTTGGGAGAAATTGCATTTAGGGAAATGATTAAATTCCTTAGTGACAGCAGGACTCCTTTTGTCCTTACAGTATCTAGCACTGTGTAGGGCACAGAAAGGGAGCTTGGCAGAGACTTGCCCACTAGACTGGAAAAGCACAGGTATCCAGAGCCACCGTGGGTTTGGGAAGTATGCAGACTCTGATCCCAGAGACTGGTGTGCCCTGTGTCCCTGCTTCCCTGCCCCTTGATTCTGCTTGCTCCTGCTTTGCACCTATTGCGGTGGACTTATCCAGACACTGAGCTGGCAGTGAATGTACCCGGGGTCTTCTGCCAGTGCCCCTTGTTCAGGCAGAGAGTTCTGGACACATCTGTGGGAAGGAGGATGTGTCGAATGTCGGGGAGTGTTTACTAGGCTTCTCCGTGTTTATTGTCTTCCTTCCACCACACCTCAGGACAAGGAGCATTCTGAGAGCCTCAGTGGAGCAGTCACACTTTTGTGGCACCTTGAGTGACTCATGTGTCTCAACTCAACACACCCTCCATCAAAGGCCTTGGAATTGTCAAGGTCAGGATATTTAAAGCCACATTCTTGGGAGTGCTCTGGACACTGCCAGCTCAGCTCAGGAAGAGGGACATGCCCAGAGGACAGCTGTTACAGTTGGTGCCCATGGTTTATGACAAGTCTGAAGCACATACCAGTCATGAGTATAGCCATATGGTCCTGTTTGGTCATGGCCAAGTGATCATAGATTTCTCTTTATTCATTTTCCTAAAATTTTAATTCAGCACCTACTGTATGCCAGACACCAGGAATGATGCAAAGGTATATAGAAACAACCTCAAATTAGCTCACAGACTTCCTTTAAAGACAATGAAAGCCAGAAATCCG
Organism: Bos indicus; assembly: GCF_029378745.1. Classification (NCBI taxonomy): domain Eukaryota; kingdom Metazoa; phylum Chordata; class Mammalia; order Artiodactyla; family Bovidae; genus Bos; species Bos indicus. The sequence continues at coordinate 55,692,609 of NC_091764.1, read as the reverse complement.
TGGAGCAATGTCATTAAACTACTGAAAGAAGAAACTATCACCCTTGAATTCTATACCCAACAAAACTATTTTTCAAAAATTATGACGAAATGAGAACATTTTCAGGCAAAATATGAAAAAATTCATCACCAGCAGACCTGCACTATGAGAAATATTGACATAAGTCCCTCAAGCAGAAGGAAAATTATACTATGTAGGACTGTGGATCTATACAAGACAATTAAGGTGGTAGAAGTGAGATGTTCCAACTACTAAATGAAGAAGGAATGTTATAACTAGATCACAATTTTGAAAGCCTTACTGAAATAATGGAGCTAGGCAATGAAGAACAACGGCTGACAATATGACCAAAAGAGAGGCATGCTGCATGCTAGGTAGTTCACTTGTGTCTGACTCTTTGTGACCCTAATGGATTATAACCCTCCAGGCTCAATCTGTCCTGGGTTCTCCAGGCAAGAATATTGGAGGGAGTTGCCTTTTCCTTCTCCAGGGGATCTTCCTGACACAGGGATTGAACCCGCATCTCTTACATCTCCTGCATTGCAGGTGGACTCTTTACCACTAGTGCCACCTGGGAAGTCCCACAAAGAGAGACCACCAGATATTATACATATTGACAGGGGCACACGTCACTGCCTATGTGAAATAATATTGTCCAAAAGCAGAAACAAAAAGAGGTAATAATAATCAAATCTGAATCTAGCCTGGTGGTCCAGTGGCTGAGACACCCATGCTCCCAGTGCAGAGGACCTGGCTTCAACCCCTGGTCAGGGAACCAGAGCCCACAAGCCACAGCTAAGGCCTGGTGCAGCCAGATAAATAAATAATAAAACAATAAAAAATCTAACTATCAATTTATAGGAAATTGGGGAAGAGAAACAAGTTAAATGACACCACTGTGTTTGTCTGGCTTCTTTTAAATAAAATATTTATTTGGCTACACGAGGTGTTACTTGCATAATGCGGGATCTTCAGTCTTCACTGTGGCAATTGGAATCTTGAGTTGTGGCATGTGAACGCTTAGTTGCGGCTTGTGGGATCTAGTTCCCTGACAAGGGATTGAACCCAGGCCGTGTGCACTGGGAGTGTGGTGTCTTAGCCACTGGACCACCAGGGAAGTCCCCTGTATGGATCTTTAGATCCCTAATTCAAACTAACTAGAAAGGGCAAAAAAAAAAAAAAAAAGATAATACACTTAGGGAAATGTGAAATCTGACAGATATATTAAGGAATAACTGGGGGGGGCGGGAACAGTTATCCAGGCAAGAGCGAGAAGGTGGGCACAGCACTGGCAAAGACATGTCCTCTTAGGAAGAGGGCGAGAGTTGGCAGGTACAGGAGAAAAGACTCCTGCTGCATACATGTTCTCTGACCTTTACCCCAGGCTAGGACTGGTGGGGGTGCTCTGGTTTCTGAGAAAGAAAAATGCAGAATTTTGACATGGAGACTATTTCTCTTGACCTCTTCTGGCCACCCTGGGTGTGAGGGGCCACCTCAGGGGAAGATGTCTTGTTGAGGGCTTTCAAGGTTACCCTCAGCAACAGGGTTCGAGCGCCAGAAGCGCTGGGGAGACAGAAGCTTTGAGCACTTCAGCCCCCTTCCACACTCTCAGCTCTGCCTGGGGGTAGAAGAGTAGGAAGGCCGAGAGATCTGGCTTGAAGAAGAGGTAAGAAAAGAGGGAAGGAGAGACAGAAGGGAAAAGAGGAGAAGAGGGAAGAGAACAGGAAAGACAGTGCAGCACACACTCAGATGCTCCCCTCCCAAGTACCAGTTGACTTCAGCCTCTAGACATTAGGATAGAGTCCTCCCCTCCTCTCCTCGCACTCCCTGCAGTTCAGTCCAGAGGCAAAGTTGCTCGTGAGGAGGGATGAGGGGGTGCTCCGGCCACAGAGACTAATGAGTTTGCTCAGGTCAACAGGCAAGTTGAGATAATGAAATGGCTGAAGGACGTGCCCTGGGCTCTGACTCTGGTTTGTCCACCATCACTCAGGGTTGATCCTGTATGCTGTGGTGCCTCTGTCCTGTGGCCCCTTGTTGCACAAAGTGCCCAGTGAGAAGCAATAACCAGAATCTTAGCTGGCATTATTGAGGGCTCAGCCTGCCATGTTCTCTTCTACATGCTTTACACACTAATTCATTTCATCAACAACCCTTTGAGGAAGGTACTGTTATTAAACCCATGTAATAGATGAAGTAGGGATACCCTCATAGCTCAGTCAGTAAAGAATCTGCCTGCAATGCAGGAGACCCGGGTTCTGTTCCTGGGTTGAGAAGATCTTCCCTGGAGAAGGAAATGGCAACCCAATCCAGTATTCTTGCCTGGGAAATCCCATGGACAGGGGAATCTGGTGGACTACAGTCCATGGGGTCACAAGAGTTGGACACAACTTAGTGACTAAATCAATAGATGAAGTAACTGAGCTCAGAGAGGTTAAGTCACTTACTTCAAGTCACACAGAGAATAAGTGGTTCCCCTGTAACCAAACTTAGCAGGAGTCTGGTTCCAACCACTCCGATGGCAGTGGTGACCTCACTACGCTCCCCCAGACAGAGGCTTGTTCAGACTCCACTTCCCCCACCCCCTTGAGCAGCTGGGGCCCAGGGTTGGAATTAAGGCTTCCCAGAGCTCTGGAGGAGACCTGGGGGCCACACCGGAAAAACCACCCTGTATTCACAAGGCTGAGGGCCCCCAAGGCTGGGGAACATTTTGCCAAAAACAACAGCGTGGCTACCCTAAACTGTTCTCAGCTGAACAGCCTGGATGCAAGGCTGATCTGCGTATGATTCTTATCAGCTCTCCAAGAGAGAACTCTGCATCACGACATTCTGATCCCAGGATATGAAAAGGGAACTGGGGAAGGGGGTGTCCAAGGCCATGCGGCGTCAGGAGAAGGGCTGGGGACTGGAGGGCAGCCCAGCTCTCAGGGGGCAGCTGGGTCCCCTCCCCAGGTTCTGGCAGAACACCCTTGAATGATTTAGCCTGAAATAGCATAAGAACTTCTTTCCCATTTTTTCCAGGCTTTTGGATGAAATTATATTTTACAAATGACTCATTATTATATTTATAGCTTCTCTCCAAATGATTCAAATTGTGGTTTGTCGCCTCCCTGTCTCTCAACTTCCCCCCTAGCTTGACAGGAAGAAGTGCTGTTTACTGTACGGCCAGGTGTGGCCGCTGAGAGTGGCTGTGCCCCCTATAATTACGTTCCCTGAGCCCTGACAGGCACTCCGGCACTCGGAGTCATGTGCAGCCTTTGTTCCAGCACGTCTTCGGGAACTCGGCTTGGAATCCACTGCTGTAGGAAGTGCCTGTGTGCGTGGTGGGAGGGAGTGGGGAGGAGTGGGCAGCGGGAGGAGGCGGGGGCCTGTTCCCCGGGAGGCTGTGACAGAGGGGGCCTTTGTGAGGGCACAGGCTGGAGAAGCCAGAGCTGCAGGTCCTCAAAGCACCCTGTGAGAAGGCTGGGGAAGGGGGTGGATCTGGGCCCAGATCAGTGAGGACCCTCCACCCCCACCCTGGTGTGGGGGGCGGGCAACACTCTGCCCCCTCCCCCAGCCTTCATTGAGAAGTTGAGAGGGTGGCTGGTGGAGGCGGTGGCGGCTCAGACAGTTCAGGCTGTGCTAGGGTCTGGTTATTGACACCACGGTTTCTTGTGAGGAACCACTCTGGCTCTATCAGGAATGGGAGCGGGTGGTTCTTGAGTTCCCTCCCTCTTCCAGGCTCAGCTTCCCCACCCCTACCCTCCCACTCCGGCACTGCCCCCGCCCCCCCCCCCCCCTCGCCCCCAGCTCCCAGGTGTGGTCAGATTAGCCTGAGAGAGTGGCTTGCTCTTAAACAGGCCGTCTTTGAGGGGAAAGGTGGCCAGGAGGCCCCATTTGCAATGATAGTTTATTCTACCAGATGCCCATAGGATCAAAGTCCCCTTGGTCTGCCCTCCTGGGTACTAAGAAAAGCTTAAAGTCCACAGAATGGGACAGAAGGACATTCTGGAAGTCACAGTCTCACAACAACGCCCCTGTCCCTCGGGGTCCTTGGACCTCAGACATGGTGACCCCAAGATGCCTGTGGCTGGCTGCGGGGTGAGGGTCCTGGGACCACAGCAAGGACAGGCCACCTGGGGTGCCCAGAAGACCCAGAGGGAGCTGGCCTCTCAGGCAGGACCTGTTTGCAGACCTCTCCCTGGGCCTCAGGGGAAGAATTGGCTCCTTGATGTTACGATTCTGCGCTGAAAGGGAGGCTGGGCCCCTTGAGGATCAGAGCCTGGAGTTGCATGCTGGCCAAGCCTTGGGCTCTGGTTGTATCCCCAGCTTGCCTGCCCGCCCCGGGGTTCCTTCGGGTCTGCTTCCATTTTTCCTTCTTGGAACTGCCTGAGTGAGTGTGAAGGGGGCTCGGGTCGGGGTGGAGGTGCTTGTGGAAATGGGTGTGGACAAGCATAACGTAATTATTGGTGAAATCAGGGTGAAGCCCAAATACAGATGACTTCCATCTGGGCTGAGCTGTGTCCCTGTGAGGTGTGAGAGGCAGTCCTGAGGAGTGGCTAGGGACCCAACCGGGACCCTAGATAAGAGGCCTTGGGACCCCCTTTCTCTGGGGGATTCCATGGAAGAAAGCAGAGAGGCCTTGACAAGTCCCTCCTCAGAGAGAAGGGGAGGCTGTGAAAAGAACCAGAAGGGGTCCTGGTGAGGTCGGGGTGGCAAAAGGGAGGAAGGGGCAGGGCCAGGTGTGCGTTCACCTGGGCTGTGGGTGACCCGAATGTACTCCTTGGGCTTGAGGGACAGAGAGACTCTTTGTTGGAGAGAAATGCTGCCTCCTGCATCTGGGGTAGAGCCGGGGCTGGCGGCCTTCCGACAGCAGCCAAGCCGGCTGGCGGTCAGACTGAGGGGCAGCCAACTCCACCAACTGAAGCCTCCTTTGGACCACCTTCTTCATGGGGTTTGTGGTCCTGGAGCCACCCTCCTTGTGCTGGCACCTTTTCACCAGGCTGTTGACCGTCATGTCAACGTGTGAGTGCCATGAACGTGGTTCTTTAATCGCTAAGTTGTGTCTGTGTCCAACTCTTTGCCATCTCTTGGGCTACACCCCGCCAGGCTCCTCTGTCTGTGGGATTTCCCAGGCAAGAATACTGGAGTGGGTTGCCATTTCCTTCTCCAGGGGATCTTCCCAACTCAGGGATTGAACCCATGTCTTCTGCTTTGGCAGATGGATTATTTACCACTGAGTCACCAGGGAGGCTTGAACATGGTTAGAAGGTGTCATTTTTGAATATGTGTTCAAGGGATTATGCTCTTCCTGGCCTCTCCCATACCCCTCTCCCAACTCTGCTCCTGCTTGGAACCCCACTGCATGCCTCATGCAGGCAATGCTATGGGCAGCCTGTGGGCAAAACTGGATCCTTCCTCTGAATTAAGAGCAAATCATGGAGGAAAATGTGTCTTGACAAAATGGGTTTTCACGGCAGAGAGAGATCAGGCTGGGAAGAACTTGGCATCATTCCACCTTCAATGAGGATGATGATTTAGGGAGGATGATGGAGGATCAAAGTATTATCTTTAGGTTGTATTTATGGAGCGATTTACTGTCTACCTCCTTATTATCAGGTAGAAACTTACTTCTAATGTTTGAGATGTTTTTAATTTGACAAAGTGAAATTAGAGATGATGAAATCAGCTTGCACACACTTCTCAAACTGTGTTCATATCCATTATCTCTCAAGGGGCAGCCTGTTCCCTTCTCTATTTTCTTTATAAGGATATTGAGATACAGAGACTAGATAACTTGCCCGAGGATGCACAACTAGTTACCGACTAGGTTTAGAATCAAGGTCCTCTTCCTTGGGCTTCCCAGGTGGCACTAGTGGTAAAGAACCTGCTTGTGAATGCAAGAGACCTGAGAGAAGCTGGTTCGATCCCTGGATCGAGAAGATCCCCTGGAGAAGGGCTCAGTAACCCACTCCAGTATTCTTGTCTGGAGAATCCCGTGGACAGAGGAGCCTGGCAGGCTACAGTCCATGGCGTCGCAGAGTCGGACACGACTGAATGACTTAGCACACATGCACACCTACGTGAATGGTGCCTCCTCTGCGGTTCTTCTGCTTTCTGTCAGTTTGGAAACAGAACTGAAGCCTACAGCCATGTAGGTGGGGTCAGCAGAGAGATGACTGAGAGCAGGTGAAGGTACTCTCCTTAGCTCGGGGCTCCCTGAAGGTGTTCGCAGAGCTGCTGAAATGTAGGGTGGCAGAAGGAAAAGCCTCCCTTTTTTCAATTAACTGCAAGTCTCTCTTGGGGTCAGAGTGGATGGGTTTTGTTGTTGTTAAATCTATTTAATGTATTTGGCTGTGCTGGGTCTTAATTGCGGCATGCGGGATCTTTAATTGCGGTGTGCAAACTCTTAGTTGTGGCATGTGGGATCTAGTTCCCTGACCAGGGATCGAACCCGGGTCCCCTGCATGGGGAGCACAGAGTCTTAGCCACTGGACCACCAGGGAAGTCCTGAAGTCAGAGTGAAAGTTGCTGACAGTACTTATTTATTGTGGTAAAGTATGCATTATATAAAAGTCACCATTTTTACCACTTTTAAGTGTACAGTTCAGTGGCATTAAGTATATTTACATCATTGGGCAACCATTCCCACCATCCATCTTCAAAACCTTTTTCATCTTCCCAGACTGAAACCTCATACCCACTGAAAAATCACTCCCCGTTCTCCCCTCTCTCCAGCCCCTGGCAGCCACTGTTCTGCTTTGTGTCTCTAGGAATTTAACTACTCTAGGGACCTCATGTAAGTGGAATCATATAGTATTTGTCCTTTTGTGTATGTTTTGTATTGACTTGTTTTTTATTGGATCATCATTTTTAACTATAACAGGGATAGTAATTAGCAGTGCCCCGTGCCCATAAAGGGGTGAAAAAAAGAGAACAAGAGCGATTTGGGGTGGATTTCTCAACTGAGAGGGGTACCAGATGTAAGGGGGTGGTGGTGGAGGGTGGATAGGAAGAAAGTGTTACATAGAGAAAAAATGCTGTACTTTATCATTCTAGGGGAGGGGTGCACCATTCCTCCCAACCCCAGCCCCCGGAGGTAGATGCCTCTTTTTTTGAGGATTATGAACTCTGATGGAGAAGCCCCTCTGTCTGGTGAGAACAGAGTGACCCTCTGGGCAGGCCGGAGGCGAGACAAATTGTTGTGTGAGAGAAATCAGCAGGAACTTGGAGTTCGGATAGAAGGGTCTGGAGGAGAAGTGAGAGGCTGGAGAAGATAGTGTAAGTTGGGACTTAGGAAACATGAGAAATTTTTTGAGGTGGATGGATGGCTGACAAATTTTTAGGAGAGTGATGTCTGTTCGATTCAAATGTGTTTATTCTGATTCTCTATTTCCTTGAGGTTTAAGTAAAAGTCTGGGCTTCCCTTGTGGCTCAGCTGGTAAAGAATCTACCTGCAATGCAAGAGACCTGGGTTCGACCCCTGGGTTGGGAAGATTCCCCTGGAGAAGGGAAAGGCTACTACTGTGTCCGTTAGCTTGGTGTGAGCTGGCGGGGTGGCTGGGGGGACGTGGGAAGTGGGCAGTGCATGGGTGATAAGAGGTAGTCAAGCAGGAAACCGAGCCAGAGGTCTTCAGAGGAAGCATAAACCCTCTGAGAGGCCTGGGAGCACGGTCAGTTGTGGGACAAGAGACAAGAGGGACTGGGAGGTTGGGTGTGGGAAACAGTGATGAGGTCCCCACAGTCGGGAGGGAGTCTCCAGTCTTCTCTTGAATATTTGGGGCCAGTCTGTCAGTTAGAGAGCCTGAAGGAATGAGTGGATGTGGGTTTCCCTTCTTGGAGTCCTTCTGGTAAAATCTAGACCGGACACAGCCTGGGTCATCAGGAAGCAGAGGCTCCCAGCAGTCCTGTCAGCTCAGCTCACTGCCTCCAGGGTGTCCAGATTCACGGGGGATAGAACTGGTGATGGAGCTAGAACCAAAGCCAAGCCCGGAACATATCTTGAGCTCTCAAAACACCCTTCTCTTTAAAACCATCTGAAAGCAGAGACCTGGAGCTGTGACTGTCTCTGATGGAGACAGATGCTTTTTGGAATTCCCAAATCTAGCAGGAGCCCAGCGAGAGGGTCTGGCTACTCCCACCCAGAGACCCCAGAGGAATCTGACGTGGAAGGCGAGCTTTGTGTTACTGGGAATGTTGGAGATTCCCTGACCAGGTCCTTGGCTGAGTGTGGGTTGGGGATGGAGCCCTGCCTGGAATTACTGATGCATCCTAAGATCTCAGAACTAGCCTGCGTGGTGGCGGTGGGGCCGACCGAGGACATTTCCCTCTGGTCCTCTCCAGCCTTGGCCCAGAGAACCAAGGCTCAGGGCTTGTCTGGCTGGACCCCATTTTGGTCCCAGCCCAGCATCCCTTCATCAGCTGGGTCCTGGGGAAAAGGGCCCAGCCTGGCCCACACTTGAGGAGGTTTGCCAAATGTGTTTAGCTGCCACTAAAAGCTTGTAAACTGGGGTGCAGGATACTGAGGGGCCTGGGCTGGCCCAAGGATGTGCTGTTTGGAAGTTCCAGAAGTTGCCTGCAGGTTGGGAGGGAGGAATGTCCCTGCAGAATCGCAGGCAAGCCTGTCCTGGGGCCGGGCCAGCTTTCCCTTCGATGGGCCCCTCTGCTCTGGGGGAGCTGTGTGTTCCCTTCTACTCTGGCAGCTTGGGAAAGACCAGAGGCCCTTTCAGGGAAAGGAGAAAGAGGGAAAACAGGCCTGAAAACACTGCAGTGAAAGGCCTAATTCTGAGCTCCAGCTGCGGACCCAGGCCCAGAGCACAGATGCATCCGCTATTCTGTGATGAGGACGTGGAGGGTTCTGAAATAGGTTGTTTAGGGGAGCTGCAGAGCCTCGGTGCTAGAAGGACTTGGAAGAGCAGCTAGTACAGCCCCCTCATTTTGCTGGGAGGCTAATCTGAAACAGAGTGGAATTTGGCAGGGGTTAGGATGGCTTTTTTCTTTGGAGGCCCCTGTTTCCTGAAAGAGACAGTGTCCGAGATGAGCTGATTTCACTCATTGCCCTCCTGGGTGCATTTTTTAAAAAAAGAAAAGAAAGCCCTCAGAGGTCCTGATCTGGCTTTTTTAAAAATCACTGAGTTTGTGGCTTCCAGGGTGTTTTCAGTTTGGGGCCATCATTTCTGTTTGTTCATTAAAATGTTTGTTCACCACAGGCTTCTCGCCAGATCTCCCTTCGCACGTTATCAGGCCATGCTGATGAATGGCTGAGGGAAGCCAGAAACCTAACTCAGGAAAAGAGTGGAATAAGGGGTGGGTATGGTCTTGGAGTGGGGTGGGGTTAGAAGGTGGAGGTTGACAGGGCCTGCGGTTAAGGGTGAAGGTCTGAGTACCCTCAACAAGAAGCCTTAAGGCAACAGAAGAGACCTTGGCTTGGCATCTGTGCAGGGCTGGGTGCTTGGGCTCCTGCGGAAGCAGAGAGGCTACCTTGAGAATATGGTACTCAGAGCATTAGGGAGGCTCTGAGGATGGGCAGACCCCTGGCATATGAAGCTTAGGAAAGAGGAGCCCTGGATGGGGGGCAGCCGGGTCCCTCAGAAAAAAGAGCAAAGAAAGAAAGGGGCACGGAGTGAAGTGGGGCCTGAATTATAAGTTTTGGGAGGGGCCCAGGAGGCTGCCAACTTTGATCTCACTTTCTGGATAGGCCTTTGGGTTATTTCTTATACCCACCACCCAATCACCAGAGAGAGGTGTCGCCTTCTGACAGAAGCAGCTCTTGGCAGACAAGTGAGACACATGCAGCTGGACTTGGGGGCAACACAAGCTGGGTGTGGGCTGGGGAGGGGACATTTGTGTGCTGGGGGGAGAGGAAAGTCTTTCCTGTCTGGGGTGACAGAGTGGGGAAGCAGAAAGTAAGGTTAGGGCAGGGGCCTGTGTGTCCTGTCTCCACGGTCCCCCTGGTGCTCAGCTCAGGGCCAGGCACACAGGAGATGCTCCCTGATAACGGCATGAAGTTGGTATCTGTCCGAATGCATGGAGTGCTATTCCCTTGAACCCCTATGTTAACTTCTATTTTTCTTCTTCCGGATTTAAAGAATAATCGAGACTATTTGCTTAACTTGAGCTCTCTCCTTCAGGAAGGAACTTACTGTCCGTGTGACAGAGCATTAGGCACTGTCCTGGAAACTATCTCAGCATAAAGGCCCTCCATCTGTGGGGGGAGGGGAGATAGGAGGTGGGCCAGAATGACCTCTCAGGGTCCAGTTGGCTCTGTGGGATGTAGAAGATGGACTGAAATTGGCCAGGCTGAGCTGGCGATGGCGGAGGTCACCACAAGATGACGCATTAGCAACTTCATTAATTGCATCATGTTTTTCTCCATGTGACAGCACTGGGCTTATGCCTCATCCCTAGCAGATAACCAAGAGAGGAAAATAAAATGGAATTCCAACCTTCTCTCTGGCAAGGTTTAACACCTGGAATTGGTAACTCAGAGAAGGGTCTCCTTCCTTGGACAGTATCACGGCCCATCACTGAGGTTTATAGAAAAGAGGGATATTAGGGTTTATGGCATTAAGAGATATTTCCTCCCCTCCTAGCCCTTTGTCCTGAGGGAGCTCCCCCAACTTCTCTTGGGTTTGGTTTCGGAAGTGATGGTTAATCCTCTCCCAGTTGGAAGCACTTCCTGGAAGGCCTTAGTCTAGTATTCCTCCAGAGACAGGGGGATGGCTGAGACGACCTCTTCAAGTCTTGCCCACTCTACAGTTTCTGCAGCTCAGGAGGATCTAAGCATTTCCTTTCCTTCAGAAGTTGTCAGAGTTAACTCCGCGAGGGCGTGGGCTCCTTGTAGCTACACTACCCTTCCTCTAATATTTAAAAGATCTGTGCGGGTTCTTAGGGCCTCGGAATCATGTATTTATTTTCCTTGGCTCTGGCTGAAAAGGCCACATCGGTTTTTTTTTTTCCCTGAAAGCTAGGTCTTTTGGGCTAAAAACACAAACCGCCTTTCAGCTCTAGAAATGGCTGATTTTCATCATGCTCTTTCCGGATCAAATGATTTCTTAAATTGCTCTCCCTCCGCCCCGCGCTGGGTGTTCGGGGTGCGGGGGACACAGAAGTCCGGCCGTTGGGTCCCCTGGCTTTTCTTTCTCCTGGAGGACTTGGGCGGGGGAGGAGCCTCAGTTTCTCCGTCGCACACCTTGGTCGGAATCGGGCAAGGGGCCCCCGGGAGGGGATGCTCGGGGAGCGGGCAGCTGCGGCGCAAACCGCTGCGCCCCTTCGTCGGCGTCTGGGGCCACCGGGCAGCGCCGGAGTGAGGCGCCGTGGACCCAGGCCCCTCTCGGTCACGGGCGCGCCCCGACGCGCGGGGCTCCCGCGCTCAGAGAAGGGAGGCTGGGGGCACCCCCAGGCCCGCCTGCCTGGCTCCCTCCCCTCCAGCCCTGCTGGGCGGTCGGGGCCGGGGCTCCTCTGGGAAGAGCTGGAAGCGACACGACACGGGAAGGGGGCCGGTGGAGGAGGGAGCGTTCCTGCAAATCACATGATTTTCCCGCTTATATAAATCACAGCTTGTTTTTCTCAACTGGCTGCAGACTTAAAGGTGCAGTGTCTTCTTTCTCTCCCAAGGGCAGGGGTGCCCAGGGGTGCTTCTGAAGGGCCAGCGAGCAGGCTGGAGGTTGCATCCCCAGTGAGAGGGTCGGGGTTTGGGGTTTAGGGAGCCTCCCAGCCCAACTCCATTGTCTGGGCTGTTTCCTTCTAGCTGGAGACCAGTGAAGGACATGAAAATGTGATCACTAAAGTAGCAGACAGAGCCAACCCTGGTTGGTGGTGTGGATCAGAGACCTCTCTGGCAGACCAGTCTCCTCTGAGAGCAGTTGATGCCCTCCATGCCCCAGGGGTGGGGGAACCCTGGGGAACCCTGATCTGAGAGGTCAAGATGAAATTGTCCTGCTGGAGATCTGTAGTGGCCAAAAGCAGGCTTCCAAGGCTGATGCTTATTATTCTGGCCAGCCCTGGTTGTTTGAGGCCAACACAAGTTCGTAGAAAAAGGAAATCAACACATGTGTTAAGCACCCTCTATCTAAGTACTAGGCACTGCAGGAAGAAGCTTAGACCCATTAGACAGTCTACTTCAAGTAGTTTATACTGCTTGGGATGATAAGATAGAGACCTGGGAGAGATTACATGCACTAGCATATTTCAAAGCCTGTTCCAGGCTAAATAGAAGAGTTACAAGGCAGTACATAATTACTGCCTGATGAACAGTACAGATAATGGGTCTTGCAGGCTTGGAGGGGAGGGCTGGCAGGCCTCAACTAAGAGGTGGCAGGAGGGAAAAATGGACAGCCTCCTGGGGGCACTGGGGCCACAAGTGGGGAAGAGAGGGGAGGAAAGTGAGGGGTGTGTGTAGCCAGCAAGCAATCCTTTGCTAAACTGAGGAACTGAGGAGTGGATGGGGTTGGAGGCTGGGAAGCCAGGCAGGGCCAGATGCAGGCAGCCTTGGGGAGCAGGGCTGAGCACATCCTTGATTTGACGAAGGCAGCCTGCCATCCAGCAGAGCAGGTATGCGGTGTGATGTTTACGGCATGGTGTACAGGTGAACTGAAAACCTCGAGGAAACCTGCTGGAGGCTTCTGTAGGGGCCAGGCAGATAGAAGGTTCACAGTGCTAGGCTGCCAAGAGAGAAAGGAGAAATGAAGAATGAAGGGTAAGAGATTTTGAAGAATGAATTGAGATCATTGAGTGATTGTGTATATGGGGAAGGGGGAGAAAGGACCAGAAGTGATGGTGATTTTGAGCTTGGGAGGCTGGGAGGATGGGGTGTGTGAGTGGGGAGGTGAAGAACTCCTTTTAGAGCCTCTTGTGTTTGTGAGGGCCGTGGGATCTTAACTGGGAACTGTCCAGGGGGCTGGAAATCAGAACAGAGGATGTGCATGGAGGAATTGACCCAAGGGGTGAAATGACCCAAGATTTTAAAGGGAGATAACAGAAAGGGAGAAAGGGGAGGGGTGGGAACACCCACATTTAGGGGGAGGAGCCAGTGGTGAGGCTGTGGAGGGAACTACAGCCTGGGTGGGTAGTGTCTCTGTCTGACCTTGGCTAGGTTGTTCATTCCCTCTGATCTGTAAAATGGAATAAGCATACTTGCAGCATATTCTGCGTGGCTTCCTTGGTAACGCAGTGGTAAAGAATCTGCCTGCCAATGCAGGAGATGCAGGTTCAATCCCCGAGTTGGGAGGCTCCCCTGGAGAAGGAAAAGGGGCAATCCACTCCAGTATTCTTGCCTGGAGAATCCCATGGACAGAGGAGCTTAGTTGGCTACAGCCTGTGGGATCGCAAAGATATGACTGAGTGACTGAGTGACTAAGCAACAACAGTCATATTCTGTGCAGATTAAAGGAAACACATGTGGCCTCTTGCACACTGTGTGGTGTTTGATACATAGCACCGATTCCCCGGTAGCTCTGTGGTAAAGAATCTGCCTGCAATACGGGAGACCTGGGTTCGATCCCTGGGTTGGGAAGATACCCTGGAGAAGGGAATGGTAACCCACTCCAGTATGCTTGCTTGGAGAATCCCATGGACAGAGAAGCCTGGTGGGCTACAGTCCATGGGGTCGAAAAGAGTAGGACACGACTCACACACACACACACACACACACACACACATACATGCTTAACCCAGATGTCCTCCTTCTCCACACTACCCTTCCCACCTCCCTCACCCCCAACCCCAAGTTCGTTTATGTGACAGGCACTCAATGAGTCTCTCCCTTCTTAAATTGTAACTGAGCTGTTGCTGTTTTTTTTTTTTTTTCTTACCAACCCCGCTTCGTCTTCTCCTTCTAGAAGAAACAGTCTTGTTTGTGTGACGAATTATTTGAACTGGATATATCCTCCATTATAAAGGAAGGAAATAATAAATTTGTTTCCTAAGGGCCTCTTAGCTGAAGATGGCTATTACCTCGTTTGATCCTTCCAGCCGCCCTGCAAGGTTTGGGAGGGAGGTATTGTCATCCCCCCTTTTTTCCCCCTACAGTTGAAAAAACAGAAGAAAGCTTGTAAAAAGTTTGATTATTATGTTTGAGAACCACATGTCTGGCGGTACCTGCTAGTATAAAGATTTCCAAACTTTTATTTTCAGCCTTTTATTTTGGCAGTAAATTTTACCGGGAGTCAAAACAGATACAGGTTACAGAGTTCTGGTTTCAGTGGAGTCAGGAGGCTCTGAGTCTCCATTGTTGGGCTCCACTCCTAGTGCCAGTCCCTAGGCCAGGCTGGGAAATGGGGGTTCTGCACCTACAGCCTCGGTCTCTACACACAGTTTCTTTCCCCCACCTTTTCAGCCACAAACTTCCTGACTTTGGAGGTCTGGCCGGAGCCCACGAAGCCTTTGCAGACCCCTGAGTGTGCCTGTGGTGCAGGCTAAGTGTTGTCTCTGGTGATGCTGCTGCCCTGGGTGTGAACCAGCTAAGAGGAACCAGCGGGGCTTGGAGGCAGAAGGCCCAGGGCCACGTGTCTGGTCTGACATAGTAGACAGCAATGCCTGGTATCCCCGGGCCCAGAAAACTGTACTGGCTGGTATGCTGGGCTGCTCTGCTAATGTGCTTTGGGTCCTTATTTCCTCTTTGAACGTATTTCTTGGTAAACAAACCCTCTGAGGTCAGAAAACATTTTATGGTTTTCAGAATGGTGATTTGAAGTAAAACAAATAGGGCAGCATATTCTACAGATAGATACACAAAGCTGTGAAAGAGCCGCAAATGATGCACTCTAACAGCAGTGCTGTTTATCATCCTGTTCAAAGCAGTCACCTTTAGGATTCATTTTTTTGAGTGCTCTCAATTCCCGAAAGAGATAAGCATAAAAAATGATTAAAAGAGTTTCATGTGATTTTTGCTTTTAAAATAAAATCTTGGTAAACTAACATCCTAATCTTATAGCTGTTATTTGTTTTTTCCACTGATTTATCTATTTATTTATTTGTCTTAGAAAGGTAATATATACTAATGGTGAAAACAGAAATGCAAATCATTCTGAAGGGTGTAAAATGAAAAGTAGAAGTCGCCTCCCATTACCCAGTCTTACTCCCCCGAGATGATCAAAGTTAATGGTTTCTTATGATCCAGATTTTATGTGTGTGTGTGTATACATCTAATCTAATATTTTTCCACAAATGGTCTAGTCCTGTGATTATTTTTTCCCACTTAAATATTTATCTTGGCATACAGGTCTAGCTCAGGCTTTTAAATGATTGCCTAGCTCTGGCATTTTATTGAATATTTTATATAATATTCCCATATTTAGGTTAGTTTCAATTTTTTCTTCTTATAAACTGTTATAATAAGCGTCTTTGTATATATTGTTGCATTCTTGTATATATGCAAATGTGTATGTAAGATAAATTCCTAGCAGTGGAATTAGGTGAAAGTATATGTACATAAATTAAAAAAAATTTATTCTGCACTCCTTAAGACATATGAAAGACATAAAGATCTTCTGACACTTGCATCTTTTCCTCAGCATTATATTTCTGAGATTCTTCCAAGCTGATACCATTTTTTGAGCTAATTTCTTTTCAGTACTGAATAACTTCAAATTATATGAATGGATCACAATTTATATATCAATTTCCTGGTTAATGGATATTAAAGTTGTACTAGTTTTATTTTGTCATAAATAATGCTGCAGCAAAAGTTTGTGTTCTTGATTGTATCTCCTGAGGGGATTTCTCAAGGGTACTTGCCTAGGAGGGAATTTCTAGTTCACGAAATATGAGGACCTTCAGTGATATTAGAAATTGTTCTCCAAAGTGGTTTTGTGCTCTCACTCCAGTCAGTTACTCCACATCTTCACCAACACTTGGTATTGTTCGATCTTTTGCTTTTTTCCAGTTTGATTGATGTGAAATGCTTCTTGTGGTTTTCGTTCACTTTTCTTGGATTACTCACGAGGTTGGGCATTTTTTCTCGTATTTTGTGGCCATGCATGTTTCCTCTCGTATGAATTGCTTTTGACCATTATTTTTTTCCTGTTGGAGTATTTGTCCTTTCTGATCTTGGGTGGCCTCAGCCTGCAGTGACTTCAAGCAGGATTTCGGTTCCCCGGCCAGAGACTGAAGTCAGGCTGAAGAAGTGAGACTGCTGAATTCTAGCCACTAGACCAGTGGCCAGTGACAATGCCCTGTCCCATTGGCTTTGTAGACATGAGTTTCCACAAAGAGATGGAAAGTAGTGAAACAGGTAAAGTGTTTATTAGGAGGGAAAGTGTATTGTAGGTAGACACATGGGCAGGCTCAGAGTCAAGCCCTCCTGATAGTTGAATGACTTATATGGGGCATTTCTTTGAGGTTTCCTCTGGCCAGTCATCTTGCTCTGCCTGGTTCTGAGTCTGTATTTGGTTTATTTCCCCTGTGTGAGGGCCCGTTGCTTAGCTAAGATGGATTCTAGCGAAGAGGCCTCTGGGTAGATTGACATCACCTACTATGGGGTGGCATCCCCTCCCTCTTTGACCCCTGAGGAGCCTTTCTGCTCATGTGTAGTCAGGAAGGTCTCCTTGACCTTGAGAATGAGAAATTTGTGGTCTCTTTATCTTTTATTTGGGCAGAATTCAGCTCCTTTTAGCCCCTGTCATTACTGTTATCTTCAAGTGTCCACTGGGGACAAAGTCCAGCTATTTGCCCTTTTCCTGTTGCTGTTATTTCTTTTTTCATAGTTATTCAGCGTTTATTTTGATTAGTGTTAGTAGGGTTTTCTGTCCTTATTTATCTGGCTGTCGGGTCTCAGTGGTGTCATGTGGATCTTCCGTTGTGGTGTACGGACACTAGTTGTGGCCTGGGGGCTCAGGGGCATGTGAGCTCCGTAGTCGTGGCACAGGAGCTTAGTTGCTCCAAGGCATGTGGGATCTTATTAATAGTTACCCAAGGCCAGGGATTGAACCCGTGTCCCCTGCATTGCAAGGACCATCAGGGAAGTCCCCCATGTTGTTATTTCTATTTGGAAGTGTAAACAGGATGCTGGCTGTAAATGTCTAATCTGGAGCCCATCTATCTCCTGTCTCACTTGCTTTAGTGATTTGTAGAATTTCATTATATTTTGTGCTTACTGGTCTGTTATGAGTTAAATAGTATCTTTTCTCAATCTGTTGATTCTCTTTTCACTCTTATTTATTTTTATTTTTTAATAATTAATTTTTGTTTGAGTTTAGTTGATTTACATGTTGGGTTGGTTCTGCTGTATAGCAAAGTGAATTGGTTACACATAGGCACATATCCACTCTTTTTTAGTTTTTTGTTACCCCCCTCCTTTTTAGATTCTGTTCCCATATAGGTCTTTATAGAATTGAGTAGAGTTCCCTGTGCCATACAGCAGGTTCTTATTAGTTATCTGTTTTATACACAGCAATGTGAAAATGTTAGTTCCAATCTCCCAATTTATATTCCTCTTGTCCCCCTCCTTCTCTCTTGGTAACTGTAAATTTGTTTTCTCCATCTGTGACTCTATTTCTGTTTTAAAAATAGATTAATTTGTACCATTTTTTTAGATTTCACATATAAACAGCATCATATAATATTTGTCTTTCTCTGACTTACTTGACGCAGTATTGACAATCTCTGCATCCTTCCATGTTGCCGCAAGTGATGTTATTCCATTGTTTTGATGGCAGAGTAATATTCCAGTTTTGTATCTATATATAAACATCTTCTTTATCTACTCCCCCATTGATGGACATTTAGGTTGCTTCCATGTCCAGGCTATTGTAAATAGCAGTAAACATTAGGGTGCAAGTATCTTTTCAAATTAGGGTTTTCTCTGGATATATGCCCAGGAGTGGGATTGATAGGTCATATGGTATCTCTATTTTTAGTTTTTTAAGGAACCTCCATACTTATTTCCATAGTAGCTGTACAATATACATCCCCACCAACAGTGTAGGAGTGTTCCCTTTTCTCTACACCCTCTCCAGCATTTATTGTTTGTAGATTTTTTGATGCTGGCCATTTCTGACTGGTGGGAAGTGATACCTCATTGTAGTTCTGATTTGTATTTTTCTGATAATTAGTGATGCTGAGCATCTTTTCATGTGCCTTTGGCCATCTGTGTGTCTTCTTTTGACAAATATCTATTTCTTTTCACTTCTTAAGTGGGTGACTTTGGATGAACAAAAGCTGAACTAATGTTTTTGTTTTGATTTAAATTTTTTTGTTAGTGTTAATTGCCCAGCTTAGACTTTAGTCAACAGTGTATAAGAATGCCCGTTTCTCCACACTGCTGCCAACATTGGGCATTATCGGTTTTAATTTTTATTAATCTGATAAGTGAAAAATGGTGCCTCATGGTTTTGATTTGTCTTAATTATGAATAAGTCTGAGAATATTTTCACAGGATTACTAACATTTTGCATTCTTTTCCTGTTCTTAGTCTTCATTTTTTTTTTTTTTCCTGTTGAGTAGTTTCCTTTTTCTTAATTGATTTTCCTAATTGGTTTTTAAAGGTTTCTTACTGTTAAAGAAATTTGTCCCATTCTGCCATGTGTGTGTCTGTATACTGTACACATAGCCCTCTTTGGCCCTTGAACACTTGGCCACATTGAATAATAAGGTAAAAGTTGTAGTTGGAGGCACAGGGGCACAGTGTGGCTCCATGTAAGTAGGGGTGAGTGAGGTAGGGAGTGTGCGTTTGCACTGTGGGTGTTCATCTGATATTGAGGTAGATGGAAACCTGGAGGCTGGGGCGAGAGTTTGAGTTGGGGCAACAGTGATGTAACATGCTTTCTTATTTCTTACATCAAATGTTACTAATGCCTAGATGAGTAAGTCTGAGGTGTCTTAGGTAGCTTGGCTCTCTCGGCTGGCAGTGAGTGCGGGGGATTGAATAGTTCTGAAGGTCCAGGTGTGTAAACAGCGCGAGGGCAGGCATTACTGGGTGGGGACACGGAAGCTTGAGAAAGCTGATTTGCTCCAGGTCACCAGGCTGTAAATGGCCAAGCTGGGTCTCATCTCAGGACTAGCTCACTCTCCAGGCCAGTTCTTTGCCGTAATGCTAATGATTCTACCATGATTAGGCTCAATTAGGGGAGGACTCAGCTGTTATAAAGAGGTTTGTCAGGAGAACCTTCTAACAAGAGAGTAAAATTAGGACATTTTAAATAGATTGCCATCTCAACAGTGAAATTTCACATTTCTATGTTTTAATGTTAGTAATTGGCTTAAGTAGTCCTTCCAGGAGAACACAGGTAAATGAACAGTAATTATAATTGGACTCTATTGAAAAACAGCAGTAGTATTAATAGCCCTGTTCACTCCTGAAAGGATGTTCAGCACAGAAACCAGCCAGAAATCCATTTCCCCATCTTGGATTTGGTAGAACTGGATCATACTAGACTTTCTGTTCATGCATTTTTTCACTCAACAGCTGTTTATTAAACGTATATGCTTTGTGTTGTTTTGCTGAGAGCTGAGAGAGGAGTAAACAGAACTGACTCAGCCCTTGCCCTCAGGGAGCCTAGTCTAGTGGAAAAGGTGATAAACAGGTAAACAAACAAATCAAGGACTTAAGGGCTGTTATCTGTGCTGTGACGGACAGTGCCGAGACAGAATAATATGGGCATCACCTTTAAATGGGGGGTGGGGGGAAAGCCAGGGAATGTCACATAGATGCTCTGGGTGCTTGGGTGAAAGTGAAAGTCACTCAGTCGTGTGCAACTCTTTGCGACCCCGTGGAAGTTGCAAAGTATTCTCCTGGCCAGAATACTGGAGTGGGTGACTTTTCCCTTCTCCAGGAGATCTTTCCAACCCAGAGATTAGACCAAGGCCTCCCACATTGCAGAGTCTTTACTGTCTGAGCCACCAGGGGGTGGGAAGCCTGTCCCTTCTCCAGCAGATCGTCCGACCCAGGAATCGTATCAGGGTCTCCTGCATTGCAGGTGGATTCTTTACCAACTGAGCTATCAGGGAAGCCCAGGGTGCTTGGGTGCTAATATTTAATTTTTGGTTGAAAATCCCTCCTATAACCAACCTGCCTATTGAGAGTTTTCTCTTAACACGGGAGAAACAGCAACACGCTGTGAAGACGAACAGCGGCACGCAGAACGATTTCTTCTGGGGGCTACAAAACTGAAATAATGACGAGGCTCCCTGGACAGCCACTTCTGCTCAGGTCTTCTGAAGGGAAGTACCATGTACCCTTAGGGCAGTCTTTTCTGACTATCTGGGTGTCAGTCACGATTTTTTAAAATTGGAGTCTAGTTGCTTTTGCAGTGTTGTGTAGGTTTCCTCTGTACAGAAAAGTGAATCAGCTATATGTATACATATATCCTCTCTTTGTCACCATAGAGCACTGAGTAGCTCCCTGTGCTGTACAGTAGGTTCTCATTTGCTATCTATTTTATACATAGCAGTGTAAGGACCAACCTAGATAGCATATTGAAAAGCAGAGACATTACTTTGCCAACAAAGGTCCGTCTAGTCAAGGCTATGGTTTTTCCTGTGGTCATGTATAGATGTGAGAGTTGGATTGTGAAGAAAGCTGAGCGCCGAAGAATTGGTGCTTTTGAACTGTGGTGTTGGAGAAGACTCTTGAGAGTCCCTTGGACTGCAAGGAGATCCAACCAGTCCATTCTGAAGGAAATCAGCCCTAGGTGTTCTTTGGAAGGAGTGATGCTAAAGCTGAAACTCCAGTACTTTGGCCACATCATGCGAAGAATTGACTCATTGGAAAAGACTCTGATGCTGGGAGGGATTGGGGGCAGGAGGAGAAGGGGACGACAGAGGATGAGATGGCTGGATGGCATCACTGACTCGATGGATGTGAGTCTGGGTGAACTCCGGGAGTTGGTGATGGACAAGGAGGCCTGGTGTGCTGCGATTCATGGGGTCG
This sequence comes from Bos indicus, assembly GCF_029378745.1. Classification (NCBI taxonomy): domain Eukaryota; kingdom Metazoa; phylum Chordata; class Mammalia; order Artiodactyla; family Bovidae; genus Bos; species Bos indicus. Next base: position 55,671,767 of record NC_091764.1, on the reverse strand, counting down.
CAAAGAGTCGGACATGACTGAGCGACTGAACTGAACTGAACTGAACTGTATATATGTTAATCTCAGCCTCCCAATTCATTGCACCCCCCTTGCCCTGCTTGGTGACCGTATGTTTGTTCTCTATGTCTATGTACCTATTTCTGCTTTGCAGATAGGTTCATCTGTACCATTTTTCTAAATTCCATGTATATATGTTACTATATGATATTTGAATCATGATTTTTAATGGAAGGGCTTTCCAGGTGGTGCTAGTGGTAAAAGAATCTGCCTGCCAATGCAGGAGACACAAGAGACATGGGTTTGGTCCCTGGGTTGGGAAGATACCCTGGAGGAGAGCATGGCACCCCACTCCAGTATTCTTGCCTGGCAGGCTACAGTCCATGGGACTACAAAGAGTCAGACACAGCTGAGCACACAAACACATTTTTAATGGAAATCTCTTGCTTGAGGTAAATAACTAGCTCAACTGTAATGGGAGGACCTGAAAGCATTGAAGGAGAATGTAAATTCCAGAGGTCTGTCCAGAACGAACATGAATAATTCCTTCACTCAAGCCTGGTCCAGAAGATTTGCGTTCTGCACCCATACCCGCCTCCCCTTTCCACCTGCCAGCCCACCAAGGGCCGAGTAGCAGCACGTGGTTTTCTTGGCCCAGAAAACGTCTCCGCCAAGCAGGAGTTTCCTCAGTTCACAAACACTTTGATTTTGGTTGTTTGAGCCATGATGAGAGCACCAGGCTTTCAGGAATACAGTTTGATGATTGTGGTTGCAATTCATCAACCCATCTCCCAGGACTTTTTAAAAAGAGACTTTCAGTTGCCTTTAGTTATGTATGTGTAGAATTTGGATAACATTGAACTTTCTCTTCACTCAAAAAGTGTTTACTGAACACACACTTTGTGCCATTGTGCAAAGAGCTGAGAGAGTGGTGGCCAGGAGAGACCTGGGTCCTGCCCTCATGGGCTGAACACCACTTATTAAACCACTGTTCTTAAGAAAACATCATTAATTAATTTGTTTAGGTAATATTTTGAATTCACCTAAAACATCATCTACAGTCAAATTTCTGGTCTTTTATTTGGCCTGGAAGAGGGCCTTCTCTTTCTAGCTAATTTTAATGAAGTTCTTAGTGTTGCTCCTCTTTCTTCCTACGTTCCCTCTTCCTAAACAAATATAGCTGTAGATAATTCCCAGGTATTTCCCGATCACCTGTGGGAGAGATTTCAGTTTTCAGGGAAAAGGAATAAGAGAAACCGGATTCTAACATGCAACTGATGGAAAGTAAATCCTTGCCTCCGTTAAACTGGTGTTTGGGGTCCATCTTGTGGCCAGAAGGGTTTTAACACAAACCTGGACTCCCTGTTGCCCCCTCGTGGCAAGAGGCAACAGCGCGACACCCTAGGAACCTTTCCTAGGATTACGGAAATAAAGATACAGATCAGGAAGGGAGTTAACAGTTGACCTTTACTTAACACTCATAAAGCAGGGATGAGCCAGGAGAGTGCCAGCACTGGAATGGCATTTGCAATTGCTGCTTGCTTCCCGAAGGATATTGAAGAAACCCTCAAATATGAAAATCCAAATTTATAATTTTGTGTGGCTATGACATAAATATATGACATATTCTCAACTATTATTTTTCGATCTTTATGCTGTGCCTGAATCACAGAAATTTTAGACCTGGAAACGACCTTAGAATTTAGACAACAAAATTGTATTGAATTTAAAAAATTATTTATTAATTTTTTTTGATGTGGACCATTTTTAAAGTCTTTATTGAATTTGTTACAATATTGTCTTATGTTTTGGTTTTTTCAGCTGTGAGACATGTGGATATTAGTTCCCCAACCAGGGATGGAACCACCTGCACCCTCTGTACTGGAAGGTGAAATCTCAACCACTAGATCACCAGAGAGGCCCCTAGATTTTTACTGTTAGTCTCCGTACTGAGTGCTGTTAAGGACCTAAGGTGAATGAGATACAGTGTATACACCCTGTCCTTAGGAGTTAAAGTGTAGAGACAGATAAATGAACAGGTAAATGCCATGTAGAATGCAGTGATAGTGGAAGGGCTTGCTGTAGGACAGAGGTGCAGAACGGCCACCTCTACCTGGAGGCTGGGAAAGGCTTGAAAGAGAGGAGGCAGCACCTGATTTGTGTCTTGCAGAATAGGGAGTTTTCTAGGTGGGCTGGGTGAGGCTGGAGATAGAAGACGGAGGCCCTGGGCAGTGGGAAAGCGCATGCCGGGAGGCGGGACGTTCCTTTAGGTGTTCAGGTAGTGCAAACAGAGCTGTAGCATGGGGTGGGAAGTACACTGTGGGTGCTTCATAAAGCCTCGGTGGACAGATGAATGAGAGAATGAATGATGATGAGAGGAGTGTGAGAGAGGAGGGGGAAGGGGTTATGTGGGGGACGGATGACAACACTAAGGAAAATGAACATGACGCTGCAAGAGGTGAGAGAGGGAGGGGTGGAGGACCAGTGAAGGGTTTGAACAGCAGACTTGAACGGAGCAGGACCGTACGGCCCTTGCCCCTCCAGCATGTTCTCTGCCTGACTTTTGCCCGTGGAAAACTTTAGTCAAAGAATAAGTTTGAATCAGAGAAGTGAGAAATATAGGAACAAAGGAAAACAGTCTAAGGAGACTAATAATAATGTAGTCATTAAGCATAGTCAAGGACCTTTACTTCTTTCTCAAGGGCTATAGATAATATTCTGAGCCGTATCTTGTGAGGTGTCTTATAGATACCAAGACAGCAGGTGAAGTTAACTACATGATGACCAGACTGTACCTGGACTTGAGCTGCCACAATTCTAAGAACTGACTGCAAAGAAATGGGACCAAGTGTACCCCGAACTGAAGATTAACTGTACCTAAAACAACCAAGATGATGCTAGTTAGACCACTGATACCAATTTGAAGATGACTGTTAGAGATGGCTGTACTATTTCTGCATGTAGCCCCCCAATGCTACTCTGTCTATAAAAGCTCTCACCCACTGCTTGTCAGGGCGGGGGAGTTGGCCTTTGGACAGATGTCTGCTCCCCTTCCCCCCAGTTGCTGGCCTCTGAAGTAAAGCAAACTTTCCTTTCCACCAACCTGGCCTGTTTATTGGCTTTTAAGTAGCGAGCAGCTGGACCCTCCCCACCTGCCCCACCCCACCGACGCATACCTTTGGGTAACAGAGTAACAGTATCAGACTTATGTTTTAAAAATAATTTGATTAGGGAATTCCCTGGTGGTCCAGTGGTTAAGGCTCTGTGGGTCCCCTGCAGGTGGCAGGGATTTGATCTCTGGTTGGAGACTTCCCTGCAGCTCAAACGGTAAAGAATCTGCTTGTAAGGCAGAAGACCAGGGTTCAATCTCTGGGTTGGGAAGTTCCTCTGGAGAAGGGAATAGCAATCCACTCCAGTATTCTTGCCATTCTTGTCACTCCAGAATTCTCCATGGAGAATTCCATGGACAGAGAAGCCTGGCGGGCTACAGTCTGTGGAGTTACAAAGAGTTGGACATGACTGAGCAGCTAACACACACACACACACACACACACACACAAGGAACTAAGATCCTGCATTCTATACCAAAAAAAAAAAAAAATCTCTATATATATAGCTAATATATATTAGCAGTGAGAAGGAAGCAGAGAACAAATTAGCAGGCTATTTTAATAATTCAGTGAATGATAAGGACCTGAGATGGTGGAAATGGCATTTTGAGGAAGGAATGGATTTGAGAACTATTTATTATTTTACATTTTTTCCAATTTTATTGAAACAAAATTGACATGTAACTTTGTATTAGTTTAAAGCATACAACATAATGATTTGCTAATATGTGTGTGTTCAGAATGGTTACCACAGTAAATTTAGTTAGCATTCTCCACCACCCATAGCTACAAATTTTTTTCCTTGTGATGAGAACTTTTGATTTACTCTCTTAACTTTAAAATACATAATAAAGTGTTAGCTACTACAGTCACCATGCTGTACACCCCCCAGAACTTATTTAGTGTATAGATGGAGGTTTGTACATTTTGATCACCTTCACCTAATTCCCTCTCCTCTGCTGACTACCAATCTGCCATGTTTCTATGAGTTGTTTTTTTCAGATTCCACAGATAAGTGAGGTCACACAGTATTTGTCTTTCTCTGTCTGACTTACTTCACTTAGAATGATATTTGGCAAAACTAATACAACATTGTAAAGTTTAAAAAAAATTAAATTAAATTTAAAAAAAAGAAAAAAAAATAAAGTTATTGATATTTCTCCTCCCCCCCCCAAAAAAAGAATAATGCCTCAAGGTCCATCCATGTTGTCACAAATAAAAGGATTTCCTTCTTTGTTATGGTTGCATAACAGTCTCTTGTATTTGTATACTTTATCCATTCATCCATGAACACGTAGGTTGTTGTCTCCACATCCTCACCAACACTTATCCTTTGTCTTTTTGATAATAGCCATTTTAACAGTTGTGAGATGATACCTTGTTGTGGATTTGATTTGCATTTCCCTGATTAGTGATGTTGTGCACCTTTTCATGTATGTGTACATTTATTTTGGAAAATGTCTAGTATACAGTTCCTCTGTCCATTTTAAATCAAATTAGTTTTGTTATCAAATTATATAAGTTCTTTATATATTTTGAGTATTAACCCCTTTATATATTTTGAGTATTAACCCAGATTTATGGTTTGCAAGTATTTTCTCCCATTCCATAGGTATCCTTTTGATTTTTCTGATGGTTTCCTTTGCAGAAGCTTTTTAGTTTGATGTAGTCCCACTTGTTTATTTTTGCTGTTGTTGTCTTTGCTTTGGTATCAAATCCAAAAACATCATTGCCAAGGCTGATGTCAAAAAACTTACCAACTATGTTTTCTTTTAGGAGTTTTATGACTTCAGGTCTTATGTTCAGGCCTTTAATCTATTTTGAATGACTTTTATATATGGGGTAAGATGGGGGTCCAGTTTCATCCCTTTATGTTAGCTGTTTTGTTTTCTCTTCATTTACTGAACAGACTATCATTTTTCTGGGCTTCCCAGGTGGTGTGGTGGTAAAGAATCTGCCTCCCAATGCAGGAAATGCAAGAGACACAGGTTTGATCCCTGGGTCAGGAAGATCCCTTGGAGTAGGAAATGGCAAGCTGTTCCAGTATTCTTGCCTGGAAAATTCCATTGACAAGAGGAACCTGGCGGTTCCTGGCAGTTCCATGGGATCAAAAAGAGTCCAGCATGACTGAGCACACACACACATACACACACATCATTTCTCCATTGGACATTCTTGGTTCCTTTGTTGCAATTAGTTAGTCATATGTGCATGGGTTTATTTCTGGGCTCTTTATTCTGTTCCATTGATCAAGTGTCTGTTTTTATGCCATTACCACACTGTTCTAGTCATTATAGCTTTGTAATGTAGTTTGAAATCAGAAAGTGTGATGCCTCTAGCTTTGTTGTTCTTTCTCAATTTCTTTGGTTATTCAGGGTCTTCTGTGGTTGCCTACACATTTTAGAATTGTTTTTTTCTGTTTCTGTGAAAAATGACATTGGAATTTTTATAGGGATTTCATCAAACCTGTAGACTGCTATGAGTAATGTGGACTTTTAAGAAATATTAATTCTTCTAATCTATGATCCACTTACTCCTTGGAGGGAAAGTTATGACCAACCTAGATAGCATATTGAAAAGCAGAGACATTACTTTGTCAACAAAGGTCTGTCTAGTCAAGGCTATGGTTCTTCCAGTGGTCATGTATGGATGTGAAAGTTGGACTGTGAAGAAAGCTGAGCACTGAAGAATTGATGCTTTTGAACTGTAGTGTTGGAGAAGACTCTTGAGAGTCCCTTGGACTGCAAGGAGATCCAACCAGTCCATCCTAAAGGATTGGAAGGACTGATGCTAAAGCTGAAACTCCAATACTTTGGCCACCTCATGCGAAAAGTTGACTCATTGGAAAAAACCCTGATGCTAGGAGGGATTGGGGGCAGGAGGAGAAGGGGACGACAGAGGATGAGATGGCTGGATGGCATCACCGACTCGATGGACATGAGTTTGGGTGAACTCTGGGAGTTGGTGATGGACAGGGAGGCCTGGTGTGCTGCAGTTCATGGGGTTGCAAAGAGTTGGACACGACTGAGTGAGTGAACTGACTGACTGACTGAATCTATGATCATGGAATATCTTTCCATTTATTTGAGTCTTATATGTCTTATAGTTTTCAGCTTTATCTCTCAGAACTCCTCTGCTTGCTTCCTCCAAGTCAGACCCCTAGACACATTGGTACACATTTCTCCTTCCTCTATATTGCCACCAAAATTCTTTCCATCCTTTAAGGTCAAGATTACACAGTCCTTCATTCAACAATTCAACACTCCTTAATTCTTCCAACCCAAACTTCTTTGTTTTTCCAACTCTTCTGAGCTTCCACAGCACATTTACACATAGTATGTGTAAGCACATACTCTATTCTTTGTAGTAATTATGAATCCATTTTATTCCCTCTAAGCCTGTTTAGGTAGAAAGGTCTTGTCTTATTTCCTTTGTTTTCTTCTAAAAGCATAGCAAAATGTCCTGCGCTTATGCTCAGTGAATATTAGAGGAATAATTGACTATACAGAAATCCTTAAGAAGTAGCTTAAGGGAGTGCTATGCTCTGAATGTACCCTTGAAATTCAATTGTCAAAACCCTAATGACTGATGTAATGGTATTAGTATAGTGCGTATGTGCTCAGTTGCTTCAGTCATGTCTGACTGTTTGGGACCCTGTGGACTGTAGCCCGCCAGGGTCTTCTGTCCATGGGGTTCTCCAGGCAAGAATACTGGAGTGGGTTGCCATGCCCTCCTCCAGGGGTTCTTCCCAACCCAGGGAATGAACCCACATCTTTGGTGTCTCCAGCATTGCAGGAGGATTCTTTACCCACTGAGCCACCTGGGAAGCCAGTTAGTTTAGTAGGTAGAGCCTTTGGGAGATGCTTAAGCCATGAAGGTGAAGCCCTCTTACATGGGATTGATGCCTTATGAAAGTGGCTCCAGGACTGCCCTGGTGGCTCAGTGGTAAAGAATCTGTTTGCCAATTTGGGAGAGACGGGTTCAGTCTCTGGCCCAGCAGGATCCCACATGCTGAGGAGCAACTACGCCCATGTGCCACAACTACTGAGCTGGGCTCTAGAGCCTGTGCTCTGCAACAAGAAAAGCCACTGCAATGAGAAGTCCGAGCACCTCAACTAGAGAGTGCCCCCAGTGCACTGCAACTAGAGAAAGCCTGCACAACAACAAAGACCCGGTGCAGGCAAAAATAAATAAAATTATATATATAAAAAAAAGTGACTCCACAAAGATTCCTAGCCCCTTCCACCATGTTAAGACAGAGTTAACCAGGAAAAGGGCCCTCACTCACCCATGCTTATGCCTTAATTTTGGATTTTCCAGCTTCCAGAACTGTGAGCAATAAGTTTCTGTTGTTAATAAACTACTCAGTCTGTGATATTTTGTTATAATAGTCCTAACAAGTGAAGACATGGTGGAACAGCAAAAGTAGTATTTTTTCCCAAGCTATAAAAATACAGGTTTGGGGCAGAAGCACTCTATAAAGAGGCCCTGGGAGGGGCAGTCCTTTGAGGAAGAGTTTGGGTACCTGCAGAAAAGGCAAAGAAATTGATCTAGGGATTACTAAAGGATGAGACTCTCAGAACTGGGCCCAGAGATGGTTAACATGGGCTTCCTGGGTGGCTCAGACAGTAAAGAATCTGCCTGAAATGCAGGAGACTCGAGTTCAATCCCTGGGTGGGGAAGATCCCCTGGAGAATGAAGTGGCAACCCATTCCAGTATTCTTTCCTGGAGAATTCCATGGACAGAAGAGCCTGGTGGGCTACAGTCAGTGGGGTTGAAAAGGGTTGGACATCACGGGGTGACTAACAGATTTCAGATGGTTAACATGAGGGTCCAACCTGAAGCAATATTCTGCTAAGAGCTTGATGATGTATAAGTCATGACAGGTAAGTGTAATGACTAGAGCTATTTGTGGAACTTACTTGGCTTGAGTGCAGTCTGTATTCCTTGCCTCCATTCACCACACAGTTGAAAGTCTTAGGTGATGTAAATTCAGTGCCCACTGCCCAGCAACTCGGTGGGCTCTTTTCACCCATTATTTCTGATCCTCAAAAATTTCTGATCCTCAAAAACAGGTGAAAGATATGAAGTCCAATTAATTTAAACATCTCACTCAGAGCCACATAGCTAATAAATGCTAGAAATAGTATTTAAATTGATTTCTCACCCTTGCAGTTCCCACAGCTGAAGGAGGGCTGGAGAGGGAGTGAGGAATGAAGTAAGGCTGGTGGATGCAGTGAGGGCCTGTGATAAGGTGAGCAGAGGCAGAACCAAGTTCTGTGCGGCTGAAGTTTCTACGATTTGGAAAGTGAAGCGAAAGTCTTTCAGTCGTGTCTGACTCTTTGCCACCCCATGGAATACAGTCCATGGACTTCCCCAGCCCAGAATACTGGAGTGGGTAGCTGTTCCCTTCTCCAGGGGATCTTCCAAATCTAGGAAATGAACCAGGGTTTCCTGCATTGCAGGCAGATTACAATTTGGGGGGCTCCTTAAAGAAAAAGGATGCAGGTGGTCCAGTGGCTAAGACTCTGTGCTCCCAATGCAGGGGGCCTGGGTTCAATCCCTGGATGGGGAGCTAGATCCTATATGCTACAATTAAGACTTGGTGCAGCAAAATAAATATATATATTTTTAAAAAGCAGGCAGATGTATGTAGAAAATTGCCTATTTAGATACTTATTTAGGATAAAGAAATAAATCACAATAAATGATTGATGCTTTGGGGACTCAGAATACTTTCTTATGGTTCTTTTTAGGCAGTTTAATAGAATTGCTCACATAGAAATTCCTCCTGGGACTTAACTGGTGGTCCAGTGGTTAAGAGTATACCTGCCAGTGCAGAGGACACAGGTTCAAGCCCCGAGTCAGGAGGATTCCACGTGCTGTGGAGCAACTAAGTCCGTGCGCCACATCTCTGGAGCCCAAGTTCTAGAGCCTGTGCTCCGCTACAAGAGAAGCCAGCACAGTAGGAAGCCCATGCATAGCAACTAGAGAGCAGCCCCTGCTCTCCACAACTAGAGAAAGCCCAAGTGCAACGATGAATACCCAGTGCAACCCAAAATAGATAAATGAATAAAGAAAGAAAATTAAACGAAAAAATAAAGAAGTAAAGCTATCTCCCTTCAAAGACAGCATGATGTTACATATGGAAACCTGAAGGAATCCCCCCCAACACACAAAGTTAAAAAAAAAGAAGGAAAGAAGTACCTTCTGATTCCTTGGCCTCTCCATCTGGACCCTGCACACCCAGAGGCCTCACAGGTTGAGGCCCTGAGGCTGAAGCTCCCTTAGCTTTGCTGTGAATCACCTTTGGAGGTGACTAGGGTGTGGGGTGAGGGATGAGGGAGAGATCAGAGCTGGGAGATGTGGACCAGGAGAAGGATGTGGACACTGCACAGGACCTGAGGATACAAAGTGAAGGGGCTGGGGACAGAGGATGAGGAGAAATGACGTTGTCTTTCAGATTTAAAAGAGAAAACAACTCCACATCAAAATAGCCCTGATGAAATATGATGTCCCTTTCCACCACAGGGAGTTCTCGTAGAGGAGCTGGGGTTGTCTTGTCCATTGTGTCAGGAGATGGTTTAATGAAAGAGACACCTGGAAACGTTTGAGTTTTGAAACAGTCTATCAGCAACAAAACATTTTTAATATTTAAGGGATGTGTATGTGTGCACACACTTGTGAGCGAGGGAGAGGACAGAGTTTTTGAGCAAGTCAGTCTTCAATATCGGAATGATTTTAATTCTTCATAAATTTTTAGATGGGCTGCTAAATCTTGTTTTAAATAAAGAGAAAACACATCTTCACATCTATTCTGTGCAGATGATTATTCCCAATACCTTTTAAAAATTGAGTATTTCTAAAAACCAAGGATGCTGGGAGATAGTACCTGGGCCAGATATAAAGGAGATAGTTGAAAGTGGTCTAGGCCACCTGTATCTCTCTGTAATGCAAAGTCCTTCCGTGGAGGTCTATAAGCTTAACAGCAGGCATACACATGGTGATCTCTTGGAGACGGTGAGCTGAGCTGGGGCTGATGGTCTGGATCAAAAGGTGAGACCCCCTAGAAGGGAGAGGGCATTAATGATAGTCCCCAAGGTGCAACCAAGTGATTGGGGTTGATTGCTGATGATAAAAACAAAACGAGGAGGACGAGGTTGAGCAGAAGCATTTAATGGGCCTCTGACACAGCTTAAATGCAATCCACATTTAGTAATAAATTCTATGTGATTTGAATAATTCTGCAATTCTATTTTTTTTGCTCTATGTTATTAGAGAAGAGTAACTGCTTATTAGTTTTTAACAATTTAGAGGTACTTTTTTGAGGGGTTCTGCAGTTGGATGTTTGTTGTGGCACGTGGGTTCTTTTTTAAAGCATGCAGGCTTCTCTTGTTGCGGAGCTCTCTTTAGAGCTCTGGGGCTTCAATAGTCCCATGCACAGGATTAGTTGCCCCAGGGCACGTGGGACATTCCTTCCCTAACCAGGGATGGAAACCATGTCCCCTGTATTAGAAGGTGGATTCTTTTTTTTTTCCCTGGCAAAGGCTTTAAAAAAAAAATTAATTAATTTATTTTAATTGGAGGCTAATTACTTTACAATATTGTGGTGGTTTTTGCCATACATTGACATAAATCAGCCACAGGTGTACATGTGTTCCCCCCCCATCCTGAACCACTCCCTCTCCTCCCTCCCCATCCAATCTCTCTGGGTTGTCCCAGAGCACCAGCTTTGAGTGCCCTGCTTCAAGCATTGATCTTGGACTGGTCATCTATTTCACATATGGTAATATACATGTTTCAATGCTGTTCTCTCAAATCATCCCATCCTTGTAGAAGGCAGATTCTTAACCGCTGGACTGTAAAAGGAATTTATGTTATTAGATATTTTTTCTGGACAGTATAGTGAAACTTTATTTTTTAAGAGGAGAAAAGGTAGAGATTTGGACGTCTTAACCTGGCATTCGGAGAAAGAGGAGTGGGGTGCTGCTGGGGCCTAAGTCCACTGAATCTTTCGGCAGGGGGGTTTAGGTGGTACTTCATCAACTAGTAACTAAAAGAAGACTGTGGATGCTGTTGAGGAGAGCATCACACACTTTTTGCTGAAGGACACCTTGCACAGGGGCCGGTCACCAGTTCTCCTTTCTCTGTGACTGGAATGGGGCAAGAAGCACAAATGTGTGCCCGAGGCTGATTCATGTCGATGTATGGCAAAAACCACTACAGTATTGTAAAGTAATTAGCCTCCAATTAAAATAAATAATTGAAAAAAAAAAAGGACAAATGTTGGATGGAAAGGTGTTGTAGGCCGAATAATGACCCCTAATACCTGGTGTCTGTGAATATGTTAAATTATGTGGTGAAAGAGACTTTGCAGAGGGAATTAAGGTTATGAACCTTAAAATAGGAAGATTATCCTGTATTATCCAGATGGACCTAATGTAATCACATTGTAATCACATGAGCCTTTAAAAGGAGAAGAGAAAGACAGGAAAATGAATCAGAGAGATGCGACTGAAGATGAGGCAGGAGCGACTTGAAGCTTGAGAAGGACTCAGACCCTGGCTTTGAATATGGAGGAAGGGGGCCACGTCCAAGAGGCAGCCTCTGGAGGCTGGGAACAGCACCCAGATGACAGCCAACAAGGAAGTGGGGGCCTCAGTTCTACAACCACGAAGAAGTGGATCCTGCCAACAACTGAAATGATCAAGCAAACAAATTCTCCCCTAGGGCTTCCAGAAAAGATTGCAGCCTTGCCAACACCTTCATTTAACCTGGAGAGACCATGTCAGATGGAACTGGAGGATAATAAATTAGTTTTAAGTTTCTATATTTTTGGTGATTGTTACTGAAGCAATAGAAAAACACAGAGTTGGACATGACTAAGCGCAACACAGCACAATAGAAAACTAATACAGCAGGTTGGGCACTACTTAATTCCCACTGTTTAATTTCATATTTTATTGTTCTCGTTCAGTCACTAAGTCATGTCGGACTCTTTGCAACCCCGTGGACTGTAGCCTGCCAGGCTCCTCTGTCTATGGGATTCTCCAGTCAAGAATGCTGGAGGGGGTTGCCATTTCCTTCTCCAGGGGATCTTCCCAGACCAGGCAGTAAACCTTCATCTCCTGCATTGGCAGGCGATTCTTTAGCACTCAGCCACCTGCGAAGTCCAGCGAAGTTCACCCAATTTCATATACTTTTTTGGCCCCACTGCATGGGATGCGGGACACTAATTCCCTGACCAAGAATTGAACCCACGCCTCCAGCAGTGCAAGTTCAGAGTCTAAACCATGGAACCATCAGGGAATTCTCAGTACTTAATTTCTTATGTCAGTGGTTTCACTTTCTGAGGGTCTTTTTGAGAATGTGATGAAAACCGCAGGTCTTCTCTCTAGAAGAATTCATGTACACACAGAACTGAACACAATTTCAAGAGGTTCATGAGCCCACCAAAGCACATCTCATGGTCCAGGTTAAAAACCTTTGCAGGTGGTAATGTTCAGTGGAGACAAGCAGAGAAGAAGTGACAGCCTTGTTATCTCTCACCAAAAGCTATTACAGTACTCAGGAGAGCACTTAGCTGGTTTACATTGAACTCAGTCCATTTCAGTGAAATGAATTTCCTAGATACTAAAGCTATAAGGCAACCATCTCAGCCTGTTCTTTTACTGATGAGCTCCTTGGAATGAGGGTGCACTGTTGAAGGTGACAGTCTTCATCAGATAGCTACTGAAACCTAGTGATTTGAGGGACAGCCAAAGGTTTAGAGAATAATGAAGTGTTGAAATAAAAATTCTGAGGCATCAACATTATTTAATGTCTATATGTGAAAAGAGCCTCAACGGCCCAAGTACTTATTACATAGATGCATGGTTGTTACTTGCTACTCCTTTGGATCATATGCATAGTGATGCCACTGGCAAGAAAGTATGAAGGAAGCAAAAAAATGAAAATCTAAAGATTATTTTTTTCCAGCAGATTTTATTTTTTTTATTTTTTATTTTTTTTTAAATTAAAAAAAATTTAAACCTTTATTTCTCATGTGTTCCCCATCCTGAACCCTCCTCCCTCCTCCCTCCCCATACCATCCCTCTGGGTCGTCCCAGTGCACCAGCCCCAAGCATCCAGCATCGTGCATTGAACCTGGACTGGCATCTCGTTTCATACATGACATTTCTCATGTTTCAATGCCATTCTCCCAATTCTTCCCACTCTCTCCCTCTCCCACAGAGTCCATAAGCCTGTTCTATACATCAGTGTCTCTATTGCTGTCTCGTATACAGGGTTATCGTTACCATCTTTCTAAATTCCATATATATGCGTTAGTATACTGTATTGGTGTTTTTCTTTCTGGCTTACTTCACTCTGTATAATAGGCTCCAGTTTCATCCACCTCATTAGAACTGATTCAAATGTATTCTTTTTAATGGCTGAGTAATACTCCATTGTGTATATGTACCACAGCTTTCTTATCCATTCATCTGCTGATGGACATCTAGGTTGCTTCCATGTCCTGGCTATTATAAACAGTGCTGCGATGAACATTGGGGTACACGTGTCTCTTTCCCTTCTGGTTTCCTCAGTGTGTATGCCCAGCAGTGGAATTGCTGGATCATAAGGCAGTTCTATTTCCAGTTTTTTAAGGAATCGCCACACTGTTCTCCATAGTGGCTGTACTAGTTTGCATTCCCACCAGATTTTAATTTAATCCGGTTCACCTAGAGAAATTTTAAGTGACCGTCTCTGCACATAAAAGGCCTTTAGTAGACATCTGTTTAATTTTTGCCATTAAAACTACCATTTTAATATTGGAAAAGACCTTTAAGATAATTTCCTTTTTAAATCGAGGAAGCACAGATTAGAAGATAAAACAATAGAAAGTACAAAAGTAACTTTCCAGTCTTCTGGAGCTTTTATGCACCTGTGTGCTCACTCACTAACCCATGTCTGACTCTTCACAACCCTATGGATGGTAGCCCACCAGGCTCCTCAGTCCATAGGATTCTCCAGGCAAGAATAATGGAGTGGGTTGCCATGCCCTCCTCCAGGGGATCTTCCCGACTCAGGGATCAAACCCACATCTCCTGTGTCTCCTGCATTGTAGGCGGATTATTTTCCGCTGAGCCACCAGGGTAGCCCTTTGAGGTAGGAAGCTGAAGTTCTTTCTCTCTTTCTCTCTTCTTTCCATTACCACCATTACTACCAGCTATTAATTATTGAGCTACTTATGTGTCAGATACCAAAACCATTGTTATTAATCCTACATCAACTCTACAAAGTAGATCTTATTATCCCCATTTATAGATGACAAAACTGAGAGCTGGAAGGACTATTATGATATGTACAAAGTTGTGAAGCTCATGAATGCAGAGCCAAGAGCCCAAACCTACATTTTTCAGTCCAGAGTCTGGCTGTTTCCAGTATGCCACCCAGCCTGTGTCAGCCTGGGTGGGAGAGGACCACAGTGGGCTTGGGGAAATACCAGCCAACGGAAGTAGGGGTCAAAAGTGAGAGAGAGAGAGCAGAGACTGAAGAGATGTGGCATACACAGGGAAAGGTGGTCGGATGACAGCAGGGCGATTTCTTTCACCTGTCCTGGTTGGTAGCTTGGAAGCCCTTCCTTGACAGCCAGCCAGGCAAGAGGCTTTGAGGAGGTGGAAGAGGAAGACACTGATGAGTTGCTCAATTCCTTCAAAAAGGAGCTGTGCCTTGTGGCTGGTTCCACAATTTTTGTTCATTGTGTGTGTGCTAAGTTGCTTCAGTTGTGTCTGACTCTTTGAGACTCTATGGACTGCTGCCGGCCAGGCTCCTCTGTCCGTGGGATTTCCCAGGCTAGAATACTGGAGTGGGTTTCCATTTCCTTCTCCAGAGGATCTTCTTGATTCAGGAATCAAACTCACATCTCCTGCGTCTTCTGCATCGCCAGGTGGGTTCTTTACCACTCATGCCTAGCCTGCCCTTTGTTCTTTGACAGATGTGCTTTTTGCTGCCTAGGATTCTGAGGATGGTAAGAACACAGTGAAGGTTAAAGGCCTGTGCCTTCCTTCTGACTTACTTCACTCTGTATGACAGAATCTAGGTCCATCCACATCACTACAAAATCACTACAAAAATCACTACAAATGATTCAGCTTTGTTCCTTTTAATGGCTGAGTCATATTTCATTGTATACATATACCACACCTTCTTTATCTATTCCTCTGTTGATGGATATTTAGGTTGCTTTCATGCCCTGGCTGATATAAATAGTGCTGCAATGGACACTGGGGTACATGTGTCTTTTTGAGTTACGGTTTTCTCAGGCAGATTGGTGTTGTTATATGGCAGAAACCAACACAACATTGTAAAGCAATTATTCTCCAATTAAAAACAAAAAAATAAAATGAAGCTATGAGAAAAAAAAAAAAAGGGCTTATGCCTTCTATTCACTCTGCTCACTCAACATCCTTGAACCTCTCGGGATTTGCAGTGTGCATTTATCAGACTCAGGAAACATCTGCAGTGTGCTGTCTTCTCGCATGTATCTCTTGGTGACATTTAGTTTCACACCCATAGATTTAGTATTTCCTTGTTTTTCTGTGCCAAAGTTTCCGAAAGTGGAAATTATTTTCTTACAGAATGAAAATATGTGAATGAAATTAAGACATGCTTTTTTTGGAAGATAAACACAACAGCCAGTCTTTGAGACAATATAATGACAGGGATGTGTGGGTCTAACTTTGAGTGGTTATCCTCAGGGCATATCTCTGATATAGCCTGCCTGCTTCAGGGTGACAGCCAGACTGACTACATGTTTTGGACACGCACCTTGCCTTTTTGCAGGTTTTCAACCATATTGTTCCAAAACATAGCTGCCAAAAAAAAAAAAAAGGGAAAATCCAATAGAAAATCCACATAATGAAAACCATGAAAGCAAAGGTTGCATATAGTTCTGTAGGCTTCCACCTAAAATTCTTTTGGGAAAAGTATCAATTTTAGGGTGTAAAAATAGACATGAATGATGACTATGGTTGTTGTATTTTTAAATTTTTAATTAATTAGCTAATTTAACATCATAACTGATTATATTTTTATTTTTAATTTTTCTTCCGGTTTTCCCTTCTCCAGGGGATCTTCTCGACCCAGGGATTGAACAAGGGTCTCCTGAATTGCAGGCAGATTTTTTTTTTTTTTTTTTACCATCTGAGCTACAAGGGAAACCCAATAATTGACACACAGCACTATATATGTTTAAGGTAAAATGATTTGACTCACATATATCATGAAATGATGATCACAATATGTTTAATGAACATCTATCATCTCATATAGGTACAAAATTAAATAGAAAAAAGAAAAAAAAATTTTGTTAGGAGAACTCCTAGGATTTACTCTCAACAGTTTTCAAATAACACAGAGCAGTGCTAATTGTATTTATCTTGGTGTACCTCATATCCTTGTTCCAATTTATCTTATGACTGGAAATTGGTACCTTTTGACTGCTTTCATCCAGTTCGTAACTACAAATCTGATCTCTTTTTCTATAAGTTTGTTTGTATGTTTGCTTTTGAAGTGTAATTGACCCACAACATTATATTTTTCCATTTCACAACATAGTGATTTTTTTCTGTACATTTCAAAATGATGATCACAATAAGTCTGGTTATGATATGTCACCATACAAAGATAGTCTTTAGTTGTTGACTGTATTCCCCACACTGTACATTTCATACTCATGACTCATTTATTTTGCAACTGTAAGTTTATACCTCTTAATCTCCCTCATCTATTTCTTTCTTCCCTCCACCCACTTCTCCTCTGGTAACCACCTGTTTGTTCTCTGTATCTATGATTCTGTTTCTGTTTTGTTATATGTGTTCATTTGTCTTTTTTTAGATTCTGCATGTAAATGAAATCATATAGTACTGGTCTTGTAGAAGGGGATTTGACAATGTCTAAGAAAACTACATACGAATTTACCCTTAGACCCAATTCACTAGCAATTTATCCTGAAGAAACATTTCTAACAATACAAAACTACACATGTGTAAGATTATATATCTCAGTGTACTTGTAATTGCAAAACATTGGAGCTAACGTAAATATGTATACATAGGCGACAGATCGAATGCACATAATAGAGTCCTATGCCCATAATAGAGTATGAGGCAGCTTTTGTGGACTGATTTTCAGGATTTACTGTTTAGTGAATAGAGCAAAGAGCAAAAAAGAATAAACAGTATGATACATTTGGGGTAGGAAATAAGGAGATATAATATACCTGTATCTGCTCATTTTTCACAAAAAGATACATTGGAAGAATAAACCAGAAACGAATGAAACTTACCTATAGAGGGAGGGTGGGAACAGAGTGGGAGGGATACAAGAGATGATGACACTTCTCTGGGTAAGTATTTGCATATATTTCTGACTTTAGAGCTATGATTTTTGGGGGCTTCTTCTTTAGTTTATTATAGGGGTAGCCAGACAGGTAATACGAGGTGTAAAGCATCTATTGTGCTATTTAGGCTCAAGGTGACAAGGTCTATATCTTTCTTTAAGGAAGTGGGATATTTTCCAAGGTACTAACTTTTCCAAATTTAAGGAGAAGTGTGGGGACTTTAGCTCCATTCTTGGCATTAATGTGATGGACACTTTGTGTTTTTCTGTGTCTAACTGGTCAGCTGAGAGATTGGCTACTCTTGAGTCCGAAATGCGCTTTTATCAGTTGTGATGCTCTTGGCTGAAAGTAAAGGAAAATCCAATTCAAACTTGTTCAAACATTTACTACTTTGTATAACGATATGGAGATAGGACCTGAGCTCAGTGCCCTAGGTTCCTTCCATCTTTCTGTCCTGTCATCCTCATCACATTGGCTTTTCCTCCGAAGCTGATGATTCTTTCGCTGTTCTAAGATGTCTGCCACAGTTTCAGGGGTTGCCAACACCGGGAAACAGGACATGAACCGTGCCTATCATGTGTTCCTTTTATTTAATGGTATTATTTTTGGCCATGCTGGGTCCTTGTTGCCTCCCGCGCTTTTCTCTAGCTGTGGGGAGTGGGGGCCGCTCTCCAGTTGTGGTGCGCGGGCTTCTCATTGGGATGGCTTCTCCTGTTGCAGAGCACAGGCTCTAGAGCGCTGGGCCTTCGGTCGTTGCAGCAAGAGGGCTTCAGTAGTTGTGCCGGGGAAGCTCTCATCTGTTCCTTTTAAAGAGCAACTTTCCCAGAAGGCCTCCAGCAGACTTTCCTTGGCATCTCATTGGCAGAGTTGGCAAGGGAGACGGCAATTATCATGAATGATTTACAACAATCAAGATTAATCCTCTTAGGCTGAGGAGGAAGTGTAGTGCATTTGGATGTTGTTGTTGTTGGGCTTCCCTGGTGGCTCAGTGGTAAAGAATCCACCTGCCAATGCAAGAGACATGGGTTTGATCCTTGGGTTGGGAAGATCCCCTGGAAAAGGAAAGGGCAACCCACTCCAGTATTCTTGCCTGGAAAATCCAATAGACAGAGAAGCTTGGTGAGCTACAGTCCATGGGGTTGCAAGAATCGGACACGACCTAGCGACTAAACAACAACAACAATTTACTTTGTTTAGGTATCAGACAAATAAAATTTTCTTTGAGAATGGAAGAAGGGAGAAGGGGGACTGCTATTGGGTATAATGCTACATTGTCTGGCCCCATCAGTGATGGTGATAGTAGGTATATGGTATAGTAAATGGTCCTTTAGGGAAAAGATCTGTGTTCAAAACAAGTTACTTTAGAAGAAGATGTGAACTGTAGGCAATTATCAGCATCTGTTGTATATTAATATTGGCTACATCTATTAACTAGCAATAAACGTTTATCTGATGGGTATGTTATTATTCTAAAACAACTTTCTGCTGCAGCCTGTGGGATCTCAGTTCCCTGATGAGTGAAAGCCTGAAATCCTAGCCACTAGACCACCAGGGAACTCCTGTAAATAAAAAAGCTGAGTGGGGGTACACAAGAATTCATGCTAGTATTGCTTTTGCATAATCTTGAAACTTACTTGTACTCCCACCAGAGATTTCCACTACTAACATTTTGTTAAAAATTATTTCTATATGTGTTTACCTGTTATATAAATAAGATTACAATGAACCTGGTGCTTTGTAACATGCTCTTTTCACTCAAAATTGTATTTAGTCTCTTTAATAACTTTGTTTAAACAATAAGTTGTTTCCAATTTTTTAATAGCTAATATAACAAATCATTTTCTCATTTATCTGATTATCACCTTTGAACTCATTCCTAGAAGTATCACTTCTGGTTCAAAGTATACGTACTTAACATTTTGGTACATGGTGTCAGATTGCACTCAGAAAGGCTGAACCTGTTCATATCCCTGCAGGACCCTCTCACTTCTCTGCCAACACCAACCTTTGTAGGTGTTGCTACATTGCTAATCCAATGAAAACGTTATCTCTTTGTTGGGATTTTTTGTATTTCCTAACTGGCAATAATAAAAACATTCTCACATGCTTATTAATCATTTGTAGAGTGTGTGTGTTACTTGCTTGTTCATGTTCTTTACCTGGTTTGCTGGTTATGGTGTTGAACCTTTTTATTGACATGTAAGAGCTCTTACATGTATATAATGACATACACCTTTTATCATAGATGTTGCAAATATTTTCTATTCTGTTATTGCTTCAACCATGGTATATGTAGGGGGTTGTTTTTGTTGTTGTTGTTTTCATGCAGTAATTTTTAATTTTATATAGTTTAAGCTTTAATAGTTTTGGGCTTTGGGGTTATGTTTATAAAGTCCTTTCTCACCACAAGACTATAAAACTATTCACTCTAATATTCATTTATTCTTACAGCTTATCTTTTCTTTATTAAAACATTGTTGTAAAAAGGTAAATATTACAATACTTAACACAGAACTGAATGTTTCTTTTTAAAAGGTTAGTTATTTTAATTTTTTTGACTGCACTGGGTCTTCATTGCTGTGCATGGGCTTTCTCTAGCTGTGGTGAGTGGAGGCTACTTGTCACTGCAGTGCACGGGCTTCTCATCTTCTGTTGTGGGGCATAGGCTCTAGGTGCTCAGTCTTCAGTAGCTGTAGTCCACGGGCTTAGTTGCTCTGAAGCATGTGGAGTCTTCCTGGATCAGGGATTGAACCTGTGTCCCCTGCATTGGCAGGTGGATTGCCATCCACTGTACCACCATGGAAGTCCAGAATTGAATATTTCTTGTAATTTTTACCCCAAAGATAAACACCATCAATACCTTATATGTAACACAGGAAGTATATACATAATTATAAATATATAAGTATATCAAATATATTATACTTTGTACATTACACTATATATGTATATATATGTAAAGCATCATGCATCTTGGGCATCCTTTGTTGTCAATATACATACATCTACCTCGTTCTTTTTTCAACAGTTGCACAGTAACAAATTGTATAGATCAGTTTTTCTCAGTCTTTTTTCCATCATTATCCACCTAAGACTTTTTACCCCTTAATCATCACCTGCCTCATGAAATTTCAATACCACATATATACTGTATACTTGTTTATATGCCTTATGCATATTTGTGCTTTATACATAAAAATGGTTTGTCTCCTCAGGAACCAATTTTCACCTCCTTGGTTGTGATATCACTCCTTTGAGAATGCCTGGTATTCCATTCCTTATTCATTATTCCACATGTATATATAATTTTTGACATTCTAATGCAATATTATCCATATTTATCTTTATACATATATTTTATTTCTATAGGATAAATTTCTAGAATTAAAAAGCTATATCAAAAGGTGTTAACATTTAAAATTTTAGCAGAGATTACTAGAGATTATCCCAATTATAAGCTAACAAATATATACTGAAAACCTGGCTTCAATTTTTACAATTAATCATAAATCCACTTGGAATTTGTTCTGGGATGATGAGTAAGGTAAAATTCTAATGATTTTTCAAGCTCATTATCCTTACTTTATTGAACTAACCTTTTCTTGATTTACCATATTTTAAGTATGGGAAATACTCCTATATTTACTCAGGCTTTGAATTCTGTTCCATGACTGTTTATTCTTACTCTATTACCATCCTATATTTATTATTTTTGCTTTATATTTTAATATCTGATTCCATAATTTCTTTATGAATCTCCCCCTTATTTTCTTGGTATTTATGGTTTTTCCCCCTCTGAGTGAATTTTGAAGTAATTTTGCTTATTTCTAAAATTAAAAAAATAATAAGCTCTTAAGCTGCTATTGGGATGTAAAATTGGGATTGTATTAAATTTATGGATGATTTTGTGAAAACTATGGAATATCTTATAGAGTACATTATAGAGTAACACATTTAAAATAGGGTACAGAAACAAAAATAACATTACTTTAATGATGTATACCTGTATTAGGATGCTTTGAGTAGTAAATGATGAACGTCCACATAAAACTCAAGTTTAAGCATAAAAGAAAGAGCATTTATTGGCTCATTTAACTAGTGAGTTCAGTGGTAAAGCTAGTCTTTAGGCATGTCTGGATCCCTGGGCTCAAATAACGTCTCCAGGATTAGTTTCCTGTCTCCCGGGTTGGTTGGCTTTTTTAGTTTCAGTTTTAGGCAAGCCTCCAAGTGGTAACAAAGGTGGTTTGTCTCTTCCAGGCTTATATGGGCTTCAGCACCTGCAACAGCAGAGGAAGAGTCTTTTTCCTTACTGTGTCAGTAAAAGTATTGGTGATAGTTGTTATTGGCCAGAACTGGATTAAACACTCACGGGGGCAGGGCGGGGAATTAGTACTCAGCCTCTCTTAAACCAGCCAGGCTACAACTGGGGAGGGGTGGTTACTTGAAAGGAAGAGACGAGGCATAACCACAGATGTAGGAGGTTTTGGTATTATAATACCCATTGATTTATATGAGGATATTAAAGAAATACTGAGTTGAAGTTCTAATATTATTTTTCAGCATATCAAAAGTTACTCTGAGGCTATAAAAGTGGAAAGAAACCAGGGAATGGAGTAGGAAAATATGGTGAGAGATTAAAAAAATTACCTTTGTTATTGAATAATATTTGTTAGAATTTATAATGCTGATTGTTGACAAATGACTCATCTCCCCTTTCTTGATCTCATTACTGTTTAGATCCTCCAACATTTTGCTTCATATAATTATCCTTTTTTCCAACATAATCCTCTACTTCTCTTCTAGTTTTTTTTCTTTTTTCCCTTCTCCAAAGTAACTACATTTCCTGCCTTCATAAACAAAAGCCGATTATTTCTACTGGTCTTTTAAGCTCCTCTCCTATATTCCTTGGTCAACTATAAAGAAATTGTTTAGTTGAAAGTCATCAATGATTTCCTTAATCACCAAATCCCATGGGTTTAGATCCTTTTCCTTGATGGCCTCGTGTCTCTGCAGTATTTGGACTCTTTCTTTTTTGAAGCATGAATTCGTAGTTTCTATAAACTTTCTCTCCTGATGCTCCTTTTATCTTTCTGAGACTTTTCCCCTAGTTACTTGGTTGTTTTCTTCACGTGTAGACGATTCTCTAGGTTTTTGGTTTCTCTGTTCAATTTCTTGGCAGTCTCAAACACTTGCCTATTTTCTAAAGAAAGGATGAGCCTTTCTATTTTGCTGCTTCCGATCAGTTCCTCCCCAAATCTTCATGATCCAATCCTAACCATCCATTATCAAAGCCTGGGTTTACTTCTTCTAAAACAAATTTTCTCCTGAATCTCTTGGTGCCACTTTTTTTTTTTTTTTTTTAAATGACACTATTTTTCAAACTACTTTTTTTCAACTTTTCAAACTTTTTTTTTCCAACTATTTTTTTTCAAACTACTCTTTCAAACTACTTTAATTGGAAGGACTGATATTGAAACTCCAATACTTTGGCCACCTGATGTGAAGAACTGACTTATTAGAAAAGACCCTGATGCTGGAAAAGATTGAAGGCGGGAGGAGAAGGGGACAGCAGAGGGTGATATGGTTGGATGGCCTCACCGACTCAATGGACATGAGGTTGAGTAAACTCTAGGAGTTGGCGATGGACAGGGAGGCCTGGCATGTTGCAGTCCATGGGGTCTCAAAGATTTGGACACGACTGACTGACTGAACTGAACTGAACTTTTCAAACATGGATTAGTTACTTCTATATAAGACTTGTCTTACTTTCTGGCCTATAAGCTTCTTTAAGAACATTTTTGAATTCAACCCTGCATTTCTTTAACTGTGAGACACATTGTCTTGTATTTATTTATTTGTTTATTCAACATACATTAAGACAACTACTATCTAGGCACTGTGCTAGGTAGTAAAGAATACATTTGTGGTTTCTGCTCTCATAGGATTTTAGTCTCATGAAATAACAAATACATACTGTGACATAGATTTAATGAAACTTTGACAGAATGACTCTTGCATCTTGAACTCCTCTTTCATCTTCTCTCCCCAAACTGCTGTCCTACACTTCCTGCACCCTTTCCCTGATAATCTCATAGATTTCTCAAACTCAAAAGCTGAATTTGATTCATGTGCTGTGGACACCTATAAATGAGAAATTTGTCCAGTGTTAAAAAAAACAAAACAACAAAACTCACAAACACCTTCTGTCTTTAAACCTTCTGCTGACTTTAGTATTTAATGTATACCACCTCCTCTTCATTACTCAGGGGGAAATCTTGGTATTCTCTTTGATTTCTTCCTCTTTCTTCATACTTAATAATTTTCATTCAAACACTTATCATTCTTGTTAGGCCTTTTTTTTATCTATAAGAAATTGAAAATTAGTATTTAGCCAGTAGAGGTGTTTTGTTTGGTCTGCATATTTTTGAAAGGAAAGTGAAAGCAAAAGTCTCTCAATCATGTCTGACTCTTTGCGACTCCAAGGACTGTATAGTCCATGGAATTCTCCAGACCAGAATACTGGGGTGGGTAGCTGTTCCCTTCTCTAGGGGATCTTCCCAACCCAGGGATTGAACACAGGTCTCTTGCATTGCAGGCAGATTCTTTATTGTCTGAGCCACCAAGCAAATACGATATTCCTGTTTCTCTTGAAAAGTTGGAAAATCAGGCAACACGGGTTCCTCATTCATGGAAGAATGACTGGAGTTTTAGATGAGACATCTGAAATACTACTCTAATCTCTGTTGTTGTTGTTCAGTCACTAAGTTGTGTCCAATTGTTTGTGACCCCATAGACTATAGCACTCCAGGCTCCTCTGTTCTCCACTATCTCCGAGTTTGCTTAAGTTCGTGTCCATTGAGCCGGTGATGCTATCTATCCATTTTATGCTCTGCTGCCCCCTTCTCCTTTTGCCTTCAATCTTTCCCAGAATCAGGGTCTTTTTCAATAAGTTGGCTCTTCTCATCAGGTGGCCAAAGTATTGGAGCTTCAGCAACAGCCCTTCCAATGAGTGTTCAGGATGGATTTCCTTTAGGATTGACTCCAATCTCTACCACTTCTTATTTTTATTACATTCAGTTCATTTTCTCATTTATGAAACATTCTTCTCATGGCTCAGTGGTAAAGAATCCACCTGCAATACAAGAGACGTGGGTTCTATCCCTGGGTCAATAAGATCCCCTGGAGTAGGAAACGAGAACCCACTCCAGTATCTTGCCAGGAAAATCCTGGCAGGCTACACAGTCCATTGGGTTGCAGAGAATCAGACTCAACTGAGTGACAGAGCATGCATGCAGCACTTCATCCTTAATTGAGGCATTTGAATTTGTAATCTTTGGCCTATAAGATCACAGAATGTTAGTACCGGAAGAGATATTAAAAGATCATCTTATATAATAGCCTCTTCCACCTTCTATCCTGTAAGAGATGGAGAAATTGAGGTTCAAAGAACTTAACATCAGCTGACCAATTTTATACAACTGTATAGAACTCAGTCTCACAGGGTGCTATTAGATGCCATTAGACCCTTCCTCACTTTGGGGAAAGTCCATAATCTGGACCCATTGTCCCCCAAACCCCCCACCCAGGGCCCTCCCATAGAATTTTCAGGTTCAAAAGCTCTATGCTTACAACTCTTGCTTTATCAGGCTCTGAGGCCCAAGACCTTTGTAAGGTATGTCCTAAGTGAGGCCACTTTTCTGTGAGGTTTTTGAAGGTTATTTATCTTAAAAATCTATCCCCAGTCTTTCTTGCTTTATTCTCTAGTGCTTACCTGCATATATCTCATATTCCTCTGTGTGTGTGTGTGTTCTGAAACATACCTATTCTTTCCAATCTTTTTCGTTCAATTTAGTGCTATTCTTTCCTACTTAGATTATCCTTCCCTAGTCTCTGCCTGCCTGATATAATTTTTTCCATCCTCTAAAGTCTACCTGCCTCCTTGAAGTGCAGTAGTTAAGAAGGTGGTTTGCATGAGACAGACTTGGTTTGAAATCTAGGCTTTGTCCTTTACCAGCCAGGTGACCTAGGACAGTTTCTTTCTGTAAGTCTGTTTCCTTGTCTGTTAAACCACCACGTGGTTAGAACTACATAGTGCTGCTTTCATAACCCACTTTTCTTTCTTATATATCTTTCCTTATCATTAGTCTTCAACATTGTCATTTTAAATGGTTCAAAGCATCCCATAATTGTGTATCAGGCTAGTCAAACTGCAGCTCTACACGCCCTTCCTAGAAAACCTGCAAATGCTCTTACTTAAATTGATATGAGTGAACGTCTCTTATCTGCATTCACGGTATCCATGTCTAACAAGTATGTAATAATATTTAACCTGTGTTTTTTGGTGGAGAAACTGAAGTGAACCCCACCCAGGCTTAACATACATATGCAGTTTTGATTATTTCCTTTTGAAAACATCCTAGAATATACTTGTTGATTGTCTTAGTCGCTCAGTCATGTCTGACTCTTTGCCACCCCATGGACTGACTGTAGCCTGCCAGGCTCCTCTGTCCTTGGGGATTCTCCAGGTAAGAATACTAGAGTGGGTTGCCATGTACACCTCCAGAGGGTCTTCCCAACCGAGGGATAGAATCCAGGTCTTCCGCATTGCAGGCAGATTCTTTACCATCTGAGCCACCAGGGAAGCCCATGCTTATTTAGTCAAAGCATTTAAGAATTTTGATACATATTTCTAAAATGCCTGGAAAGGGGGAGATGTACCAGTTTCTATTCCCATCTGCAATCTTGTTTTATTGAACAGCTGCCCAATATCTATAATATTTTCTTTTTAATCTTTGCCAACTTAATAGGCATTTAATATGCCATTTATATTTTTAAGTAATGTGGATGAACATACCTATTTATTGGCCACTTTTACATATTTAAGTTGGTATAAAAGTAATTGTGTTTTTTGCATTGTTGAACTTTGTTATTTAATATTGGAATAATTCTTAAATGTGGTTATGTTATACATCATTTTAATGTACATTTCTCACTTTTTTTTTTTTTGCTAATGACATTACTTGCTGTTTATTTTATATTTATTTTAGACTAGGGAAATGATGTTAGACAAAAAGCAAATTTGAGCTATTTTCTTATTTGAATTCAAAATGGGTCACAAAGCAGCGGAGACAGGTCTCAACATCAACAACACATTTTGTCCAGCAACTGCTAACGAACTTACAATGCAGGGGTAGTTCAAGAAGTTTGGCAAAGGAGACAAGAGCCTTGAAGATGAGGAGTGCAGTGGCTGGTCATCAGAAGTTGACAATGACCAATTAATTGAGAACAATCATCAGAGCTGATCCTCTAATAATTATATGAGAAGTTGCTGAAGAACTCATTGTTGATTTGGCATTTGAAGCAAATTGGAAAAGTGAAAAAGCTCGATAAGTGGGTGCCTCATAAACTGACTGCAAATAAAAAAAATCATCATTTTGAAGTGTCATCTTCTCTTATTCTACACAACAATGAACCATTTCTTGATTGTACTGTGATGTGTGATGAAAAGTGGATTGTATTACAACTGGTGACAACCAGCTCAGTGGTTGGGCCAAGAAGAAGCTCCAAAGCACTTCCTAAAGCCAAACTTGCACAAAAGAAAGGTCATGGTCACTGTTTGGTGGTCTGCTGCTGGTCTGATCCACTACAGCTTTCTGAATCCCAGTGAACCTGTAATATCTGAGATATATGCTCAGCAAATTGATGAGATGCACTGAAAATTGCAACGCCTGCAGCTGGCATTGGTCAACAGAATGGGCCCCATTTTTCTCCAAATAACGGCTCACTACATGTTGCAAACCAATGCTTCAAAAGTTGAATGAAAAAAAAAAAAGTAGAATGAGCTGGGCTATGAAGTTTTGCCTCATCTGCCATATTCCTTTGACCTCTTGCCAACCGACTACCACTTCTTCAAGTATTTTGACAATTTTTTATAGGGAAAACGTTTCCACAAGCCGCAGGAGGCAGAAAATGCAAAGAGTTCGGGCATGGATTTTTATGCTATGGGAATTAACAAACTTATTTCTCATTAGCAAAATGTGTTGATTATAACGGTTCCTATTTTGACTAATAAAGATGTGTTTGAGCTTAGTTATAATGATTTAAAATTCATGGTCCAAACCACAATTACCTTTGCATCAACCTAATATATCTTTACAACAGACTGGTTCCAAATAGGGAAAGGAGTATGTCAAGGCTGTATACTGTCACCCTGCTTATTTAACTTATATGCAGAGTACATCATGAAAAATGCTGGGCTGGATGAAGCACAACCTGGAATCAAGATTGCCAGGAGAAATATCAATAACCTCAGATATGCAGATGACACCATCCTTATGGCAGAAAGCGAAGAAGAGCCTCTTGATGAAAGTGAGAGAGGAGAGTAAAAAAATTGGCTTAAAACTCAACATTCAAAAAACTAAGATCACGGCATCTGGTTCCATCACTTCATAGCAAATAGATGGGGAAGCAGTGGAAACAGTGACAGACTTTATTTTTTTGGGCTCCAAAATCACTGCAGATGGTGGCTGTAGCCATAAAATTAAAAGACGCTTGCTCCTTGGAAGAAAAGTTATGACCAACCTAGACAGCATATTAAAAAGCAGAGACATTACTTTGCCAACAAGGGTCCGTCTAGTCAAAGCTATGGTTTTTCCAGTAGTCATGTATGGATGTGAGAGTTGGACTATCAAGAAAGCTGAGCACCAAAAAATTGATGCTTTTGAACTGCAGTATAGGAGAAGACTCTTGAGAGCCCCTTGGACTGCAAGGAGATCCAACCAGTCCATCCTAAAGGAAATCAGTCCTGAATATTCATTGGAAGGACTGATGCTGAACCTGAAACTCCAATATTTTGGCTACCTGATGCGAAGAACTGACTCATTGAAAAGACCCTATGCTGCAGAAGATTGAGGGAGGGAGGAGCAGGGGACGACAGACGATGAGATGGTTGGATGGCATCACCGATTCTATGGACATGAAATTGAGTGAATTCTGGGAGTTGGTGAGGGACAGGGAGGCCTGGCGTGCTGCAGTCGATGGGGTCGCAGAGTCAGACACGACTGAGCGACTAAACTGAATTGAATATATCTTTGGGCTTCCCAGGTGGCACCAGTGGCAAAGAACCTGCCTGCCAATGCAGGAGTTCGATCCCCAGTTTGGGAAGATCCCCTGGAAGACAGCATGGCAACCCACTCCAGTATTCTTGTCTGGGGAATCCCATGGACCAATTTACTTGGCAGGCTATGGTACATAGGGTTGCAGAGTCAGACACGACTGATGTGACTCAGCACACACATGTACACAATATATATTTTTGACAGATTTTTGTTATTCTTTTGCCAATTTTCAATAGTTTTAAACTTATTATTATCCATTCCCACTTTGACATCCTCCTTTCTAGTTCTGTCTCCTATCTATGTACCTGATCTATGGATCTCATTCCCTTCTATTTCTTTAGGGAATCATTCAATCAGTTATCCTCTTATTACTCCTTAATCTTATACTATTAACATCACCAAGTCTCTTTTCCTTACAGAGAAACTCTAATCTCTTTCTTTCACTTGCCATTCTGCTTTGACTACTGACCTTTCTCCTTTACCATACAGCCAAACTTCTTGGAAGAATTGTCTTCACATGCTACATCCACTTCATCTGTTTCAACTCACTACAAACAGATTTACATTTTCAGTGCTGTCTTTATTGTTAAGATTTTAATAACAGAAGTATATCATATACATGTGAAAAAAGCAGGACATAAAATGGTTTCTCCAAATATACTCAACTATTCCAAAAATATTTATGTAGAGAAAAAACTTACATGTAATACATGAAAATTTTAAGTTACTTCTTATGACTGGTAAGTTTTATTCCTTTAAAAAAAAAGTCAATTATTTATTTATTATTTCAGTGACCACTCATTTATTTCATTTTAATTCACTTTCCTTTAGACTCCAGTTAACACAGTTCACATTTATCCAGCAAATATCTGTTGAGAACCAAATGAGCCAGAGCATCAAAGCAATTGAGGTGAATATAAAATATGCCCTGCCAACAGGAAGGTCTCTAAAGTTGGAAGACCAGATGTCTCTAAATGAATCAAAATTATTATGATAAATATTCAAAAGTTCATAAAGAAGAGTATTTTCTGTCTTGAATGAGAGCTGGACAAATGTCCCAGGGAAGGACTAAATGAGGATTTGAACAAAGAAAATCAAGGCAAGGAATCATTTTTACCATTTGCAAAGCGAGGAGACTTGAAAAATCACAGTATTGCAGAAGTTTAAAGTTAGCTGGAACATAAAGGGGGGAGTTGAGCATGGAGGAGGAGGAGGGTGGTAATTAATATCTCTTTGTGGCCAGGATTACACTCTGATCACTAATACAAGTGATTAATCTCACACTTTTCTATTTTTTGCACAACGCATGGGAAAAAATATTCATATTGTTTATTTTCCTAATGGAATTAAACAATTCCCTTTGGGGAAAGTAACATTTCTCTTGATCTAAAATCCTTAAGCACTTACCATATCTCAATGGGCAGTCTACAGTTTGCGTGTGAATTTTAAGTTCTCAATTTGTGGTCCCCCATAATGTCCTCAATTTTATAAACAAGAATTATCGTTGATATTAGAACACATTACAGTGTTAATTACAAATTCTCAACTTACAGTTTCTAAGAAGGGGCAGAAAAGTAAAGAAATGATAGTCAAGAGCCGCAGGGCCACTTCATTTGGCCGAAAGGCTCAAAGAACAAGCGGGAGTGACCCAGATTCCCAGAGCAGGCGGTCAGCCTGCCGGCACGACTAGATAACCTGGCAGGACAACTGCCTCTTCAAAGGGCCCTCCTTCCCTCTTCGCTCTTTCCAAATGATCTTTGAGCGTCTCAGACTCTCCCACTAAAGGCGCCCAGCCATTGGTGACCGTAGAGCGCCTCCGGTTTCCCTGGTAACAGCCAGCCACACCAACCAGGCTCGCATAAGTCTTCCCAGAATGCCGCGCGCCTTCTCTAATTCACTTCCGGGTGCGGAGGCCTGACTCCTCCAGTCGGTCGGTTTGCATATGTTAGCGCTGGGGTTTCTGGCTCCGGGTGTGTCATATTCCTGCAGCGGGTGGTGGAGACTGTTTTGTTCTTTCTCTGCCTTCGAAACGGATCGCTAAGGAAAGGCGAATTTCACCGAAGTTTTGGTGGCCCTCGATAAATGAATTATTAGTTGCAAAAAAAGCTAGAAAGTGCTTTAAAGTTATGTGCAACTTCATTTGTTGCTGTGGTATTTTAAGCAGCTTTACACAACTTCCTCTAAAACAACTATTATTGCTTTAGAAAACGAAGGCAAGCACACACAGGCGCAAACAAAACCAAACCGCCAAATTTCCTCTTCACAGTGAGCCCAAACCAAAATGTGGAAGTTTGAAGCAGAGAAAAGTGTCTTGCCGGGCCCAGCAAGGAGACGGGAGCTGGGGCTCAAATACCCCAAATTCCGTGAAGGATTTCAGCACAGGATTTCTTTCTTTAGATTTATTATTTTATTTTATTTTTTGGCTGTGGCGGGTCTTCGTTGCTGCTCAGGGGCTTTCTCTAGTGTCAGTGGACCGGTGCTACTCTCATAGTGGAGCATAGGCTCTAGGTGTGAGGGCTTCAGTAGTTGCAGCTGGAGGGCTCAGTTGCTCCCCTGCGTGTGGGATCTTCCCCGGACTGAAGCTGTGGCCCTTGCAGTGTAAGACAGATTCTTCAGCACTGGACCACCAGGGAAGCCCACAGTAAAGGATTTTTAAAAACTGGGTGAGGGAGGCTGGTTGCAGGGTACTGATTAGCTCCTGCACAATTCTCTGGTTGATGTTGAGATAATAGGGCATTTAACAGTGTCAGTCCTAAGGCGTCTATGGGGTCTGGGGGCTCATGATTGTCAGATAGTTTCTCCCATTTGGTGGTGGTTTTAGTATCTGTAATTCAGGAAGTATGTATCAGATACTATTATCTTGGTATTTCAGAGAGGAGCTACAGCAGAGATTATGGGAGAATGGGGGTATGTCCTGGAAAGGCCCTATAGAGTCCTGCTTGGTTAAACATTCACTGGTACAACAACCACAGGAAACACTTTGGAGCAGTCTTCCAGATCCTCTCTATGCATATAATGTTTCAAGCTGTAATTACATTGTACATGCTATTTTGTAATCTAAAAAGCTTTTGTAAACATATTTCATTTAAAAACCAACATGGTTGTATGTTTTCAATTGTATTTTTTGTTAAAACAGTTTCTATCCTTTAAAAATTTTTTTAAATTTGTTTGGCAGTATTAGGTCTTAGTTGAGGCTGTGTTGGGTCTTAGTTGCGGCATGCAAGATCTCTGGTTGTGGATGGGCTCCAGAGTATGCCAGCTTCAGTAGCTGCAGCGCTCAGACTCAGTGGTTGCTCCAAGGCATGTAGGATCTTAGTTCCCTGACCAGGGATCAAACCCAGGTCCCTTGAGCCCACATCCCCTGCACTTCCAGGTGACTTCTTTCCCTCTGGGCCACCAGAGAAATCCCTTCTTTCTGTTCTTAATTAGTACTGTAATGGAGAAATGAAAATCCTTATAGCTAAATCTTTGCCTAAGTTCTCATTTCTTTGCGGTAATTATTTTTCTCTTTTTAACTTAGTAATTTGTGTTTGCACTTCCTCTTTTTCAAATGCCTTCCCATTCCACTCATGTCTTTATAGTATAAATGGATGAAATTACACATAGGGCATCCAAAGCCTACTCAATTTTTAAAAGTTTATCTTTCTGATTATAAAAGTAATACATATTTACTGTAGAACATTAGGAAAATGTGGATGAATATAATAAAAATATTCTGATATGTAGACAACTACTGATCATATTTTGGTATACAGTTTTCTAGTTTTCTCTCTGTTGCCTTCAGCAATGAGCATCAGAAAAATGTTTGGTAATATAGTGGGGTGAATGACACCTTTTAATTTGTATTTCTTTGCTTATTCATGTAGCTGAATAGCATTTCAGAAGTTCACATTTTATAGTCCATTTCAGGCCCCATCTTCTCTATCTAGCCTTCCCTGAGAATTCCAGACTAATTACACTAACTTATAATGGTCTAGGTTCTCACGGCAAGCATACTGGGGTGGTTTGCCATTCCCTCCTCCAGAGTGAAAAAGCCAGCTTAAAATTAAATATTAAAAAAACTAAGATCATGGCATCTGGCCCCATTACTTCAAGGCAAATGGAAGGGGAAAAGGTGGAAGCGGTGACAGATTTTCTCTTCTTGGGCTCTATAATCACTGTGGATGGTGACTGCAGCCATGAAATCAGAAGACGACTGCTTCTTGGCAGGAAAGTTATGATAAACCTAGACAGTGTGTTGAAAAGTAGAGACATCACACTGCTGACAAAGATCCATATAGTCAAAGCTATGGTCTTCCCAGTGGTCACATACGGTTGTGAGAGCCGTATGGTAAAGAAGGCAGAATGCCAAGGAATTGATACCTTTGAACTGCGGTGCTGGAGAAGACTCCTGAGAGTCTCTTAGACAGCAAGGAGTTCAAACCAGTTAATATTAAAGGAAATCAATCCTGAATACTTATTGGAAGGACTGATGCTGAAGTTGAAGCTCCAGTATTTTGGTCACCTGATATGAACAGCTGACTCACTGGAAAAGACCATGTTGCTGGGAAAGATTGAGGGAAGAAGGAAAAGAGGGCATTAGAGGATGAGATGACTGGATGGCATCACTGATGCAAAGTCCAGGAACTTGGGCAAACTCCGGCAGATGATGAGGGACTGGGAGGCCTGGACTGTTGCAATTCATGGGTTCGAAGAGTCTGACACAACTGGGCGACTGAACAACAACAACAACATAACGGTCTAGTTTTCCATATTTGTATATTTTAGTTCTCTAACTACATTAGAGCTAGTTGTGTGGTCCTGGATAAACTATTCAGTTTTGTTGAGCCCACTTTCTTCATCTGCAAAATATACTAATATTTATTTTGCAGGGTTGTGGTAGGGATAACAAATAACATATCTCAGCTTAATAAAAAGTAGCTTTTTTCGTATAGCTTTAACAGTCTATGTACATAGGAGGTGTTCATAATGTTATGTTTCATGTGAATGAGTAATCTGAGCATCTCAATGAATTTAGTTATTTATTGAGCACCTTTGACACATAGGTACTGTTCTTATTCCTCAATATCTCTTGAATCTTTATGATTTAGATACCTTTCTTACATAAATCATATGCTCCTCTCAACCTCAAAAGTTCTCTTATGTTTCTGCTGCCATGCCTGGCACATCATAGAAGGTGCTGAATAAATGTTGAGCTGAACTGAGTGAATTTAGTGGAAAAAGAGAAACACAAGTTAGTTAAAACCTGTCAGGTATTGATGAAGCCATAATAGGTACAAAGTACTTTGTACATTGGGAAATCAGGAGAGATTAATTTTGATTAAGGTATCTGGGAATGCCCTGTGGATTAGGTAGATTTGATCAGGACCTGGAATTCAAGGACTGAGGGTGTGTGTGTGTGTGTGTGTGTGCACGCTCAGTTGTGTCCAACTCTTTGTGATCCATGGACTGTAGCCCACCAGACAGTGTCCACAGGATTTCCCAGGTAAGAATACAGGAGTACATTGCCATTTCCTTCTCCATAAGGACTGAAGATGAGGGCTTAAGGATGGAAGTATGAGTTAAGGCTTGGAGGTATAAGTTAAAATGTTGTGTTTTGTTATGTTGATTAAAAAATTAATAGTTGATCTAAGAAAGAAATGGAAATTTAATTTGAGACAACCTGAGGTTTATAACCTGGGAGACAGTCTTTCAGAAAGCTGAGGACTGCCCCACCCCTTAGAGGTCACAGCACAGTTAGAGAAGTTTTTGAGATAAAGGGTTATACATCAAATGAATTATTGACAGAAGGAAGGTTATCTCTCAAGGAGTTATAAAGTAGTGGATCATCCTGACACTATACAAGATTGAGAAGGACTATAAGCTCTGGTTAATGCAGATGCACAACACACTCTAAGGGGGAGGGAAAAGGCCCGATCTGGCAGAGAAAAAATTTATGTTTAAATTATTCTTGTCTTGCTATAAAATATGAATTTATTTCATCAATTAGAGTTATTTTGGTGGCAAAAAAAGAGGGTGGGCGAATGGCCTAAATGAGGCAAAATAAAAAAGGAGTTTGGTCTTATATTTTGAGGACTTTAGCGTGACCAATCGTTATAATTGCAGTTTTCAAATGTTTCCGGGAAACAGTGCTTTCAATATGGCTTGGGGCGTCAAGAGAGAGGTGGACCAGAGACTGCAGTTAGCCTGCTGGTGGACAAAGCAGGAAGTCGGAAAATGGCAAAAACCTTCACGGGGAGAAGGGTATTTAATGGCCAGCACTGGTCAGGAGGTAAGGAAGGAGTGTGCACGAGGAAGCGAGGCTGCGGAACAAGGCTTGTGAGGATCGCACAAGCTCGCCGAGGAACAGCGGCGAAGCCTACAACAGGCCGGCCGCATTCTGCGAGAGTACAGGCCTGCTCAGCCAGCTGGCGCCTGGCCCCGCCCCTCTAGGCCTGCCCAGGAACCATCGCCCCGCCCAGCACTCGCCGCCCCGCCCCGTTACCGTCGCCCCGCCCCGCGCTTCTTGCCCGGCACTCCGTCTGTGTCCCTGGTTGCAGACCCCAGCCACTGAACGTCCTTGGCCCCGCCCAGAGACGGCGGCCGGGCTGGCGCCGGTTCGACCTGGCAGAGGGAGGGCCTGGGCGGTGGGAGGGAGGTTACCTTTCCCTCTCTCGCCCTCCGTCGCCCGAAGCGGGAGGAAGAAGCCGCGGCAAAGTCCGTGGGCGGCATGGCAGAAGCTCCGGATGAGCGCGAGCCGGGCTCCGTGGCAGGGGAGCAGCTGCAGCAGCAACACGTCGGGTGCCAAGTCTTCTCCGAGCGGCTGGCTCAGGGGAAGCCACAGCAGGGGTTCCTCTCCAGTTTCTTCACCAACAACCAGAAATGCCAGCTTATGCTCTTAAAGACGTTGGCCACAAGTAGGAGCCTTGACCCGGGGGCTGGGCGTCTGCAGGGTGGGGTCTGAGACCGGGCGGGCAGGGAGGGGCCTCCGCACCCCTCCGCTAGGGGGCTCCGGGTTCGGCTCAGGTGTGGCAGGGCCGGGTTCTGGCCCCAGGGGCAGAGTTAAGGCAGATTTGGCATCGTGGGGTGGGTGTGGGGGGCTGAGCCTCAGTTTCGATCAGAGAAGGCGCTGAGGCCCTCTTCAGGACTGTTTGCTTGTGGCGTGAATGAGGAGTCGGGTTAGGAGTTAGCCCTTTCCGTGACACTCTGACAGATCCTCTCATTTCATAGGTAAATTGTGCATTAATGTGGGGACTGGAGAGTCCAGGTGAAGCAGAGTTTTAAAGAGCTACGTTAATTAAAGCATACTTGCTGAAACCGCGCAACTCAGATGGGATTTGAGCCCAGCTAAAACTCAGATTGGGACTTAAGCCCTGCAGGCTGGGACCGGAACCTTCTGTCTTTTAAATGCAATCGCACACCTGGTCTCAGGAAGTTCAGGTTCTTTATGTCTCACTGCAGTAGGAGTTGAGCAGGAGGCAAAATGATAGGTAAGAAGTAGATTTATTGAGAGAGATACAAACTGCATAGACAGTGTGGGCTGTCTCAGAAGGGAGGCCCTGGGAGATCCGTGTACCATAGACAGAAGGTGGTCTGTCTTAGGTGGTGAGGGTGGCCTGGATATATGGGCTGGTTAGTTTTTATGGGCTGGATAATTTCATAGGCTAATGAGTGGGAGGATTATTCCAACTCTTTTGGAGACAGGGTGGGGATTTCCAGGATTGGGGCCAGAGCCCACTGTTTGGCCTTTTATGGTTAGCCTTGGAACTACTGTGCGATGTGTCATTTAGCATGCTGATAAATTAAAATGAGTATATAATAAGGCTCAAGATCTACTGAAAGTTGGATCTTCTGCTGTCTTGGGCCTAATTGGTTCTAACCATTTTATGTCATGTCCACACAGCTCTGTCATTCTCTAAGGGTTGTGTCCTGCCCTGTTTTGTCCTGGCTCACTGCTGCTGGCAGTGCAAAGACAGTTTTGCAGTCCTACTCTTTGTTGAAAGGGGTTCTTAACCTTCATACACGGATGGGCTTCAGAATGTGGAAACTTCTGATATGTACTACGAAACTCCTGTTTGTATGCTCCTAAGGGCATTTTTCTGGGGAGAGAGTTCATAGCCCCATGATGTTCTGAGATGCCCATGAACCTGAAAAGGTTAAGAACCATTGCTGTGGGTTACATAGGGACACCATCTGCTGACCAGTTTCTAAATCCAGGGACATTGCACTAGAGATTCTTAATTTTTTTACAAGGCCCTAGACTTCTGCTTTATTGACTATGCCAAAGCCTTTGACTGTGTGGGTCACAATAAACTGGAAAATTCTGAAAGAGATGGGAATAGCAGACCACCTGATCTGCCTCTTGAGAAACCTATATGCAGGTCAGGAAGCAACAGTTAGAACTGGACATGGAACAACAGACTGGTTCCAAATAGGAAAAGGAGTATGTCAAGGCTGTATATTGTCACTCTGCTTATTTAACTTCTATGCAGAGTACATCATGAGAAACGCTGGGCTGGAAGAAGCACAAGCTGGAATCAAGATTGCTGGGAGAAATATCAATAACCTCAGATATGCAGATGACACCACCCTTATGGCAGAAAGTGAAGAGGAACTAAAAAGCCTCTTGATGAAAGTGAAAGTGGAGAGTGAAAAAGTTGGCTTAAAGCTCAACATTCAGAAAACAAAGATCATGGCATCTGGTCCCATAACTTCATGGGAAGTAGATGGGGAAACAGGGGAAACAGTGTCAGACTTTATTTTTTTGGGCTCCAAAATCACTGCAGATGGTGACTGCAGCCATGAAATTAAAAGATGCTTACTCCTTGGAAGAAAAGTTATGAGCAACCTAGATAGCATATTCAAAAGCAGAGACATTACTTTGCCAACAAAGGTCCGTCTAGTCAAGGCTATGGTTTTTCCAGTGGTCATGTATGGATGTGAGAGTTGGACTGTGAAGAAGGCCGAGTGCCGAAGAATTGATGCTTTTGAACTGTGGTGTTGGAGAAGACTCTTGAGAGTCCCTTGGACTGCAAGGAGATCCAACCAGTCCATTCTGAAGGAGATCAGCCCTGGGATTTCTTTGGAGGGAATGATGCTAAAGCTGAAACTCCAGTACTTTGGCCACTTCATGCAAAGAGTTGACTCATTGGAAAAGACTCTGATGCTGGGAGGGATTGGGGGCAGGAGGACAAGGGGACGACAGAGGATGAGATGGCTGGATGGCATCACTGACTCGATGGATGTGAGTCTGAGTGAACTCGGGGAGTTGGTGATAGACTGGGAGGCCTGGCGTGCTGCAGTTCATGGGGTGGCAAAGAGTCGGACACGACTGAGCGACTGAACTGAACTGAGACTTCCCGAGTTTACTTTAGATACATTAAGAGAATCAAAGACAAACTTGTTTGTCCCAAAACAAGACTACTGTTTTATGGCTGGCCAGTGACAGTTCAAAAGTCAACCACTCAGTGAGTTTTCCATCCTTCTTGAGATTACCTGCATCTCCAGGAATCAGGGGAGGAGAAAGGGGAGTAGAGGGGAATGATGACATTGTGTTTACTTTGCAAATATGTATCAAATGCCTCCTAGATTCTGCTTTGGGCAAATACAGAGAGTAGTTGGGACCCTGCCTTTAAAATGTTCCAAAGTGGAATGCAGTGAAAAGGACATGGGCTGCAGATTTAGAAGTGGGTTTAAATTTTGATACCTTTCCTTGTTACATATGGAAGAGTGATTTAACTCTCTGATCCTGTCTGTCTTTATCAGGGAAAGGAAAAGGGAGTTGGGAAGGGGTGAAAGTACCTCTTTTGGGGTTGTTGTGAGGAATAGGTTTTATAAGTTTAAAGAGCCAGTGTATCAGGAGCTGAATAAAGAAACTGTAGCTGTTTTTTACAGTGGAAGAGCCAAAAAGTGGAGCAAGAGTTGAGATAGGAAGTGAGAAGGGCCAGGTGCTGAACTTGAGTCCCAGTAGGAATTAACCTGCTTCACCCTTCCAAGGGGAAAGCTGCTGGAGAACCTGTTAGTGTATTAAAGCATCAACCTGCAGCTTTAAAATCCTATCCCTGGGATGGGTGTGATGAAAGAGATCAGGCCTCAAGGGAGACATTTGTTTTATTTTTCTCCAAAGCACATCCATTCTAAATACTGTAGGTCCTTCTTTGAAGAACCAAACCAATGTGCTCCCAGCAATTTTTTTTTTTTTTTTAAAGAGGACACTGGACTTTTGAACCCATTTCAGTTCTGTAAAACTCTCAGGTGCTTCAGTAATACTGCACTTAGTATGGTGCCTGATACTTGATATACACTAAGTAGAATTTATTAATAATAATTGTTTCACTGTTAACACTCTTTAAGAGGGGTCAGGTTAGAAAAGCAGTAACCAGTACCTAACTTTCTCATCCAACAATACTTTTACTTACCTGTTTTTTGCTTTCAGCATTTGAAAACCTTAATATCTTTTTTTTTTTTTTTGCTTACGTCATGTAATTTGCTGTGCATTTAAATTCTCAGACGGGACATCTATGTGAAAAGTTGATGTTAGAGGCACTTGGGTTCCTTATATTTTCCTGTAATTTTAACAGGCTCATAGATTCTTTAGAAGCGGTGGTGGGGGGCTCCGGAGTTGTCTAGGCCTTTTCACCCCCATCACTGACCAGAAACCTCTGTGCCATCAATTGACCAGAGTGTTTTAGAGCTCTGTTGGAACAGGTTATCTTTGAAGCCCTTTGAGGCTACCAGGCCCTTGTATCGACTGCTGTAGTTGTTGGAAAAACCTTTTCTCATGCCGAGTTGAAATGTGCTCCATGTAACTTCTGCCCTTTGGTCCTTGTTCTGCTCTCTGAAGAAATGTTGGCAGAATCTATTCCCACATGACACCCCTTCAGATACTTGAAATTATTGTGGCCTTAGTTAAATCTTTTTTTTTGTTTAACTTTAATCTTTTTATTTTGTATTGAGGTATAACCTATTAACAATGTTGTGGTAATTTCAGGTGGACAGCGTAGGGACTCAGCCATACATTTACATGTATGCATTCTCCTCCAAACTCCCCTCCCACCGAAGCTGGCAAGTAACAGTGAGCAGAGTTCCATGTGCTCTACAATAGGTTTCTGTTGGTTATCTATTTTAAATACAGCAGTGTGTACATGACCTTCCCAAAGTCCCTAACTATCCCTTCCCACACCCCCACTCTGCCCCACAACCATAAGTTTGTTTTCTGTCTGTGAGTCTCTTTCTGTTTTGTAAGTTCATCTGTATCGTTTCTTTTTAGATTCTATATATAAGGGATGTCATATGGTATTTCTCCTTCTCTAACTTCCTTTACTCAGTATGACACTCTCTAGGTCCATCCATGTTGCTGCAAATGGCATTATTTCATTCTTTTTAGTGGCCGAGTAATATTCCACTGTCTATATGTACCACATCTTCTTTATCCATTCCTTTGTCAATGGACGTTTAGGTTGCTTCCACGTCTTGGCTCTTGTAAACAGTGCTACAATGAACATCGGGGTACATGAATCCTTTTGGAACATGGTTTTCTCCAGATGTGTGCCCTGGAGTGGGATTGCAGGGTCATGTGGTAGCTCGATTTTTAGATTTTTAGGGCACGTCTGTACTGTTCTCCATAGTGGCTGTAGCAATTTACATTCCCATCAACGGTGCAGGAGGGTTCCCTTTTCTCCACACCCTCTCCACCATTTGTTGTTTGTGGATTTTTTGATGATAGCCATTCTGACCGGTGTGAGGTGATATCTCATTGTAGTTTTGATTTGCATTTCTTTAATAGCTAGAGATGTTGAACCTCTTTGCATGTGCCTGTTGGCCATCTGTATATCTTCTTTCTCCTTTCCAAATCTACAAATCCCTTTCTTGCTTCCTGTGGAACAAAGCCCTGAACTATTCCAGTCACCTTCCCCTGTGGAACAGCTTTGGTTGGCAGGCCCTGTTTAGAGTGTGGTACTCAGAATGGGATGCTGTGTACAGATGAGGGCAGACCACAGTGGGGCCACTTACTGCCTTCCTCTAATCTGGATACTGTGCTGCTGTTCATTTCTGTGGCTATGACCACAGTCATGTTGGTATATTTTGTACATGTCTTTTGGTATATATTTTAACACATTGTGTTTGAGCATTTAACTGAGAAACATTTGATATTATCTAAGATGTTTGATGGAACACTTTGGTATTTCTGTGAGTGTTTCATTTCATTAAAGACCTGCTGTTAATTTAAGCTTATCTTTTTGTATTTATTTTTTAATCAATTTTAAGATATTAATATTACTTAAATTATTACTAATTACTGTTTAGTATTACTTAAAATTAGATATTAGTATTACTTCACTAAGATTTGAGAGGTATTTTTTTCTTTTATAATATTTGGATAATTTAATTGCTGCTGTTTTTTTCCAATTACCATATGTAATTGAATCAATATCTTTCTAGATCCATATGTCAAACTTCTACTTGATGCCATGAAGCATTCAGGTTGGTAAGTAAATCTTTTTAAAGTACTCCTCTATATTCTGACTGCTGAAAACAAACCACTCCTTTCTCCCCCATCCCCCACAAACTGGAACTACTTCGGATTTTTCACTTCAGGCCACAAAGCCCTTTCCATATGGTAGGTGGTGCTGGTGGTGGTTGGCCGCATTCTCTCCAGGCAGGCCTTGTTCTCTCCGGACCTCTTCTGCCCTAACTCCACATCTCTGGCTCCACCATTCACCTCAGGTATTTAGTAAAGACAATACTAAAAATCTTTATTGTAACTAATTACCAAACCTGGTTTTTTCACTATGCCAGTCTCAGCATTATCCTTAATAGAGACGAAGTCTCAGTTTGTTATGCATGCAGTAGCCTTCCGGGTGTTGTTCAATTTTGAGGGGATCAGAAAAAGTGACTTCTGAGCTCCCCTTCTTAACATTCTGGCCCGAGGGCAGAAACCCCAGCATATTTCCAATGTGGTCTTCATTAGTCGAGCCAATGCTTTATGGACTCACGGCATAGCATTTGAACTGGGATCGATTTTGCAAAGACAGTTTCCTTATTTTACAGACGAGAGAACTAAGTGCTGAAGGTGTTCAGGTGCTTTCCCGAGGTGTCCTGTGTGGCAGTGGTGGAGATGTGGGTGATCCGGGTCTCCTGGCCCCCGGCTGTGCCCCATGGACACTGCTTCTGGATGTGGTCTCTTTAATCCATTCTTGCCTTCTAGTGCTGTTAACAAAGACAGACACTTTTCTTGTGAAGATTGTAATGGAAATGTCAGTGGAGGTTTTGACTCTTCAGTGTCTCAGGTAGGCGTTTTACCCAGTTGTTTTCTTTCCTCCAGTTCTCCTCATGTTTGCTGAGTGCCTTCCACATGCCAGGCATTCTACTTGGTAGACTTTGTGCAGGATTAAAAAAAAATGAGTTAGTGGCGATTCTGACCCTTAAGGTCCTCACGTCTCACAGGGGAGACAAGACATGAATGCAGACAATGATAGAATTTGAGGCAGGTTAAATTCTTGGAGGTGGGTGTGGTTACCATAGGGGATGTTGTGCAGTTCAGCTGCTATATGGTGGGAGGCTTTGAATGTCAGGATTAAGAGTTTCATCTTTACACAGTGGGAAATGATGCATCTTTGAGAATTTTTGATAAGGAGAGTGAGTTTTCTCATCTGTAATATATGGGTAGTGATTGTATTTATCTCACAGAACGGTTATGAGAATGAAATGAGATTTCTCTTGTAAAGTACACTCAAGTCAACATGCTAGTTTTAAGTCAGTGGGGGGTTCTGACAGAGTCTCGAGGTGGTAGATGGATATGTCATGTGATGAGGGTAAATATAAGTGTTGTATGTCACTGATTCCATCATGAGTATATAACACACTTAACTACATTTAATTGTTTCCTGCTAGGGGACGTTATGTGTATTTTGGTTATTTATAGCTGTTGCAGGGAGATCATGGAAAGAGCAACATAGTAGAGGGGTGAGGTGTCTGAGTTTTGGACTCAGATAGACTTTGAGTTCAAATTCTTATTCCCCTGCTTATTAGCTGTGGGGCTTGGGCAAGTTATTTATTTTATTCTCAGTTTCCTCATTTGTAAATTAAAAAAATTAATTTATTTATTTTAATTGGAGGCTAATTACTTTACAATACTGTAGTGGTTTTTGCCATACACTGACTTGAATCAGCCATGGGTGTACATGTGTTCCCCATCCTGAACCCCCCTCCCACCTCCCTCCGCATCCCAGTCCCTCAGGGTCATCCCAGTGCACCAGCCCTGAGCACCCTATATCATGCATCGAACCTGGGCTGGCGATCTGTTTCACATATGATAATATACATGTTTCAATGCTATTATTTCAAATCATCCCACCCTCACCTTCTCCCACAGAGTCCAAAAGACTGTTCTTTACATCTGTGTGTCTTTTGTTGTCTCGCATATAGGGTCATTGTTACGTTTTTCTAAATTCCATATATATGCATCAGTATACTGTATTGGTGTTTTTCTTTCTGACTTACTTCACGCTGTATAATAGACTCCAGTTTCATCCACCTCTTTAGAACTCATTCAAATGCATTCTTTTTAATGGCTGAGTAGTATTCCATTGTGTATATGTACTACAGTTTTCTTATCCTTTCCTCATTTGTAAATTGATAACTGTAACACCTATAGCTCTCCAGGTGGGTCCTGGTGAGTTCATTCCCTTTTGGGGTTAAATAGAGTACACCTTTTGAATCTTCATCTTATTTCTCAGCAGTGTTATACACAGTTGGGAACTCTTTTTCTTTTTAATTAAAATTTTTGTTGTGAAGTAACTCATTCATACAGAAGAATAACAAACCTATATGTATGCTTTAAGTCATAATAATAAAATTAACATCTGTATAACTGCCACACAGATTTGAGAAATAAAACCCTGCTGGGACTTTAGAAGCCTGTGTGTCCCTTCTTGGATCATAGCCCCCCTTCCTTATTTTTGACTTTCGTAATAATCATTCCCTGCTTGTCTGAATGGTTTTAACATCTATGTATATAGTGAAACATTGTGTTGTGTAGTTGCCTGCTTTTAAAAAAGTTTAAAAAAAAATTATTTATTTGGCTGCACCAGGTCTTAGTTGTGGTAAGTGAGATCTTTCATCTTCATTGCAAAAT
Source organism: Bos indicus (assembly GCF_029378745.1). Taxonomy (NCBI): domain Eukaryota; kingdom Metazoa; phylum Chordata; class Mammalia; order Artiodactyla; family Bovidae; genus Bos; species Bos indicus. The sequence goes on along the minus strand of NC_091764.1, from coordinate 55,628,044 downwards.
GTGGGGTCTTTAGTCACAGCACGTGGAATGTGGGATCTAGTTCCCTGAACATGGATCAAAGCCCGGACCCCTGCACTGGGAGCGTGGAGTCTTAGCCACCGGACCACCAGGAAAGTCCTTTGTTGCCTGCTTTTAAGCTTTATATATACTTGGGGTCATATGTAATACTCTGTCATTTTATGGAATTATACAGGATATAGTCCTCTGTAACTTAATTCTTCTGTACAACATTGTGAGATTCTTCTGTCTTGTATGCATCCCTGGTTTATTTAGTGTCACTGTTGTGTATATTATTCCAAATCAAATCCCTTATGATTATACAGTGGAAGTGAGAAATAGATTTAAGGGCCTAGATCTGATAGATAGAGTGCCTGATGAACTATGGAATGAGGTTTGTGACATTGTACAGGAGACAGGGATCAAGACCATCCCCATGGAAAAGAAATGCAAAAAGGGAAAATGGCTGTCTGGGGGGGGGGGAGGAGCTTTACAAATAGCTGTGAAAAGAAGAGAAGCGAAAAGCAAAGGAGAAAAGGAAAGATATAAACATCTGAATGCAGAGTTCCAAAGAATAGCAAGAAGAGATAAGAAAGCCTTCTTCAGCGATCAATGCAAAGAAATAGAGGAAAACAACAGAATGGGAAAGACTAGAGATCTCTTCAAGAAAATCCGAGATATCAAAGAAACATTTCATGCAAAGATGGGCTCAATAAAGGACAGAAATGGTATGGACCTAACAGAAGCAGAAGGTATTAAGAAGAGATGGCAAGAATACACAGAAGAACTGTACAAAAAAGATCTTCACTACCCAGGTAATCACGATGGTGTGATCACTGACCTAGAGCCAGACATCCTGTAATGTGAAGTCAAGTGGGCCTTAGAAAGCATCACTATGAACAAAGCTAGTGGAGGTGATGGAATTCCAGTTGAGCTATTCCAAATCCTGAAAGATGATGCTGTGAAAGTGCTGCACTCAATATGCCAGCAAATTTGGAAAACTCAGCAGTGGCCACAGGACTGGAAAAGGTCAGTTTTCATTCCAATCCCAAAGAAAGGCAATGCCAAAGAATGCTCAAACTACCGCACAATTGCAGTCATCTCACATGCTAGTAAAGTAATGCTCAAAATTCTCCAAGCCAGGCTTCAGCAATATGTGAACCGTGAACTTCCAGATGTTCAAGCTGGTTTTAGAAAAGGCAGAGAAACCAGAGATCAAATTGCCAACATCTGCTGGATCACTGAAAAAGCAAGAGAGTTCCAGAAAAGCATCTATTTCTGCTTTATTGACTATGCCAAAGCGTTTGTGTGGATCACAATAAACTGTGGAAAATTCTGAAAGAGATGGGAATACCAGACCACCTGATTTGCCTCTTGAGAAATTTGTATTCAGGTCAGGAAGCAACAGTTAGGAGTATGTCAAGGCTGTATATTGTCACCCTGCTTATTTAACTTCTATGCAGAGTACATCATGAGAAACGCGGGACTGGAAGAAACACAAACTGGACTCAAGATTCCCGGGAGAAATATCAATAACCTCAGATATGCAGATGACACCACCCTTATGGCAGAAAGTGAAGAGGAACTAAAAAGCCTCTTGATGAAAGTGAAAGTGGAGAGTGAAAAAGTTGGCATAAAGCTCAACATTCAGAAAATGAAGATCATGGCATCCTGTCCCATCACTTCATGGGAAATAGATGGGGAAACAGGGGAAACAGTGTCAGACTTTATTTTTCTGGGCTCCAAAATCACTGCAGATGGGACTGCAGCCATGAAATTAAAAGATGCTTACTCCTTGGAAGGAAAGTTATGACCAATCTAGATAGCATATTCAAAAGCAGAGACATTACTTTGCCAACAAAGGTCCGTCTATTCAAGGCTATGGTTTTTCCTGTGGTCATGTATGGATGTGAGAGTTGGACTGTGAAGAAGGCTGAGTGCTGAAGAATTGATGCTTTTGAACTGTGGTGTTGGAGAAGACTCTTGAGAGTCCCTTGGACTGCAAGGAGATCCAACCAGTCCATTCTGAAGGAGATCAGCCCTGGGATTTCTTTGGAGGGAATGATGCTAAAGCTGAAAGTCCAGTACTTTGGCCACCTCATGCGAAGAGTTGACTCATTGGAAAAGACTCTGATGCTGGGAGGGATTGGGGGCAAGAGGAGAAGGGGATGACAGAAGATGAGATGGCTGGATGGCATCACTGACTCGATGGACGTGAGTCTCAGTGAACTCCGGGAGCTGGTGATGGACAGGGAGGCCTGGCGTGCTGGGATTCATGGGGTCGCAAAGAGTCGGACACAACTGAGCAACTGATCTGATCTGATTTGATGTCTGTAGTAGAGTTTACTCTCTCTAATGTCATTTCCAACTGTATTGTTATAAACAATGCTGCTGTGAATTCCTCACTTTCTCTCCTGAAGCACACAGGCAGGAGTTATTATAGGGTCTCTGCCTAGAGTGGATTGCTGGCTCATATCTCATGCATTCACTTGACTTGAACAGCTAATGCCACTTTTCTTGCCATGGTTTCCGGTATGCAGCACTCCTGCAGTTGCTCCTTTGGTAGCTCAGCTTTCTGTACCAGCCCTTAAATGTTGAGGTCCCTTAATCCAGAGTGTTACAGCCCCTTCTTTTCTTTCCGGCACTCTGCCAAGGTGATCTTATTTGTTTTGCTAGGTCAGAACTCTGTCTTGAACTCCACATCCGTAGAGCCAAGTGTTCACTGCACATCTACACTTGCAAGTTTTAAAGGCATCTCAGACCTTACATGTCCAAATCCAAACTGATGATTTTTACCATCCTCCATCTCCACCCAACCTGGTCTTTTAGTTTTGCATATCTCAGTGAATGGTACCACCATCCATCCTATTACCCAAGCTAGAACTTTAGGGGTCATCGTTGATACCTCTGATTCCCTTCTCCTTTTCTATCCAGCACCACATTTTGTGCAATCTACCTCCTAAATACCTTTTAGGCTTCCACCACCCTAGCTCGGGCACTATTATCTCTTGCCTAGAATACTTTATTCTCATTCAGTTAGTCTCTCTGCATCCAGTTTGGATCATCTTATGCCTGTTTTTCCAACTGTGGTCAAAAGGATGAAAGCAAAATAAAACACCCCCTGTTTCACTGTTCCCTGTCAGTGACTTCCCATTGCTGTCAGGATAAAGAGTGACTTGGCCTGATGACCTCACCAGCCCTACCTCATGCCTACCACCTCCAACTTTGTGCTTCAGTCCTATAGGCCTACCTTCACCTTCTCAAACATTCTTGTCCTTCAACCCTCCCCCTAGCCTTTGCGTGTATTATTCTGTCTCTGAAATGCTCCCTTCCCCTCTCCTCCAATTTAACACCTGTTCATCCATCTATTAGATCCCAGTTTTAACATTCCTTCTGCAGAGAACCACTTCCCAACTCTGCAGATCAGGTCTGGTACTCCATTGTATGTACTCATAACAGCTGTTATTGCATGTGCTCAAGCATTTTGGTAAATATTTGATTAATTTCTATCTCCATTTGTAGACTGTAAATCTAATAGGTCTTGATAAATATTAGTTGAATAAATTGAATGCTGAATGAATGTATATAAAATACCTGGGACATGTCCCAGTGTCTGGCACATAGTAAGTACGCAGTAAGTAGAAACTATTATTATTAGGACCCCTCATGTCTTTGTTATTCTTATAGGGTCCTCCTGTTCAGTGTGCTGTTGGCTTTTTGCACTTCTTTCTGAAGGTCTTTCTGAGGACTTTTCCTGGCAATTCTAGTAGAATGGGACAGTGTGGTCATGCATTGTTGATTGATTGCTCATTCAGAAACTTGATAAGAAGCATTTTACATATATTCTCATTTAATTCTCACAGTTTTATGAGGTAGGTAATGTAAGTCATCTCCTTTTAATAGTTGAGGAAACTGAGGCACATAAAGCTTAAGAAACTTGCCCAAGGTCACTGACTTAGTAAGGAGTGGGGCTGGAATTTGAATCTCTGCCTCATTCCACCGTCCATGGTTAAATATTATTAAGAGTCCAAGACAGTGGTGCAGTCCACCCAGCGAGGATGGTATGTGAATAAATGTCCTTAAACTAAGTGCTGTGCAGTCCAAGGAGAGGAGAACCCTTGGGGAAGGCTTCCTGGCATGTATGGAGAAGACTGGGCCTTGATGGTGGGGTGGGTGTGGGCTCGATAGAGAAGTGAGGCTTTCCATGTAGTGAGCCCCCTCAGGTGAGAGTGAAGGTGGAATCTTATGAAATGAGAGTAGCTCTTAGAAATAACTGAACTTCTCTCATTTTGGTGCCTCTTAGATTGTTCTGTGTCAGAATAATATCCGTAATCAGGCCCACATGAACAGAGTGGTCACCCACGAGCTCATTCACGCGTTCGATCATTGTCGTGCTCACGTCAATTGGTTCACCAATGTCAGACATTTGGCCTGCTCTGAGGTAAGTTTTATTGTAGAAGATACTTTCCCCCACCCTGAACATTGTGTGTTTGAACACTTTATTCAAGTATGATTTATTTAAACATATTTGTTTTCTTGTTATAATTCCATGTTGGTCTTCGATTTCCATTTTTAACTATTGAATACAATTTTTGTCTTAAATATAACCTTTAAATCCTAACAGGAAAAGGAGTACATCAAGGCTGTATATTGTCACCCTGCTTACTTAACTTATATGCAGAGTACATCATGAGAAACACTGTGCTGGAAGAAGCACAAGCTGGAATCAAGATTGCTGGGAGAAATATCAGTAATCTCAGATATGCAGATGATACTACCCTTATGGCAGAAAGTGAAGAGGAACTAAAAAGCCTCTTGATGAAGGTGAAAGAGGAGAGTGAAAAAGTTGGCTTAAAACTCAACATTCAGAAAACAAAGATCATGGCATCTGGTCCCATCACTTCATGACAAGTAGATGGGGAAACAGTGGAAACAGTGTCAGACTTTATTTTTCTGGGCTCCAAAATCACTGCAGATGGTGACTGCAGCCATGAAATTAAAAGACGCTTACTCCTTGGAAGAAAAGTTATGAGCAACCTAGATAGCATATTCAAAAGCAGAGACATTACTTTGCCAACAAAGGTCCGTCTATTCAAGGCTATGGTTTTTCCTGTGGTCATGTATGGATGTGAGAGTTGGACTGTGAAGAAAGCTGAGCACTGAAGAATTGATGCTTTTAAACTGTGGTGTTGGAGAAGACTCTTGAGAATCCCTTGGACTGCAAGGAGATCCAACCAGTCCATTCTGAAGGAGATCAGCCCTGGGATTTCTTTGGAAGGAGTGATGCTAAAGCTGAAAGTCCAGTACTTTGGCCACCTCATGCGAAGAGTTGACTCATTGGAAAAGACTCTGATGCTGGGAGGGATTGGGGGCAGGAGGAGAAGGGGACAACAGAGGATAAGATGGCTGGATGGCATCACTGACTTGATGGATGTGAGTCTGAGTGAACTCCGGTAGTTGGTGATGGACAGGGAGGCCTGGCGTGCTGCGATTCATGGGGTCGCAAAGAGTCGGGCATGACTGAGCAACTGAACTGAACTGAACTGAACTGAAATCCTAATAATAGTGATTTGACTATTATATGACTATGACTAATTATAAAAAATATAAAAAAACATCTTTTCCTATGGAATAAACATTTCTTATAAAATTGATATAAACATTTACTGAGGGTTGTATGCCTAACACTGTTCTGTTTGTGGGTTCTTATTTAATCTTCACAACAATCCCTTGAGGTGTAGATACTGTTATTCCCATTTTATTTATGTGAAAAGTGAGGCATTTGTTTAGATACCATGGTTAGTAAGTGGCAGAGGCAAGATTACAATCAAGGTTCTTGATGGGTTTGCTGTGCTGCCTTCCACAGGTAAAGTTGCTAGCTTTCCGTAGAATAAAACAGTTCATTTCAAAAATGCAACATCAGTTCAGTTCAATCAATTGTGTCCGATTCTTTGTGACCCCATGGACTGCAGCATGCCAGGCTTCCCTGTCCATTACCAACTCCAAGAGCTTACTTAAACTCATGTCCATTGAGTTGGTGATGCCATCCAACCATTTCATTCTCTGTCGTCCCCTTCTCCTCCCACCTTCAATCTTTCCCAGTATCAGGGTCTTTACCAGTGAGTCAGTTTTTCGCATCAGGTGGCCAAAGTATTGGAGCTTCAGCTTCAGCATCAGTACTTCGAATGAATATTCAGGACTGATTTCCTTTATGATAGACTGGTTGGATCTCTGCAGTCCAAGGGACCCTCAAGAGTCTTCTCCAACACCACAGTTCAAAAGCATCAATTCTTTGGCACTCTGCTTTCTGTATAGTCCAACTCTCACATCCATACATGACTGTTGGAAAAACCATGGCTTTGACTAGACAGACCTTTTGTTGGCAAAAGTAATGCCTCTGCTTTTTAATATGCTGTCTAGGTTAGTCATAGCTTCCAAGGAGCAAGTGTCTTTTAATTTTATGGCTGCAGTCACCATCTGTAGTGATTTTGGAGCCCCTCAAAATAAAGTCTGTCACTGTTTCCATTGTTGCCCCATGTATTTGCCATGAAGTGATGTGACCAGAGGTCATGATCTTAGTTTTCTGAATGTTGAATTCTAAGCCAACTTTTCCACTCTCCTCTTTCACTTTCATCCAGAGGCTCTTTAGTTCTTCTTCGCTTTCTGCCATAAGTGTGGTGTCATCTGCATATCTGAGGTTACTGATATTTCTCACGGCAATCTTGATTTCAGGTGCTTCATCCAGCCCAGCATTTCACACGATGTACTCTGCATATAAGTTAAATAATCATGGTGACAATATACAGGCTTGATGTATTCCTTTCTCGATTTGGAACCAGTCTGTTGTTCCATGTCCAGTTCTAACTGTTGCTTCCTGATCTGCAAACAGATGTCTTAGGAGGCAGGTCAGGTGGTCTGGTATTCCAATCTCTTTAAGAATTTTCCACAGTTTGTTGTGATCTACACAGTCAAAGGTTTTGACGTAGTCAGTAAAGCAGAAGTAGATGTTTTTCTGGAACTCTCTTGCTTTTTCTATGATCCAATGGATGTTGGCAATTTGATCTCTGGTTCCTCTGCCTTTTCTGAATCCAGCTTGAACATCTGGAAGTTCACGGTTCATGTACTTTTGAAGCCTGGGTTGGAGGATTTTGAGCATTACTTTGCTAGTGTGTGAGATGAGTGCAATTGTGTAGTAGTTTGAGCATTCTTTGGCATCGCCTTTCTTTGGGATTGGAATGAAAACTGACCTTTTCCAGTCCTGTGGCCACTGCTGAGTTTTCCAAATTTGCTGGCATATTGAGTGCAGCAGTTTCACAGCATCATCTTATAGGATTTGAACTAGCTCAACTGGAATTCCATCACCTCCACTAGATTTGTTCGTAGTGATGCTTCGTTAGGCCCACTTGACTTTGCATTTCAGAATATCTGGCTCTAGGTGAGTGATCACACCATCATGGTTATCTGGGTCATGAAGATCTTTTTTGTATAGTTCTTCTGTGTATTCTTGCCACTTGTTAAATCTTCTGCTTCTGTTAGGTCCACACCATTTCAGTCCTTTATTGTGCCCATCTTGCATGAAATGTTCCTTTGGTATGTCTAATTTTCTTGAAGAGGTCTCTAGTCTTTGCCATTCTATTGTTTTCCTCTGTTTCTTTGCATTGATCACTGAGGAAGTCTTTCTTATCTCTCCTTCCCATTCTTTGGAACTCTGCATTCAAATGGGTATATTTTTCCTTTTCTCCTTTGCCTTTAGCTTCTCTTCTTTTCTCAGCTATTTGTAAGGCCCCCTCAGACAACCATTTTGTCTTTTTGCATTTCTTTTTCTTGGGGATGGTCTTGATCACTGCCTCCTGTACAATGTCACAAACTTCTGTCCGCAGTTCTTCAGATACTCTGTCTATCAGATCCAATCCATTGAATCTATTTGTCACTTCCACTGTATTTGATTTAGGTCATACATGAATGGTCTAGTGGTTTTTCCTACTTTCTTCAATTTAAGTCTGAATTTGGCAATAAGGAGTTCATGATCTGAGCCACAGTCAGCTCCTGGTCTTGTTTTTGCTTACTGTATAGAGCTTCTCCATCTTTGGCTGCAAAGAATATAATCAGTCTGATTTCGGTGTTGACCATCTGGTGATGTCCATGTGTAGAGTCTTCTCTTGTGTTGTTGGAAAAGGGGGTAGTTCTCTTGGCAAAACTCTATTAGCCTTTGCCCTACTTCATTCTGTACTCCAAGGCCAAATTTGCCTATTACTCCAAGTATCTCTTGACTTCCTACTTGTGCATTCCAGTCCCCTATAATGAAAAGGACATTGTTTTGGGGTGTGTGTTCTAGAAGGTCTTGTAGGTCTTCATAGAACTGTTCAACTTCAGCTTTTTTGGCATTACTGGTTGGGGCATAGACTTGGATTACTGCGATATTGAATGGTTTGCCTTGGAAACGAAAAGAGATTATTCTGTTGTTTTTGAGATTGCGCCGAAATACTGCATTTCTTTTGTTGACTGTAAAGGCTACTCCATTTCTTCTAAGGGATTCTTGCCCACAGTAGTATATATAATGGTCATCTGAGTTAAATTCACCCATTCCAGTCCATTTTAGTTCACTGATTCCTAAAATGTCAATGTTGACTCTTGCCATCTCCTGTTTGACTACTTCCAATTTACCTTGATTCATGGACCTAACATTCCAGGTTCCTATGCAATATTGTTCTTTACAGCATTAGACTTTACTTCCATCACCAGTCACATCCACAACTGGGTGTTGTTTTTCTTTGGCTCTGTCTCTTCATTCTTTCTGGAGTTATTTCTCCACTGTTCTCTAGTAGCATATGAGCACCTGCCGACCTGGGGAGTTCATCTTCCAGTGTCCTATCTTTTTGCCTATCTTTGCCTATCTTTGATGGCGGAGTAGAAGGATGTGTGCTCATCTTCTGTGAGAACTCCAGAATTACAACTCGTTGCTGCACAACTGTTGACATGAGAATGCCCACCAAAAAATATACCCCATGTCCAAGGGCAAAGGAGAAGCCCCAGCAAGACGGTAGGAGGGGCCACATTGCATTAGGAATCAAACCCCATACCTGCCAGAGACACTTGGCGGTCTCAAACAAAACCTTGTGCACACCAGGAGACTCCACAGAGACTGAACCAGACCAGCCCCTGAGTGTTTGCATGTCTTTGCTTGGAAACCTGCCTTTCTTCAAGATTCATGTCAATCATTGTATGGCCTGGGAGAACTCACTTTGTGCCAGTGTTATCTCAAAATGCATGTTGTGGGTGAGGGGCCTGGTGCCAATCTCTGAGTTTTGAGACATTTCCTTTCTCTCATCTGCAGCCTGCTAGTAGCTATATAGGATTCCCTGGTGGCTCAGACGGTAAAGAGTCTGCCTGCAATTCGGGAGACCTGGGTTTGATCCCTGGGTTGGGAAGATCCCCTGGAGAAGGAAATGGCAACCCACTCGAGTATTCTTGCCTGGAAAATCCCATGGACAGAGGAACCTGGCAGGCTACAGTCCGTGGGGTCACAAAGAGTCGGACATGACTAAGCAACTTCACTTTCACTTTCAAGATGATATTAAATGTTTGAGTGTGTCCTGTGGTGTTTGAGTGTGTCCTGTGGAGGTACAGGGCAGCAGTGGCCTGCTGCAGGAGCAGGGGCTCTGGGTGCAGCAGCCCGGGGTATGGCATAAGCCCTCTTGGAGGAGGTTGCCATTAATCCCGTCATAGAGCCGCCAGAACTTACACAGGACTGGGGAAACGGACTCTTGGAGGGTACAAACAAAACTTTGTGCGCACCAGGACCCAGGAGAAGGGAGCAGTGACCCCACAAGAGACTGACCCAGACTTGCCCATGAGTGTCCAGGAGTCTCTGGTGGACGCGTGGGTTGGCGGTTGCCTGGTACAAGTGCAGCACTTAGTGCAGCAGTGCGTGCAGGGGACCTTTTGGAGGAGGCCGCCATTATCTTACCTCCACCATAGTTTTGGCCTCAGGTCAAACAACAGGGAGGGGACACAGCCCTGCCCACCAACAGAAAATTAGATTAAAGGTTTGCTGAGCATGACCCCGCCCATCAGAACAAGACCCAGTTTCCCCCTCAGTCAGTCTCTCCCATCAGGAAGCTTCCATAAGCCTCTTATCCTTATCCATCAGGGGGCAGACAGAATGAAAACCACAATCACAGAAAACTAATCAAACTGATCACATGGACCACAGCCTTCTCTAGTTCAATGAAACCATGAGCCATGCTGTGTTAGGCCACCCAAGGTGGATGGGTCAAGGTGGAGAGTTCTGACAAAACATGGTTCACTGGAGAAGGGAATGGCAAACCACTTCAGTGTTCTTGCCTTGAGAACCCCATGAACAGTATGAAAAATACAACATAGGAAGATATTTATTATTACCTTCCTATGTGGATTGGATTGCTTTCAGAAATACATACATATATGCTCCTAGACAGACATTTGTATTTCATGCTTGCATTTCATTAATTGAAGAGTGCAATGTGCTGAGAAGCTAAAAAAAATTAATATAAATTTAAAGCTTATATTTCATAACTTAGATTATTTTCTCTTTCCCTTGAAATTAATAAGCAGCCTCACTGCATCTGATTATAACTCATATGATTTGGAAAAAAGCCTGAAACCTGAGCTTTTGAATATTTCTTTCTCTTGGGTGTTACAAGAATGAATGCCTGTTAGCTAGTTAAAGTGTGTTAAGTGCTTTGAGCTCCTCAGAGGAATGAAGCTATGTTATTATAGGAGTAACAGGAAGTGGGCTATCTGATTGCAGTGAATGAGCAAAATTGTGGCCAGGCTGGCTATAGAATGTGGGTAGTTCCACAACTATTTCACATATTAAAGCTGCTTTTCAGATTAGGAAATGGCAACCCACTCCAGTATTCTTGCCTGGAAAATTCCATGGACAGAGGAGCCTGGTGGACTACAGTCCATGGGGTTGCAAAGAGTTGGAAAACATGACTGAGTACGTACACAAAGCTGCTTCTTACCTTAAAGATACAGCAAATTAGAAAATATGTGCTAACTTCAGGCCAACTTCCAAACTGGTCATATTCATAGCATGAGCAGTTTGGAATGTTCTTGATTCTTGTACCCATTAATTTTTCATAGGCCAATTGAGGCCTTGGAGGAAGGTCATGAACTTACATGGGTTTAAGGGAAGGTATGGGAGAGTTTCAGGGGTTTGGGCTAGGAGGCCTGGGAGGTTTGTGTGCCTGAGTGTCTTAGGTACTGTTCTGTTTTATGAGCATGTTGAAAATCAGTTTGTAGGTCTTTGGAAGAACGCTTTCTTGAGTCCTTTTGGTCATTGCTAGAAGTGAGAACAGAGTATCTGTAAAGATTGTAGAGACCATAATCTTTAACTCAGAAGTCCAACTCTGACTTTTGGTTCCAAAAGAAATTAGTTCTGTCATTAAGGCTCCAGAGAAACATTTTGAAAATTCCTTTTGAATAGGTGATTCCCCCCATATATTTGGTGTTTTGTAGCATAGCTTATAGTTGTCTGTTTTTTTTTTTTTTTTAAATGCTTTTCTGGATTCAGTAATTATTTGTTTATTTATTGGTTGTGCTGGATCTTCGTTGCCATGCCGTCTTTTCTCTAGCTGCAGCCAGCAGGGGCTAAACTCTACTTGTGGTGCACCAGCTTCTCATCGTGGTGGCTTCTCTGGTTGCAGAGCATGGGCCTCAGCAGTTATGGCACAAAGGCTTGGTAGTTACGGTTTCTGGACTCTAGAGCACAGGCTCAGTAATTGCGGCGCATGGGATTAGTTGCTCCACGGCATGTGGGATCTTCTTGGACAAGGGATCGAACCCATGTCTCCTGTATTGGCAGCAGATTCTTTAGCACTCAGCCACCAGAGAAGCCCTTTGCTCTTTTTCTTAAGAACTTCGTAAGTCAGTAGCGTTGAAAAAATCTTACAGGTACTCTGTCCTCAGAAAAATATGCCAATTTTATATTATTTTATAATAAAAAAATCAGTTGATATAAGGTGTAGAGCACAAATGCTTACTTTCTTTTTGTCTTCTTTCTGTCTTTGTGACAGGTTCGAGCTGCTAACCTTAGTGGAGACTGCTCATTTTTAAATGAAATATTCAGGTTGCATTTTGGATTAAAACAACACCATCAGGTAAAAACTAACATATGAAATCGCTTAACTGTCAAGAGTGCTATGAGTGGAAATAATGCATAGAAAAATGAGAAGTACATTTAGTATTTGAAATGTGAAAGAACTATTATTTGAACAGAATACAACATGTATATCACTTAAGCCAACAGAGGGAATTCAGTTATGTTTTTATAATTATGGGGAAGCTCTGTGACTGGGAGATTTTCACAGTGAAAAGAGCTATGATATCTCGCATGGGATCATTTTGGACGGGGGTAGATAATGAATAGAAATGAAATCACATCCTGTCTTACTTCTATTCTAACAGTCCTGGACTTCTGTTTTCAAACTGTCATTGTTCTTGAGACAAAAAAGTAATACCTGTGAGAACAGAGACTGCATTTCAGCGCAGTGTGTATTAATGCACCTTTATAAAGGCTGTGTGATGTGACAGCAAAGCTTTGGATCGGCACAGACTTAATTCTGAAGAACTGAGCTGAGAGATTTTGTACACAAAACAAAATGAAAACTATAGGCCAGATCAGTCCTGCTGGAAAGCTTTTAAGGTCACCGATAAATGGACATGGGGAGAGGAAATTTAGAACTGATGGACTGGTGAAGAATGTGAGCAGTTCTTCCACAGCAACCAAGGGGCTCTGTGTCCACACTGAGAGAAAGGCTGGTCAGAGCTTTTCTATGGGAAGAGGTTGCTGGACCAGTATGTGACGTACATGGGTATCAAGATAACAGTTTCAACCAGATGTAGAAAGGACAGGCTTGGAACAACAACAGGAAGGTCCTTGGTGGAGTAACTCAACTCAGCTCTGGGGAGGAAGGTGGAATGTCACAGTGAACTAAGAGAAACTGTGAACTCAGTGAATGGGAGTCAGAAGGCAAACCTGGGGCCTGGGAAGGGTGACTGAGCAGATAAGGCTGTTACGCTTTCAGCCTGTGTCAGGTCCACTTGGTGATGTGCCACTGACTTGTCCTGAGCCACATGGCATCTGTGCCCTCCAATCCCTGCTCTTCTGGTGAAGTCAGCTCAGGCAGCATTTGAATGGGCCGTGTGTTCTGGCTCTCAGTGGAAAGAGCGGAAGCAGGGTACACTCAGCACATCCCCAAGAAGAGGTTAATGCATATAAGGCATGTGATCCGGGGCCGAGAGTCTTTGAAAGAAATCTCTCCTCTTTTTACTTTGGGTTGGAAGTAGCAGTGGATGAATACAGCGGGCAATAGGATGAAGATAGGTGGAGGCAGTGGGAGAACAGGCCTAGCTTTTGTACAGTGTGTGCCCAAGAAAAAAGTTGTTTGATTTTTTTTTCCCCCCTGAAAAATTAGAAAACCTTCAAATTTTGTGTGTGGTTTCCTGTTGCCTTCAGGGGAGATGCCCCTGTCAAAGGAAAAGTTATCTAGCAATGGTCAGCTATGAAAAATTGAGAGAGAGAGGCACAGCAGTATATTTCAGATTTATTCAAGTTAAAAAAAATTCAACCAGAACCTTATTTATAGACTTTTTTTTATGATTTTTCAAATTGGGAGTTACTGTTTAGCAGACATTTCCTAGAACTTATCATCATTGGGAAAGATAAGAAGAAGGGAGGAGAGGAGATCTTTCTTATACCTAAATAATTTTAGATTGAGCTAAACATGCTCCATAATTGCATCTTTATTTTTTGGACTGATAGAAATGAATAAAATAATGACAGAAAATTAATTTTGACCGTGGTTCAGACCTTTTGTGAAGTGTTACTATTTCATGAGTAAATTTTCATTAACGCTATATACTTTCTTGCTCCTTAGACTTGTGTGCGAGACAGAGCCATTCGTTCTATCCTGGCTGTTAGGAACATTAACAAAGAAGTAGCTCAGAAAGCTGTTGATGAAGTTTTTGAGTCTTGTTTCAATGACCATGAACCTTTTGGAAGGATCCCTCATAATAAGACCTATGCAAGATATGCTCATAGAGACTTTCAAAACCGGGATCGATACTACTCAAATATATGAAGAAAATGATATTTTATACTATAGAGCTTCAGTGATCATGAAGAAAGTATGGTTCCTAAGTGGACAAACATAAACGATCAATTAAATACAGGGAAGACACAGAAGATGCTGATTCTAACATCAGAAAAAGTAACTGTGGTGAGAAATGAAATTGCCTTAAACGCAAAGGCAACCATTGTATCTTTGTGGCTTGGATCTTTATTTACCAGTTGGTAAATAAAGCAAATAAATTGTTCATTTAAAATTTTCTACAATATACTTGTTATTACTTGTGTTTTGTTTTTATGATAGTGATTTGTTTTTATTATATGTGATTATTTTAATACTTGATTATGAAACCTGTGAAGTATGCCCTTGTGTGATGTGTATGAATTCTTTGGAAAAATGTCTTCAGATCCTCCGTCCATTTTTAAATCAGGTTGTTTGTTTTTTGATGTTGAGTTGTATGAGTTTTTGTATATTTTTAAAGTAACCCCTTATCAGATATTATTTGCAAATATCTTCTCCCATTTAGTAGGTGACCTTTTCATGTTGTTGATGGTTTCCTTTGCTATGCAAAGGCTTTTTAGTTTGATGTCCCTTCTGTTTATTTTTGCTGTTCTTTTGCTTGCCTGAGGAAACATATCAAAACAAAAATTACTAAGGGTGATGACAAAGAGTTTACTGCCTATGTTTTCTTCTAGAAGTTTTCTGGTTTCAGGTCTTACTTTAAGTCTTTAAATTCATTTTGAATTTACTTTTGTGCTTTGTGTGAGAAAATAGTCCAGGTTGATTTTTTTTTTTTTTGTATGTAGTTGTTCAGTTTTCCCAGTACCATTTATTGCAGAGACTGTCTTTTCCTCAATGTATATTCTTGATTCCTTTGTCATAGGTTAGTTGCCCATATGAGTGTGGGTTCATTTCTGGGCTCTTTTCTGTTCCATTAATCTGTGTGTCTATTTTTGTGCCAGTGCCATTACTGTTCAGATTAGTATAGCTTTTGTAGTATAGTTTGAAATCAGGCAGCATGATAACTCTAGCTCTGTTCTTTCTCAAGATTGTTTTTGCTATTGTTTCTTGTGTTTCTGTACAAATTTTAGAATTATTTGCTGTTCTGCTGCTACTGCTGCTAAGTCGTGTCAGTTGTGTCCGACTCTGTGCAACCCCATAGGCGGTAGCCCATCAGGCTCCTCTGTCCCTGGATTCTCCAGGCAAGAACACTGTTCTGGTTGTGTGAAAAATACTATTGGTATTTTGATAGGGATTGTATTGAATCTGTAGATTGCCTTGGATAATATGGTCATTTTAACGATATTGATTCTTCTAATCCATGAGCATGGTATACCTTTCCCTCTGTTTGTGTCATCTTCAATTTCTTTAATTAGCATCTTATAGTTTTCCAAGTACAAGTCTTTTACTTCCTTAGATATATTCCTAGGTATTTTGTTCCTTTTGATGTAATTATAAATGGTATTATTTTCCTATTTTCTCTTTCTGATAGTTCATTGTTAGTGTATAGAAATACAACAAATTCAACAGCATATTAATAGGATCACGCACTGTAACCAAGTGGGATTATTGCTGGGGTACAAGGATGGTTCAACATATGAAAACTGGTGAGTGGATTATAACACATTAACAGAGTGAAGGAAAAAAAAAATCACATGGTTATCTCAATCGATGCAGAAAAAGCATTTGACAAAATTCACCACCCATTTATGATAAAAACTCTCCAGAAAGTGAGTGCAGAGGGAACCTCCTCAAAATAATAAAGGCTGTATATGACAAACCCACAGCTAGCATCGTACTCAACAGTGAACAAGACAAGGATGTACACTCTTGCTACTTTTATTCAACATAGTTTTGAAAGTACTAGCCATGGCAATCAGATGAAAAATAAATAAAAAGGAATCCAAATTGGAAAAGAAGTAAAACTGTCACTGTTTGCAGAAGGCATGAACTATATATAGAAAATCCTAAAGATGCTCATCAATGAGTTAAGTGAAGTTGCAGGATATGAAATCAATACACAGTCTTTTTCATTTCTATACAATAACAATGAAAAGTCAGAAAGAGAAATTATGGACACAATCCCATTTACCATCACATCAAAAATGATAAAATGCCCAGGAATAAACTTACCCAGGGCTCAGACAGTAAAAAATCTACCTGTAATGCGGGAAACCCAGGTTTTATCCCTGGGTTGGGAAGATCCCCTGGAGAAAGGAATGGCAACCAACTCCAGGATTCTTGCCTGGAGAATTCCATGGATAGAGGAGCCTGGGGGACTACAGACTACCCCTAGGGTTGCAAAGAGTTGGACACGACTGAGCGACTCACACACACACACAAACTTGCCAAGGAGACAAAAGACCTGTACTCTGAAAACTATAAGACATTGATGAAAGAAATCAAACATAATACAAATGAAAGATAAATCATAATTTTGGATTGAAAGAATCAATATTGTCAAAATGATTATACTACCCAAAGCAATCTACAGATTCAGTACAATCCCTATCAAATTACCATTTGCATTTTTCACAAAACCAGAACAAAAAAATTTTAAAATTTGTATAGAAACACAAAAGATCCCAAATAGCCAAGGCATTCCTGAGAAAGAAAAACAGCTGGAAGAATCAGGCTCCCTGACTGGAGACTATACTACAAAGCTGTAGTCATCAAAACAGTACTGGCACAAAAACAGAAGTATAGGCTAATGGAACAGGATAGAAAACCCAGAAATAATCCATGCACCAATGATGAATTAATCTACAACAAAGGAAGCAAGAATATATATAATAGAGAAAAGACAGTCTCAAATTAAGTAGTACTGGGAAAACTGGACAGGCGCATGTAAAAGAATGAAATTAGAACATTCTCTAACACCATACACAAAAATTAACTCAAAATAGATTAATGACCTAAATATAAGACTGGATACTATAAAACTCTTAGAGAAAATAGGCAGAACACTCTTTGATGTATTGCAGCAGTATCTTTTTGGAGCCACATCCTAGAGTAATGCAAATAAAAGCAAACAGATGGGGCCTAATTAAACATAAAAACTTGTGTACATCCAAGGAAATCATAAACAAAATGAAAAGATAACCACAGAATGGGAGAAAATATTTGCAAATGAAGTGACTGACAAGGGATTAATCTCCAAAATATATAAACAGCTCATGCAGCTCAATATCAAGAAAACATGTAACCCTGGACAGAAGATTGAAATAGACATTTCTTCAGAGAAGACAGAGATGGCCAAAAAGCACATGAAAGGATGCTTAACATTGCTAATTATTATAGAAATGCAAATCAAATCTACCATGAGGTATCACCTCACACGGTCACAATGGCCATCATCAAAAAGGTCTACAAATGATAAATGCTAAGAGAGGGTGGAGAAAAGGGAACCCTCCTATACTGTTGGTGGGAATGGGTATTGGTGCAGCCATTACGGTAAACAGCATGGAATTTCCTTAAACTAAAAAAAGTTGCAATGTGACCCAGCAATCCTATTCCTATCCAGGGAAAGCTATAATTTGAGAAGATACATGCACTCCATGTTCATAGCAGCCCTATTCACCATAGCCAACACATGGAAGCAACCTAAATGTCCATCGACAGAGGAATGGATAAAGAAGATGTGGTACATATATACAATGGAAAATTACTCAGCCATAAAAAATGATGAAACAATGCCATTTGCAGTAACATGGATGGACTGAGAAATTATCATACTCAGTGAAGTAAATCTGAGAAAGACAAATATCATATGATAATCACTAATATGTGGAATCTGAAAAATGATACAAATGAATTTATTTATAAACAGACTTATAGACTTTGAAAACCAACATGGTTACCAAAGGGGAAAGTTGGGAGGGATAAATTAGGAGTTTGGGATTAACATATACACACTATTATATATAAAATAGATAACAAACAAGGTCTTACTGTATAGCACAGGGAACTCTTTATTCTGTAATAACTTACATATACAGAAGAAGAATCTGGAAAAGAATGGAAAATGTATATTTATAACAATCACGTTGCTCTGTGTTGTTGTTCAGTTGCTAAGTCATGTCTGACTCTTTGCAACCCCCTGGACTGCAGCACGCCAGGCTTCCCTGTCCTCTACTGTCTCCTGGAGTTTGCTCATGTCCATTGAGTTGGTGATGCTATGTTTCTATACCTGAAGCTAATACAACATTGTAAATCAACTATAATATAAAATAAAAATTTAACCAGAATAACTCTGAAAATCAGGCAAACCATGGATTGCAAGAAAATATTCATTTATCTGACAACTCTAATGTGAAAATATAGAGTTTCTATGACTCAAGATAGGGGTGGCTCAAATGGTAGAGTCTGCCTGCAATGTGGGAGACCCGGGTTTGATCCCTGGGTTGGGAAGATCCCTGGAGAAGGGAATGGCAACACTTCAGTATTCTTGCCTGGAGAATTCCATGGACAGAAGAGCCTGGTGAGCTACAGGCCATGGGGGTTGAAAAGAGTCAGACACATTTTGATATTTGGCAAAACTAATACAATTATGTAAAGTTTAAAAATAAAATTAAAAAAAATTAAAACACTTAATGGACACTTTACAAAGGAAGCTACATAATTGACCAATAAACACTGCAATGAGAAACTACACTACACAGCCACTAGGAAAGCAAAAATTTAATAGACTGCTGCCAATATTTGTTAAGATGTACAAACAGAACTCTCATGCATTAGTGGTAGGAATGTAAAATAATATCACTTCAAAAAAAGGTTTGGCAGTTTCATATAAAGTTAAACATTCACCTATCCCTTGACTGTGCTGTCCTGAACTTGGTATTTTATTTAAGAGAAATGAAAACAAATCCACAAAAAGACTTGTATAAGAATGTCTACAACATAATAAGTTAACTTATTTATAATAACTAAAACCTGGAAACAATGAAATGTCTGTCAACAGGAGAATGAGTAAACAAATTATGGTATATTTTTACCCTGGAATACTGCTCAGCAATAAAAAGGAGTCAATCACTGATATATATAATAAGCTGGATGAAGCTCAGACATTATGCTAATTAAAAGCATGAGACAAGAGAGTACATACTTAATGATTCCATGTATATGAAATTATAGTATGGATAGAAGTAGTCTGTGTTGAAAAAAAATCAGAACAGTGGTTGCCTGGAGTGAGGGAGAGGCCGGAGAATTGACTGGGATTAGAGAGAAGGAACTTTCTGGGCTGATGGAAGTGTTCTGTATCTTCATTGTGATATGGGTTACACAGATGTATCCACTGTCAAAATTGTTCAGGTAATATTTAGACATCTCAACATATGTAACATTTACCTTAAAAAAGAATTGAGGGCCTCCCTGATGGTCCAGTGGTTAAGAATCCACTTTGCGATGCAGGGGACACCAGTTTGATCCCTAGTCTGGGAAGATGCCACATGCCATGGAGCGTCTAACCCCGAAGCCACAACTCTATCAAGCCTGTGCTCTAGGGCCTGCGAGCCTCAACTCCCGAGCCCATGTGCCAGTTAGTGAAGCCCCGGTGTCCTAGAACCTGTGCTCCGCAACAAGCCACTGCAACGAGAAACCTGCGCATTACAACTGGAGAAAGTCCCCGCACAGCAACGAAGGCCCAGCACAGCCAAAAATAAAAATAAGTAAAGAAGAAATTCTTAAAATAAGAAGCCCGTGGACAGTGGGTGGAGGTATAGATTAAACAACATGGCAGAATGTTGATAAGTGTCAAAACTGATGGAGATAGAGAATTCATTATACAATTCTACGTACTTTGTAAATAAAATTTTCCACTATTTTTTTAAACTGGAGGAAATGATTTAAAGATTAATATGCACTGAATTCTAAATACTATATATATATTTTTTAAAGAAAGTGAGAACTGGTATAACTACACAGTCTTTGCTAGGCAGAAAACTGAGTGCTAAACAATTAGAAAAATCATGGTTTTGTTCATTCCTGCCCTTGGGAAAGAGAAGGAAGGGCAGACTGAAGAATGAAACAGGATAATCTTAGTCTGCAGCAATCAGACCACACTATTCAGCGATTCAACCTCCTCAAGGGGATAGAGATATCCAGGCAAGATATTACCAAACCTAGATATTTGTTAATTAAACTCACTTCAGAGCAATACCCTGAGTGAATAATTAATTAAATGTTAATTTATGTTGATGATAATATTGCACTTGAATTTTGGAACTTTTTCCCTGAATTTTAAATATTTGAGAAGCAAGAGCTAAGTATTCTGCTAATAACCTGCATTTTTCCCCCTCACATTTTTTTTTTTTCTTTTCCCTGCTGATTGCTACTGCTAACTTGGATAATGCAAGTGATAGAGTTCCCAAGCAGAATGAATTTGGTTCTATAGAAATTAGCAAGTAGAGTATATGGGATTTTATAAGGATAATAATATTTTTTCAACAGGTATTAAGGCTAAGTTGAGAAAAAAAATTGGGTGGTCTAGAGGGTAAGAATCTGCCTTGAGGTGCAGGGGTCGTGGGTTTGATCCCTTGTCAGAGAACTAAGATTCCACATGTTGTGGGGCAACTAAACCCGTGCACCACAACTGCTAAGCCGGCATGCCACAGCAGAGATCCTGAACGCTGCAGCTAAGACCCCAGGCAGCCAAATAAGTAGATAAATGGAAAAAATTAATCCTTAGTGACATCCTGAGTGCTATCGGCATTTATATTGCCTCACATTGAAGGTGGTAAAATAATGGGGAAAAAATCAAACTGGGTCTAGAAAACTCTAACATAATGTTTCCTTTTCTGAAAATTAGTAAATCCCAGAGTTCCAGAGCAAAGGCCAAAGCTTTATGTATATCCCTTCCAAATCTGGATCGACAGGGTCAAAGTCAGATGTGTCTGGAGGGGCCAGGCTGGTCACTGGAGTGGCCAGTTATTGGTAGGAGGCCCTGAGGAGTTTGTGTCAAGAGGCTGGACTCAAGACTCACTAAGGGAAGCACAGTGCCCCTCCCCTCCATTTTCCCCATCATGGCATGAGGAGGAGAATCAATCTGAGGGAAAAAATAGATATTGCATTACTTCAGTAAACTCTTATTTTAATTTTTACTTTTTGGCCATGCTGCATGGCATGTGGGATCTCAGTTCCCTGACCAGGGATCAAACTCATGCCTCTTGCATTGGAAGCATGGAGTCTTAACCACTGGACCACCAGGGAAGGCCCAGTAAATATTTACTAAGTACTGACTGTCTACTATATACTGACGTAGGCACTAGGGATACTGAAACGTCCAACTTGGATTGGATCTGTATTGTAGGGAACAGCTGCACCAAGGAGGAGGAGTGTGGGGTGGTTTGGGGCTATAAAATTGGGTACCCAACCTAGAGGAAGTGATGTTTGAACTGAGACCTGAGTTTGAGGAGGAGTTAGCAAGTCCAGGGGATGTGGAAGGAGACTTCCAAACAAGAGGAAACTCTGTGTGAAGGCCTTAGAAGGGGGCAGGGACAGTGAGAGAAAGGTTGTGGAAAGGGATAATGTGGAATAAAGTATCCGGTTCTCAAGGAAACTGGTACCCAATTCCCAGGGAGATGAGAAGCTCTGTAACCTGAGTGTCAGAAAAGGTAAACAGTGGGAAAGAATGAAATATTCTGTAAGTGGTTTGGAGAAAACTGGACATCTGGAAAAAAGTTAAATGCTTAAGTTATTTCTATACTCAAATAAGTTCCAGAGATATCAAAGATGTTAATAGAAAAGAAAGCCATAAAAATACCAAAACATGGGAGAATTTTAAACATAATCTTAGATTGGGAAAGCCTAAAGTGACACAAAAATTACAAAACCATAACAGGTGCTATCGATACTCTTAACAGCATTTTTAATCTTCAAAAAAAGAAGATAAAAAATATTTTCCACCCAGTAGCATGAAAGATGTTATAGTAAAGTGATGACTGTTTACATCTATATAAAAAACAACAGAAAAATGAGCAAATAACATGGACAGAATACAAATAGGTACCTCTTTAAGCATACGATCTATGTGACCTTATTCGTAATAAGAGATGTACAAGCTATGACATACTGTTTTCACCTAAGAAGTGTACAAGGGTCAAAAATATACATCAAACTAAAGTACTTCTTCATAACAAAGGGAACCACTAACAAAATGAAAGGCAACTTACTGAATGGTAGAAAATATTTGCAAATCATATATCTGATAAGTGGTTAATATCCGAAATATAGCAAGAACTTCTCTAACTCAATAGTACCTCCCCCCAAACAACTTGATTAAAAAAATAGGCAGAGGATCTGAATAGACAGGTTTCCAAAGAAGACATATAGATGGCTAACAGGTACTTGAAAAGAAGCTCCACATCATTTATCATCATGGAAATGCAAATCAAAAGCACAGTGAAATTATCACCCCCTGCCTGTTAGAATGACTTATAAAAAAGACAAGAAATAATGTGTTGGTGAGGGTGTGGAGAAAAAGGAACCCTTGTGCACTATTGGTGGAAATGTCAATTGGTGCAGCCACTGTGGAAAACTCTGTGTGTGTGTGTGTGTGTGTGTGTGTGTGTGTGAGTCACTCGGTAGTGTCTGACTCTTTGCAACCCCATGGACTATATCCCACCAAGATCCTCTGTCCGGGGAATTCTCCAGGCAAGAATACTGGAGTGGGTTGCCATTTCCTTCTCCAGGGGATCTTCCCAACCTCGTGATTGAACACATATACATACAGGTGTCTAGAATATTCCTATAAGTAAATACAATGAGCTATCTCAGGTGGCTCAGTGGTAAAGAATCTGCCTGCAAATATAGGAGACACAGAAGACATGGGTTTGATCCCTGGGTTGGGAAGATCCCCTGGAGAAGGAAATGGCGACCCACTCCAGTGTTCTTGCCTGGAGAATCCCATGGACAGTGGAGCCTGGTGGGCTACAGCCCACGGGGCTGCAAAGATTCGGACACAACTGAGCACGCACGCAGTGGATAAAGTCCCCACCAGGGAAAGTGAACTAGATGTTGGAGAGGGAAATGTTACTATTTGCTGTGTACGATTTTGAACCTTTTGAATTTTGTACATGTGCATCTAGTACCCAAAAAATTAAATGTGCATTTACTTATTCATAATTTTTTCAAAATTTATGTCAGTATAACCAATGCCTTTGTTCTAAGTGTGAGCAAATCATTGCAATGTTAACCTTAATGTTAAATATATTATCAATTTATTTTCATCATATTAGTTTCATTTTTCAAGCTATAATCCCAAGCACACCTTTTTTTGAAAATGTCTACCATAAAACTCCCATTTTAATTGAATTCTCTTTCAGGGTTCTTATTGCTGGCATTAGTTATCTTTGATAGTGAGGTGTCCCAAATTCCCGTTTCCAAAGCTACACATACTAATTTCACCACTATCTTAACAGTACTTAGCACAAACCTTGTTTGTTCTCATTGCGCTACCATACACATAAAATGTACCACCGTAGCCATTTTTAAGTGTACAGTTCAGTGGTAATAAGCGCATTCATATTGTATAGCCAATACCATCCTCCATCTCCAGCACTGTTTCATCTTGCAACATGGGAACTCCATGTCTTTTAAACAATTCCCCAGTCTTCACTCCCTGACCCCCCAGTAACCAGTGTTCTACTTTTTGTCTCTGTGATTTTGACTACTGTTAAGTACCTGAGACATTTGTGAGGATTAGATTTGTTTACATATAAAAGACTTAGAAGGATGACTGGCATATGTATTACTAGCTGCTGTTATCTAAGTCCAATAGAACTTTCTGTGATGATGAAATGGTTTTCACCTGAACTATCCATGTGGCATACATGAAGTGTATGTGGTTATTCAGTATTGAACTGTGGCTAGTGAGACCGAGAAATGGCGGTCCAGTGGTTGGGACTGCATGCTTCCAATACAGGGGGTGTGGGTTTGATCACTGAACAGGGGGACTAAGATCCCACATGCTAAGTGATGCAGCCAAAATAAATAAAATCATTGAGTGTTTTTTTTAAAGGAATGGCATTTTACATTTTATTTAATTTTAATTAACTAAAATTTTTTAGTCACATGTGATTAGTAACTGCCCTATTGAACAGCAAGAATCTAGAGCTTAGAGGAGAGGCCAGGCCTGGAGTTACAGATGGAGTTGTCACCTTATGCCTGATAGTTGAAGTTGTAAGAATGAAGGGAGATAAATGGGAAGGGCAGAGGGCTAGGATTAGAAGCTAGGGAAGACCAGCATTTCAGGTTTTTTTCAGAGAAAGAAGACATGGAGACATGGGAAAAAGACCAAAAGTAGATGAGGTACCTTGTCAGAAAAACAGAAGACAATTCCAAGAGGTGATCACTAGGTTACATACCATGAATTGAGTTAATACAGTAAAACTGAAAGTCTCGTTGACCATGTCTGTGTGCTCGAGGTAGGTTTTGTAACTTTGCAGGTGGTGGTGGGGGAGATCGGCTGTGCAGTGGAATTTGAGTCACCATTTGTAATGCCTCTGCCTTCTCTGGTGAATATGTGCAAAAGACCTTATGAAGGCATTGGCTTTGAGTGCTTGCAGAAGAAATATTTCAATACTAATTTCCATGACTAGTTCTGGAGACATTTTAAAGACAACACTGTATGCACTGCTTTCTACAACATAACCCTTTTGGGCTGCACCCCACAGGCTTACAGGGTCTGTACCTGCCCAGCTTTAAGGCCTAAGAAAGAGCCTGGAATCAGCAACAGAGCATCAGTGGTTTAATGGATGAGAGAGCCTACATGTCTCAAGCAGGGTCCTGGATTTGGACCTGACTGTGTGCAGCAGACAGATGGCGGGCAGGACCTGGCGGCAGGCTTCCTCCTGCTGGGTGGGGAGGGGAAATTGCCAGTTATTTGGGGAATTGATGTCTGGTTGGCTCATTAGTTCCCAGGGAAACCAGCAGAGGGGCATGCCCCTCACAGCCTCTTTGATAAGAACAGTTACTATGTGGGGCCTTGGGCAAGTAGGTAGGAAGGTTAGTCATGTGAGTTGGGAAAGCTGGCATAGTTCGAGCAAGGGATATACAGAAAGTGAGAGAACCGTCCTCTTGAGTGGCCTCACCATACACCCCATAGAACTCTGTTGTAAGGCATTGGAAGATTATGGTGGCTGTTTCCTTATTAAAATGTTAACATGTGAGTCAAATTGATAGTTTTCGAAACAGAAGGATCAGTTTCATTTAATTATATTGACCAAATCTAGTCAATTGATTTTTAAACCAGCAGAATTCTTTGTAGTGTTCAAGAAGTCGTTATGCTCTACCCAAACAAGAGGAATGGGTCACCTTGGGATTCGCTGCTGGAATTTTCCTTTATGACAATACACTGGGAACTAAATCATTGGTCCTAAAGAGACTCTCTCATCAAGGTTCATCAAACCTGTCTTGATTAATTTTTCAAAAGCTCATGAGGAGGTTTACCAATTATACTTTCAAGGGTTCATTTGATCAGCTTCACTTGGTTGCACAGACTGCATATTGCTTCAACAGACGAAAATGGTTAAAAAAAGTCTGATGGAACTCAACTATAAACTAAATTCTAATATGACCTAAACTTGTGTGCTTTCAATTATTGCATAGCAAATTCTCATAGCATTTCTGCAAAAGTAGGGAGCAAATATTAGGTCCTTTTGGGCAGTGAGGGAGACTGACAGAAAACAGGAAGATCACTCAAGATGATACAATAACCTACTGCAGAACTATTAAATTTTTCTCTGAGCCGCCCTCCTTCTTTTATTTCTACAGCAGTTATCATTACGGTGTTGTGGTTGTAAGTAATCTGCATTTTCAGCTCACACAGACCTTCTGTCGTTCCATATTGAAACAAATTCCCTTTTCTTCTGTGGCCTCTTCTAAAATTTTGATTTTCAAACTGTGGTCCTTGGCCCAGCAGCAACTTCATCAACTGGAAGCTAATTAGAAATGCCCAGATTCTACTAAATCAATCTGCATTAATTCACATGCAAGTCAAAGGTAAGAAGCTCTCTCTGAAGGGACTTGATGGGTTCAAGACAGTGGTTGGCCACCCTGGCTGCATATTAAAATTGCCAGAGCTGCTTTTAGCCATGAGGTTCCTGGGGATTCCAACCTCAAGGGTTCTTATTTAATTGATTTGCAGGTGGGACCTGGGTATGCTTCAGTTTTAAAACGTTCACAGGTGAGTCTACTGTGTAGGCTTGAGATTTCCTGCTTTAGAATCATGTTGCATCTAGGTGCCCTTGTTTTCAAATTCATTATTCTGAAAACGAAGCAAAACAAAATATTCTATATATTTCATATAGTATTTTTTGTTGCTGCATAAAAGAAATCCAGGAATTCAGAATTTTTCTCATTCAATTCATTTACTAATTAAATAACTTAGAAAAAAAAAAGAACAAATGTTTTCAGTCATGCCTAGCAGACCCTGCTAAAGCAATCTTTTGCTTTAGGCTTTGATATGTTAAAACCTATTCAGTGTCTCAGAAAATGCAAGGGAAGAAATAGAAGACAAAGAGAGATGTTTTGCTTTTATCCATTATTATGGTAGGATAAGCACTGCGTATCACAAGAGAAAAGAATTTCAATTATGAAATTCAGAGCACATGTGAAAATAGGTAAGGTCTTTGGGTAAATACAGGCAACCCAATTAAATTTGAATTTCAGATAAACAATGGATTCTTTTCTACTCAGTAATTTAGTAACTTTTAGTGTAAGTATTCAGTATATGTCATGCAGGTACATGGGATATATTTTTATTTACCAAATTTGGCAGCCAAAGCAATAGGCCATGTTAAATGAGGCAAAAATTGCATCTATAATTAATAAAAATTAGAATCTATAGATGTGCCAAGAGGATGCGTACACAAATTCTTTATGGAATACGTTACAATTTAAACAGCAGTAATATATATTCCATGATTACAGCTCAACAGGAAATCTCTAAGTGTTTTTGATTAAGATACCTCTTTAGGTATGAGATGGCTGGATGGCATCACCGACTCCATGGATGTGAATCCGAGTGAACTCCGGGAGTTGGTGATGGACAGGGAGGCCTGGCGAGCTGCGATTCATGGGGTCGCAAAGAGTTGGACACGACTGAGCGACTGAACTGAACTGAACTGACCTCTAGGTGAGGATTGTAATGTTAAGAGAGAGAATAATTTTAAGTAATTCCATGTATTTCGATTCTACAATAAGTACCATATTACTAACACTTTTTGCTAATTCATGTGTAAAAAAATTTTAATCAAAATGAAACATCGCATGTTCTCAAGAAAAAACAAAACAAAACAAAGCAAAACACAAAAAAGCCGCCGGGAGCAGTCTGAGCTGTTGGAAAATATAGTCAGTAGAGGGCGCTAGAGTATCACGGATGAATTTCGACTCATAAAAGGCTCGTTTTTTGCAGTGCTTTGTGCTACTTTGATTTTATTTAAATATTTATTTCAGTCCACTTTGCCATGCAGTGTTGCTAACACAGATTAGAAACTAAAGGCAGTACGAGTGTACTGTTCAGCCCTAAATGATACATTTCTTTTGCCCAAGATCCTTGACAGCAATGCACTTTAGCCCATGTTGGCTATTGAAAGTACTGAGCTTTCTGTTTAGGCTTGAATGCCCGGGTCTCTGCAAGTGTGTGTGATTGTGTGAGTAATAATGGGTCTAATTAAAAAAGGCAGTGGCAGGTGGAGGTTTATCAGGTGAAGGATGTGAAAATCCCAGTTGGGGTGGGAGATGGCCAGGCTGGCCTGACTTGGCTCCTGAACCAGAGAATGTGTCTACATGTCACAGTTCTGTCCTCATGTGGACACACCTAAAAGGTGTACGGAGGTCTAGTTAAATTCAAGACAATTTCATTACCCCTCCGTGCTGCCTATGCGACAGAGAAGGAGCATTCATTATGTGTCTGCTTTGGGCTAGGCTTGAGCTTTTGTAAGGTGGCTTCCCTGGTGGCTCAGACGTGGGAGACCCAGGTTAGATCCCTGGGTTGGGAAGATCCCCTGGAGAAGGAAATGGCAACCTACTCCAGTATTCTAGCTTGGAAAATTCCATGGATGGAAGAGCCTGGTAGGCTACAGTCCATGGGGTTGCGAAGAGTTGGACATGACTGAGCCACTTCAGTTTACTTCACTTGACCTTTTATAGATTTGACTTTATTTTCATGACAACCCTGTGTGGTGGATGTTATTATTGTCTCTTTACAGATAAAACAACAACTGAGGCTGAGAGAAAGAATGGATTTCCATGGACACTATTCTTGCATATAATGAGTACTCATTGAACATTAGTCTAAGGCGGCATTTCCCAAACTTCGTTCTGAAAGACACTGGTTTCCTTATTAAACAGTTTTGGAAAATATTGCTAACTCTGACCCTCTTTTAGAGTTTCACAATGCACAAATGTGTTATAAAGTTTCTTAAGAAATTCTGTGGCAGGAAAAATCTTTAACTTTGTGCAAGCTCAGGTTTCATAATCTTTTTTTTTTTGATGAGGACCATTTTTTAAAGTCTTTATTGAATTTGTTACCATATTGCTTCCATTTTATATTTTGGTATTTTGGCCCCGAGGCATGTGGGATCTTAGTTCTCCAGGGAGGCATCAAACTTGCACCCCATGCATTGGAAGACAAAGTCTTAACCACTGGATCGCCAGGGATGTCCCAGGTTTCACAATCTTAATTGATCTAAGGAGCCCTTTTTGTTCCTCCATTTTTAGAACCATCAATATTACAAGGCAGGTGGAACATGTTTTGAGAAGTATGGATCTAATGAGTAAATATGTGGAATATTATTCATGGTAGGAATTAAGGGGAGTTAGTTCATCATTGCTATTATCATCATCAGAAAACATACTCAGGCTTCCCGAGTGGCCCACTGGTTGAGAATCCGCCTGCCAATGCAGGGGACATGGTTCCATCCCTGGTCGGGGAAGATCTCATATGCCTCAGGGCAACTAAGCCCATGTACCACAGCTACTGAGCCCGCGTGCTGCAGCTACTGAAGCCCGGATGTGCTCCACAATAAAAGCAGCCACGCAAGGAGAAGCCCCTGCGCTGCAACTAGAGGGTAGCCCTGCTTGCTGCAACTAGAGAAAGCCTGTGTGCAGCAGTGAAGACCCACCACAGCCAATAATAAATTTAAAAAATATATTAAAGAAACATGTATCCAGCCCCTTCTGTTTGTAGGACATTCGGTTAGAACCCAGAGTCATGACTCAGACCCTATTGTAGAGGACTTTACAGTTTAGGGGCTTCCCCTGGTGGCTCTGACAGTAAAGAATCTGCCTGCTGCAGCGACTCGAGTTTGATCCCTGGGTCGGGAAGATCCCCTGGAGAAGGAAATGGCAATCCACTCCAGTATCCTTGCCTGGAGAATTCCGTGGAGAGAGGAGCCCGATGGGCTATAGTCCATGGGGTCGCAAAGAGTCAGACGCGACTGAGTGACTAACACTTTCACACTTTACAGTTTAGACAGGAGGTAAAATGTCTTTAGTTTGAATGAAAATATAGCTTGAATTCCTAAGATATTATTTTGCCAACTTTTGGAGTTAGGATAGTGTTAACGGATAACAGGGTTTCCAATGATTTCTTAATGTGGCATTCTGTTTCATTCCCCTAGCGAACAATTACCATCTTCTTTCATTAATTTAGTATGGCTCAGATGTTTGGAGGATGAGACATTTAAACATTTGATTATGAGCAGATCCTAGCAGAAGTTGTTAAGAATCATACATCTTTGACACACCCTGGGAAAACAGATGTTCTCCTTTTCACACGCAAGCACACACACACACATACACTCAATTTCAGCTCATCAGTGCATCTCATCTTCATGTCATTTGTGAGATGAACCAAAGCAAATGAAGGATGTAGATGTCTATATCAGGGGGCTGGTCAGACGATTTAGAGTTTACAAAATACAGGAATTTAAATTTTGATGGCTGGCAAGTTGTCAGGAGCCTTTCTTCTCTAGAGATGTGACAGTTCACAGGATTCTGGCACCTTTTCTCTAAGACTCTTTTAAAGCCTTCTCACGTGATGTGGTATACGACCAGCAGGGGAGAAACTCATTCATGGTTGCACCATTCGTAGAGGAGCTGGAAAGGAAATGTTCAGTTGTGGTTAAGATGTGCAAAGGGAAATGTGAAATGATGAAAAATGACCTGGAAACTGCCCTGAGGTATGCAGACGCCTATAACAAAAAATGATTTTTTCCTTTCAAATCACCTGTAGTTAAGCCAGCCCCATTACTTCACGCTGACGTCCCTGGAAGTAGGGCTCTATGTGGAAAGGCTTCCGGCGGACAGCCGTGCTTTTCGAAGTACCGTGACTTGCATCTCCATCGAGTCAAGTTCATCATCTTGGAGAGAATAGGCAAGACTTTTATCTTTGCCTCTACCTATCTTAGCGCCTTCTCATCCTATGAAACCACCAGACCTTATTCAGGTCACAAATGACAGAGCAATGTAGAAATAATAGGATACTGGAGGCAAATTGTGTTTTTCCACATCATGCCTATAAATAAGTTACCCGAGACAACTTTTCAGAAGCCAATTTCAGTATAATGGTTTAAACCAAAATCCGATGAAAGGAAGTAATTTTTTCACGTAATGCAGTCATGATTAAGAATGATTGCTTTCTCTTTACATTGATAACCCCTAATCCTTAATCCTCCTTATGAGATTTGCTTTAATATCTAAAAATAGTGGACATTTCTGAAAATGGAAATGGAACTTGCAATGGAGCTAGGAATTGCAGAGAATGTCCATGTGGGTATTTTTCATATGATATCTGGTGTGTCTCATGACATAACTTTGCATCATATCCTAGGGGAACATGACACATATCTGACAATATAGATGGAATAATTCATATATTAGTCCAAACTGGCACCATGAGCAGGCTGTCTGCCTTGGTGACTCTGAGTTTCATGTAAGTGCACTGTGGGGGCTGGAAAGAAACAGGCTAGTTCATCATTTAAACTTGTTTCCTACACTGAGAAACTGAGAATGCAAAAGAGAAGGAGCTGATCCAGACTCAATGATTGCAATCTCTCCCAGCATCTCTCTTGCAGTCTCAGATTTCATGTAAACTTGTTAGAGCAAGTTGGGCAACTCGGGACTCTGTAATCACTTGTTTATAACAGAGATTCATATTTTTAACCCCTGTAACTCCAGTTGTAGCATGAAATCATCACTTAGCCAAAACCTTTCAGTTAATCCCAAACCTCTCTTCAATATTTATATTCATTTCTGTAATGAATATCTACTAAGCACGTATTATGTGGCAGGCGTCATTCTGGATGCTGGGATACTGGTGAAAATGATGGCTGAAGTCCTAGTATCTCATTTATTTACTTGTTGATTTTTGGCTGTGCTGGGCCTTCTTTGCCGTGTATGGGCCTTCTCTGGTTGTGTTGAGCAGGGGCTACTTTTTAGTTGTAGTACAGGGGCTGCTCATTGCCGTGGCTTCTCTCGTTGTGGAGTACAGGCTCTAGAGTGCATGGGCTTCAGTAGTCACTGTGTCTCCTATTGCTGAGAGAGAGAGAGATGAGAACAGAGATGAGCGTTAGATTCGTCTCTTAAAGGTTCTGAGTGACCTTGACAAGAGTGAGGCCCTTGCCCAGGATGACAAAGAGGACGAGACTCAGTCTTTGTCTTTGAAGAAATGACAACGTAGCCATGGAGACAAGGCAACACTTCATTCTGTGGCTACACTTACCTTCTCAAAGAACCTGCGTTATTGTGGAAACCCAGAGTTGCTCTAGAAATAATATTCTCTCTAGATTTAAGGGCCCCCCGAGGTCCAGTAGTCTGAATTGTCACCTTATGCCTTCTTGACAGGGAGCCACATGTCAACATTTGCACAAACTTTTCCAGACACAAGTCCGTTTATAAGAGAGTCCCGTCCGTAGTTGCATGGCTTTGAATATGGTGATTTATTGTGCCAGGATTTTAAATGTGATTTATGTTTCAGGTGTGCAATGTTATAATTTGCCACCTGCATACATTACTGAGTGATCACTTTGTAGTTACAAGTCTGGTACCATCCATCACTGTGCAGGTGAGCCCCTTCGCCTGTCTCCCCTGTGTAAGGATGTGTTAATGTATGTCTGCACATGGTCTGTACTTACTATTCCTCCCTTTTCTTCTCCTGCTATTTGTGTGTGTGTGTGTGTGTGTGTGTGTGTGTGTGTGTGTAGGGGGAGTGGGGAGTGGGACGAGCATCTCCTGAGTTGCTAGCTTGGCTCTGGCACCTGCTAACTGTCCAATTCTAGGTGAGTTGTTTTTCCTTTTTGCTATCAGTCTCTTGATTAGTGAAGTGGGGGTAACACCGCATATTTCACGGGGCTATTGTGGGGTAGAGTGAGATGACCCATGTAGAACACTCACCAGGTGCCTGGTCAAAGGCAGATGTCAGCAGGTGTGTATCACTCTCCCTTCCTTTAGCTCCATGGTGAGACAGCCTTTGGCTGCGCTGGGGGCTTCCTCTACAAAACCTTCCTTGACTCTCCCCACCCCTCCCTACAACACTCAGTCAAGTTTTCTTCCTTTTTAAATTTGTGTGTATCTTTATCTTATCATTTATCACATAGTATTATGATGGGTTCCTTCATTTCTACCCAACTAGGTTGTAAGTCCCCCAGGTTCAGTAAGTGTTTTTATTTTTAGGGCGGTAACAGAGTGTAGTGATTAGGGATGTGGCTTGAAGCCATATTACTTGGGTCTGAATTTCAGCTCCATCCTTGTCGGCTAAATAGTCTCAGGTAATTTCTTTAATCTCTCTGGACCTTGCTTCCTCCTTTGAGAGGATGTACATCCTAGGACTGACATGCTTGGGTGAGGATTAAATGAAATGGTTCTGATGAAGTTCTTGAGACAGTACCTGGCACATTGTCAGTGCTCTGCGAATGTTTGCCTATTATGAGGACAGTTTGTGAAGCCCTTGCAATGCCTGGTCTGGGGACAGTTGACCTAAGGCTCTGGTGTGTGGAATGACTGAACAAAAGGGACCAGTTAGAGAAACTAGGCCACTATTTAGACAGGTAAGCAGATCACAGAAAACAATTTTAGACGATCCTTTAAAATATAAAATTTCAGAAGTTACACATAAAAACATTTTTATTTTTCAAATTCTTTACATTTTTGAAAAATGTAGAATTATATCAAGTAAGGAGGAAAAGTCCTCATTCATAGTCTTTCTCCTCCCCTGTTCCTCACCTTCTCAAGATTTTCTAAATTTACAGTTTATTCTTTATGGTTCAGGTGTGTGTCCTCAGGTTCTTCGGCTGAAAAACAAAATCTACTACCCATTCACCAAAAATGTCAGAGATGAATTAAGCAATTAGAATTAGAAATTAATTCTAAATTAGAAAGTTATTAGGAACCACTCATTTTAAAAATAATTGCTTTATGCCTGAATCCAACCTTTGTCTCTTCTTCAAGATGATAATGTGTGCAGAGTAAAGAGACTGCCCTTGAAGGAGTGTTTGGAGACAATGAGAAGAACGATTTTGTTAAAAAATTATCTCCTACAACTCTGTCCAATTCTATTTTCTTATTAGAGCTGAATTAGGGGCTGCCCCGGTGGCTCATTGGTAAAGAATCTGCCTGCAATGCAGGAGATGCAGGAAACGCAGGTTCGATCCCTGAGTTGGGAAGATCCCTTGGAAGAGGAAATGGCGACGCACTCCAGTATTCTTGCCGGGAAAAATCTCAGGGACAGAGGAGCCTGGCAGGCTGCAGTCCATAGGATGGCAAAGAGTCGGACATGACTGAGCATGTACGTACATTCTTGGAATTAAGGGAGTATTGCCAGAAAGCCCCTGTAAAGTTGCAGGTGAGCAGAGTTTCTCAACAAAGCAGCTTATGGGGAGGGAGGGCCCTGAGGAACCCAGGGAGCTCCATCCGTGTCAGAGTTTGGCCTCTGGCTTGTTCTGCTTGAGGAATCGGAGATGTAGCTCTGACTTAGAGGCTTGAATGCTCTTGCTTGCTGCTCGATTTTGTCATGCTCTGGTTCTTTAGTGAATATTCCTCTCTTCAGACTCCTTTCATATTTTGAAAAAAACAGTAGGAGGAGCTCTTTGGATGGGCTAAGGCTGTAGCCATCCTTTAGATAATAGATTTTTATTTCTAAGGTGCTATGCACGGACCTAGAGGCATTTTACTGTGGTCGGTTTTTTATCTTTTTTTTTAAATAGAAAGGGACACATGAATTTTTATCAAATCATTGATCTAAAAACAAAGCCCATGGTAACAGAATGCTATTCTATATTTTCTAGTAATGCTTTATTGCTAACATTTTCTTATTATCCTAAAAAGTACTTACTTCTCTTTTGATTTTATGATAACATAAAATCATTGGTTGGAACAGTATTATGGCTGTTTCACAGTTGATGATTTATTTTGGGACTGGAGTCACATCTTTTAGAAAAACATGAGTTTATATTCATAGATGTTGTTGATTTCTTAACTAAATCTTTTAATTTTTTAAAATAATATTTTAATTCTTTCATTTCCCTGAATGTTGGAATCATTGATAAGCCAATGCTTAGTGCTTAGATGTCATTGTATTTAGGACAAAAAATTTCATATTAATAATTCAGGGATCCCCATCTAGTTGGTCCTAATAAATTGTAAAGTCTCATTGATTGAAGTCTGGGTGGATGCTGTGTTATGATTCCTTCTCTCTCTGTGACCAGTATTTTATTTTTAATTTTTGGAAGTTGAAAGATTTCTTACAGATCCCAGAAACCAGGAACAGGGAAAGGGAGGCAGTGAGCCAGGGCAAGGGCAGCCCTCTGACCCAGTTCACATGTGAACAGGATGCATGCATGCATGCTAAGTGGCTTCAGTTGTGTCTGACTCTTTGTGACTCCATGGACTGTAGTCTGCTAGGCTCCTCTGTCCATGGGAATCTCCAGGCAAGAATACTAGAGAGGGCAGCCGTGCCCTTCTCCAGGGGATCTTCTGCACCGCGGGATTGACCCCGTGTCTCTTACATTGGCAGGCAGGTTCTTTACCACTAGTGCCACCTGGGAAGCCCGTGAACAGGGCAGTGAGAAACTACGATGTATAAGGCGGTTGGGGTGCAGGTCACTAACCTTATGTGGGTTTAACTCCAAGTGGTCATTTTAAAAGGTGCCTCAGGAAAAGCAAGTGGGAATTTAGCGCAGGAGTTCTAAACTCAGGTCCTTATCTAAATGTCCAGACTCTGGGTCATTAATACTGTAAAATGCCTAAGCAGCAACTCAAAATAGTTGTTTTCTCATTTAGCTCAGAAATTGAGGGCATGACATTTGGGTGAAGTTCAGTTCAGTTCAGTCACTCAGTCGTGTCTGACTCTTTGCGACCCTATGAGTCGCAGCACGCCAGGACTCCCTGTCCATCACCAACTCCCAGAGTTTACTCCAACTCATGTCCATTTAGTCAGTGATGCCATCCAGCCATCTCATCCTCTGTCCTCCCCTTCTCCTCCTGCCCCCAATCCCTCCCAGTATCAGAGTCTTTTCCAATGAGTCAACTCTTCACATGAGGTGGCCAAAGTATTGGAGTTTCAGCTTTAGCATCAGTCCTTCCAATGAACACCCAGGACTGATTTCCTTTAGAATGGACTGGTTGGATCTCCTTGCAGTCCAAGGGACTCTCAAGAGTCTTCTCCAACACCACAGTTCAAAGCATCAATTCTTCAGTGCTCAGCTTTCTTTATAGTCCAACTCTCACATCCATACATGATAACTGGGAAAACCATAGCTTTGATTAGACGGACCTTTGTTGGCAAAGTAATGTCTCTGCTTTTCAATATGCTGTCTAGGTTGGTCAAACTTTTCTTCCAAGGAGCAAGCATCTTTTAATTTCATGTCTATAGTCACCATCTGCAGTGACTTTGGAGCCCCCCAAAATAAAGTCTTTCACTGTTTCCATTGTTTACCCATCTATGTGCAATGTCCAATAAGTAGTAAGAATGTTGGGACTGGAATCTTTGCAAGATATTTGAGCTAGAATCATAGATTGAAAGTCACTGGCATATGGGTGGCACTGGCAAGAATGAGGTCCTTCAGATCA
The DNA here is from genome assembly GCF_029378745.1 of Bos indicus. Lineage (NCBI taxonomy): Eukaryota > Metazoa > Chordata > Mammalia > Artiodactyla > Bovidae > Bos > Bos indicus. Next base: position 55,591,868 of record NC_091764.1, on the reverse strand, counting down.
CAGAGTATGAGAGAAGTAAGGAAGAAGAGCTTGATGGTGCCATAGGGCACACTAACATTTCAAAGGTAGAAAGAAGATAAGCCCATAGAGGAGAAAGTAAAGGAAGATGAGTTGATACAAAGAGCCCCAGGAGACAGTGATACCTTTAGCTAGGAAGGGGAGAGATTCAGGGTCTAGCGGAGTGGTATGAAACAGTATGGACTTCAGAGTCAGACAGCCCTCATTTCCAGTCCATGTTCTAATCATTGCTAATTGTGTGATCTTGAAACCAAGCAGGACCCTGTGGGGCTCTTGGGCATGAAAGCCTTTTTGTCTCCCATTTCTTGTAGGTAAGACTCCAGCCTCTATGACATATTCCCGAGTTCCAAAGGGCAGATTCAAACAATTACTAATCAAGGGAGAAACAGCCAAGAAACCATCTGAGGCAGGATTAAAGGAACTGGAGAAGCTCATCAAGATTAGGAGACCAAACTCCTCAGTCTCTCAGGAGATTGAGATTAGGGACTGAGGGCCCTGCAGAACCCTAATCCTTATCAGCAACCCCATCCTTGTTATAAAATCCTCATCAAATCCTCCTAGGTTAGAACACAATTTTGTGAGGCAATGAGCCTCCTGTGTCCCCCTTTGCCTGGCAAAGCAATAAAGCTATTCTTTTCTACTTCACCCAAAACTGTCTCTGAGATTCAACTGGGCACCAGTGCTGAGCTTTTGGCAATCTCAGTCAATTTATTTGGCCTTCCTATGTCTCACTTTATTTTCTCAAAGTGAGGAACATTTACCAGTCTGTTTCCTCCTTTTGAAAATGGAGACTACACTAGTACCTACCTCAACACTGTTTTGAAGATTAAATGATGTATAAAAGTGCTTGGCACAGACACATTTCTCAAGTGTGGTAGCTATCATATTAATATATATTAGAAGTATTTTCTCAGGAGTGTCTGGAGATTCAGATCAATCAGAAGGATGACATTGAAAAAGTTTGGAAAACATCTCCTGGACTGCAATTCAAGGAAGTCTTTGGGAACCTTGATGAGTTTCCATAGTGTGGTGCAGGCAGAAGCCAGAATGGGAAAAAAAAAAAAAAAAAAAAAGCTATAACGAGTGGGGAAGGGGACTGGAGAGGGAAAAATGGATTGTGAAGAGGTAGGTGATGATGGGCATACAGGAGTTCACTGTACTTTTCCTCTAGTTTTCTGGATATTTGAAGAGCTCATAATAAAGATTTTTAAAAAGACCATTTACAGTAAAAAGTATTTTACTTTTCCTCCAAAATATACGCTTGATAGAAATAGCAGAAATAGTAGAGGACTCAGCCTTTGCCTGAGGGAGAGAAGCTGTCTGTAGCCTAAGTAGAATGATTTCCAGAGGTAGGATGTTACCAAAGGGAGACTCAATTGTTTGTACCTATCAATCAAACTCAAGGTATGTATGTACCAATCTTCACACCAGCATGGGCTTTGGAGTTAGATTGCTCTGTTCAAATCCTGGCTCCACCAGTTGGCAAACCGTGAGATCTTGGTGACATACTTTACCACTCCATGCCTTGGTTTTAGAGATTTATAAAATAATGGTAAGAGCTCATACCTCACGTGGTTGTTATGAGCTAATGCATAGAAGGTGCTTAGAATAGTGTCAGAAACATAATAAGTGCTCAAATATGTTTTATTTCTTTCTATATGTAATTCTATCTTTAGCTGTGTAAGCTAACACTTTTCCACTTAAAAAAATCTTATATGAATTTTTTCCCTAAGGGAATTCAGAAGTGATGCAATCTTTCTCACCATTGCCCCTCTCAGGACAGTGGCAAGTATCACAGTGACGTTTCTCATGACACATACGCTTACGCCCACCACCACATACACACACATCACAAAAACACGTTTCCTCCACCCCAACCATTACTGAAGCTGTCAACCTTCAAAAGTTTCTATTCCACCTTCAAAACTGTCAGATAGCTTTGTGGTAGATGCCCAGGGATAGGTCCATTCAAGTGGGAAACAGATCTTTTTGGCCTAATCCAAGTCCCTTTTGGGGGGTAGGCATTCACACAAACCCTCGAAACCTGGCTGGATGGAGTCAAGTGTGGAAAGGAAGAAATTCTTTCTAATGAGTAATTCCATGGAGCACCTATGCTCGTGGTTTGTGACTATTCACATCCCAACCATCCCTCTGCCCCCAACTATGGAGGGAGGATTAAGCTGAAATTGAGTATCTTTTATTTTCATCGAAGAAATGTGCATATTGAGTTATACTATTTCCCATGATGGTCATCCTGTTTCTCTGGTGTGGCATGCTCACTTGCTGTCTTCACCTTACAAATCCTATCTATCCTTTAAACTCAAGGCTTAAGTGTGAGGAAATAAGTCAAGGAAACTTATTTCCCATTGATGTAGGAATCACACAAAGAAGTTCCCCTGAGACAGACGTCCCTTCATTGATAAAGTTCTCAAGTGTGGTAGCTATCGTATTAACAGCTAGGGAGGATTGAGCTGAAATTGAGCAACTTTTATTTTAACACCCTGCTAGTCAGGATAGGCCACGCTGTGCTGCAGTGACACATTAGCTCCCAATTCTCAGGGCCCAGCCCAGAAAGCCTTCTCTCTTGCTCAAGGAGCACATCCAGCATGAGTAGCCAGTGGTGGGGCACAGGTTGTAGGGGAGGGTGGTGGAGCTCTGCCTCGTACAGTGGTTCAGGGACCAGTCTGACAAGCTCGGCTTGGCCCCGCAGCACAGGAGAGAGAGCAGAGAGTGGCTGAAGGATTGCTGTCTTGTCACTCACTGCTTAAGCCTTCAAGTGACACAAGTCACTTCTTACATTTTATTGGCCAGGACTACTCGCACAGCCCCATCTAACTGCAAGAGGACTGGGAGGTATGATCTTCTGAATGTCCAGGAAGAACAACAAATTTGTATGTGGGTGAGAAAGGGCAGAGTCTATCAAAGCACATGCACATTCAGGCTGCTGGGTTTGCTGCTCAAAAGTGGAGAAGTGACGTGAAGGATTGTGGGTTTTGTTCTCAGAAACAACAGAGACACCATTGAGTCTTTTGGGGGGCTGGCAAAGTATACCCAGACATATCTGGCCTTTGGCTAACCTAGTCTTACAATCCATGGAAGCCTGAACCCTCAAATAGATGGCTGAGAATGGGCTGTGCTACCACACAGGTTTATTAGGGCTTGCAGCAGAGGAAGGCCAGGATCACCCAGTCCTCAGTCATGGGCCACAGGAAGAGTTCCAAGCTCCAAAACCAGGGTACAGAGGCATCACTTTTTTGGTTAGTAGTTTGTCCTTTACCATAACATTTGGCTTCCATTGGCAAACAGTGACTCTGAGCAATAATAAATCAATTGGAGTCAGCTGCCCAGTAGGTTAGATGATGAAATTTAAATGTAGGCAAATGCTAATTTATTCATTTATGCTTGTCTAACTGCTAAGACATGGAAATATACCCTTTCTTGAAAACAGAAAATAGCAACCAAAGTGCCCTTGGCAAAGAAGTAGCTCCTCCCTTCCCTAAGAAGTAACTTCCAAATAGGACTTGAATTGGCTTTGAATATTTACATTAAAAGTTTTTTTTTTTAAAAAAACCCAGAAGTTAAAAATATTATTAAAAGATGAACCAGGCATGAAGGAAGTCTGATTAGGGTAGGTGGTGTTAGTAAAAAGCATCTGGATAATTTCATTACCTAATTGAGCCAAGAATTCTAGTGGTGTAGAATCTTTAGAGGCAGTGTCCTTTCTGAGCAGAATTCTCTGTTCTTTAATGACATGAATACTTTCTTTTTTGCTATTAAAAAATGTTAGTGAGGAGCACATGCCCTGCCCAGTAGGAAACTTACCTGGAGTGATGTGTGGGCCCCCTCCAGTGTGTCAATAAATGATAACACATCCATCTGAGTTTTTTTCTTCTAAATTACCTAGAGCCTGGGACCCTAGGGGTCTCAAGAGAGTGTTAAGGGGGTCTATAGACCATTTACTGCTGAAATGACTAGGAATGTAATTTCTTTCTTTCTTCACTTTTAAACATGTGAATTTGAAGCAGTCTATTCTAGATGAGACTCTGAAGCTGATCCCATGCAAAAAATGAGCTGTAACCCCAGCTGACTGCATTTTATGTTTTCACCAGAGCTTTTCTTTTCCATGTAGCTGGCAGAAAGAATACATTTAACTGAGGCTTATTATTTGTGAATTATCCATGTCAGTATTCTTACAGACCTAAAAATAAAACCTCAGCAACTACTTGAGCTGCAGACATCTGAGCTGGAGGGGTTGACCTTGGGCCTAATTAGACGGAAACCTTGGCCAGTGGAGAGAGATCAAAGTTATGATCTGATGGGCAGGAATGGCCCCAATGGTGAGGAAAGTTTGAACTGGGGATGGATTTCACAGGTGACCAGTTCATTCATAGATTATTCCTAGTTCTAACTACTTTTGCTCCCTTTGTAACTGACGTCTAGAGTAAATTCTCTGAAAGCAAAGACTGTAGTAGTTCATGATACATCTGCTTATGTTCCATTCCAAGGCGAGTCACAGGGCTGTTTCCAAGGTACATTCCACAGTGGAGATGGTGGGGGAGGGAGAGAGGGGTTCTGAGCAACGGTCTAAACCAGCATAGAAAGCCGCAGGTGGGGTGCACAGAAACTGCCCCTCCACCCACTCTGCAGCTCATAATGTGAGTAGGGGCAAGTCCTGGGGTATTGGGGAGGGGTGGAGAAAGTTTTAGGGGTCCCGTGTGGACCAGCTGTTCTGTTGAGCTGGAACTCTACACTGGATATTGTAGACATGAACAGCACTTGGGGAACCAAACATTTTTAGTCTAAATAATAACTATTAATATGCCAAGTCTATATTTATATCAGTGAGTGTCATTTATTGAGCTCCTACTATTGTGCCCTGTGCTAAGTGAGTTTCATGCTCATTTTAGAGGTCAATCATCTTCTGTGGAGGGCCACACAGTGAACATTTCAGGCTCTGCAGGCCGTGAGGCCTCAGCTGCAAATATTTGGCTCTACTGTTGTGTGGACACAGCAGAGACAATACAAAATGAACAAGTAGTTCTGTGCTCCAATATCAGCTCATGTGTTGAACTCTGAAATTTAAATTTTCTACAATTTTTGCATCATGAAATACTGTTATTCTTTTGATAAAAACATTTAAAAATGCAAAAATTGAGCTGGGAGGGAGGCTCAACAAGGAGGGGATATATGTATACATATAGTTGATTCACTGTTGTACAGCAGAAACTAACAACATTGTAAAGTAATTGTACTCCAATTTAAAACAAATGTAAAAACCATTCTTATGTTGTGGGCTGTTAAAAAAAAAAAAAAGATGGTGGGCCAGATTGGACTCAGGGTCCTTACTGTGCTCATCAACCCCTGCTTTATCTCATTAAATCATCACAGTAAACCTCATGAGGTGGAGAAGGAAATGGCAACCCACTCCAGTATTCTTGTCTGGAAAATCCCCAAGGACAGAGGGGCCTGGAGGGCTATAGTCCATGGGGTCACAAAGTTGGATACGACTGAGTGACTAAGCACAAACCTCATGGGTAGTTATATTATCCCTGTTATAGATGAATATTTCAGAAGTTTAGTCCTCCAGTCTCTGGCAATCAGATACTCTCATACCAAGAAGTTAGTGGGATTTTTTTTGCTTTTGACTAACAACATGTTTGTAATGTGTTACAGAATAATACAAATTTCCAGTGTTTTCTGAGGATATTTTAAATGTCACCTAAACCACAGAAAGAAAATCCATTTATCTTTTTGGCCACACCATGTGGCATGTGGGATCTTAGTTCCCCCACCAGGGATTGAGCTGGCACCCCCTGCATTAGAAGCACAGACTCCTATCCACTGGACTGCCAGGAAAGTCCCAAGAAAATATGTTCATCTTATTTTTCATGTTGTGTTGTGTTGTGAAAGTTGCGTATTTGTGTCGGACTCTTTGCAACCCCATGGACTGTAACCTGCCAGGCTTCTCTGTCTGTGGAATTCTCTAGGCAAGAATAATGAGGTGGGTTGCTATTTCCTTCTCCAGGGGATCTTCCTGATCCAGGGATTGAACTCATGTCTCCTGCATATCTTGCATTGCAGGAAGATTCTTTACCGTCTGAGCTACCAGGGAAGCCCACTGAAGATGCTTAAATTATTTGACTATGGCAGATAGCAAATCACTTATTTTAGACTTCTCCTCCATTTAATTGTGTTTTGTTTAATGTTAAAATATACTGATTTCTCCTGAATACATTCCGAGGAGGAAGGAGGGTGGTTGTGAGGAAGGGCCAGTGATGTGCAGACAGATATGAATGCATGTGCATGCACACACACCATACACACACACACACTTTCTCCAGAGAATGAATTCCCTTCCTGAATTTGGTAAAGCCTGGAAAGCATACAAAAGGAGGTTTTCTGTCTTTCACATACTCAATATGGCACATTACTAACGCCTCAGTGAGTTTAAACAAAACAACTGGACTCATAAGAATTCATACGTATTTCTAGCATATTACATTTTATACTGTAATAAAATTCCTTTATAATATGGATTTTTTGGTTAAATGGGTTTAGTTAGACTATAAGCCAAATAATGTTCTCTGAAACACAGTCTCTGTATACAATAGAGATCTGACCCACCTCAGATATTAGTTTTAGCAGCTAGAATACTTCTATATTAAAAAATTTGAAACTTTATACTTAAATAATAGGCAATTAAAAAAATTTCAGAATGCATCCATTGCATATGACCATGGCATTTAGATCTTAAGGACTACAGATAAAGACTGAATAGCTACAATTTGCATATTTAAAAACAATGTAACTTGCCCAGCATGGCTGTGTCTAATTGCGTATCACAACATCAGTGGGTAATCGTGCTTTCTATGAGAAAAATTTGTTCCAAGGTCAAAATGTCATCTTGCTGTCAAATAATCCCACCGATTACTATAAACAGAGCTGGAGAAATTGTGCTGTGACTGAGAAGATGTGATACGAATCCTGTTCATTACAGAGACATGACTTCCATTGTAATTATGTACCTATCATAGTAGTTTCCTTCTGCCATCTCCTGCTCACCTGCTGCCACACACACAACCCATTAACATTCGGTCAATACGGGACCATCCATACAGTTACCCTCTGAGCAAAGTGAGGTCGTTACTTCAGTAAGATGGATTCTGTAATGACACAGCAACTTGCATCATGGATTAATATTTCCCTTTTCTTCGTTTATGGCTGAATAGTAATTAGCCTAACACCTGGGTTCCATTATATTCTCGTAGGTCAGATCTTGTGTTGAGAATTCAACTGGCTTAGAGGAAACTTCAGAAACCTTTTGCCAAGGAAGAGCTACATTCCTCTATGGCTATGTCTACTCTAAAAATGTAGAAAAAATATTTGGCATCGTGTCTGGTGATGAATATGAAAGTGGTGATGTGAAATGAACCAAAGGAACATATGGTCTGGAAAGTCCATTGTGGTCTTTGAAAATTGGGATTAGATTAAACTAGATGAAAGTTCTAACAGCTTTATTGCAATGAGAAACTTGAGTCTGAGTTCATCGTGGTGTTTCTACCCAAAGAGTACAGATCTCCAGTTGGGTTTTCATTTTCACAGTCCTTTAGAGCAGCATCTCATTCCATTTGTTAAACTGATGTCAACAGCTGCATTCTAAATAGAGAAGTGGTTAGTTTTCCTAAAAGAATAGTTTTCCTAAAAGAAGCTATTTGACTTTTTAAGTTGAGAATAGAATTACAGCAAGACAGTTAAGAAGACAGTGAATTTCACTTAAAAAATATATCTCATTATAAAGAATAACAAAATTCAGAGAGGCAGCAAGACAGCTAATGTTTCTGAGAATCTAATCTATTAACCTTTGGTGTCTCTGCCCATTAGTGTTTTTCCCCTCAACAACTCTGGAATATTGTTTAGAAATTCTGCAGTAATTAGTGGACCATTTTACAAAGCTTTATTTTATGCTTTGTGACTGTCTTTGGAATGAAACTTTGAATTAACTTGGCATGCTTACAGTGTTCACCACGGGCGGTTGAATAAAATTCCTAAAGATATGAGAGCAGCAAAAATCATAGATCCAGGCCATATTTCAAAGTAGGTGCTTTCTCTGGGGCAATTACTCTAGAAGATGGTCCTGATAGTTTTTTTTAAAACTCTGCAAGGTGGGTGTTATTGTACCAGTTAGAGATGAGGAAATGGAAGCTTCTAGAGATTAAATGTTCTGCGTAAAGCCACACACCCAGAAAATAATGGAGTCAGAATTTAAAATTGGGTCAGCCCCAAAGAGAACCAAAGCTCTTTCCATTATGATATATCTTACCAGGCTATTCATTCATAAAACATCCAAGCAGAAGAGGACAACAACAACTGCATGCTTATCTCAGAAAGAAGAAATAAAGGCAAATACTAAGAGGCAAGAATTTAAAGTGAATAAAATCAATTGAATGTATGATTATATACCACAGCGTGCATCAGACTTATATAGGGCATTATTTAACAGGGGTAACTTTTAGTGCTCTAAATAGATATTTAGGTAGGTATCTTCTAAGTGCCAAGTTTTCAGAAAAGATAGACTGTACTTTATTTTTCAGAACCTGGAGTTTCACACTTACATGGTTTCACATTTTTTTGGTTGAGGGGGTTCATTGCATTAGAAAGTTGCAACCCTTTGAAAAGTATAGTAGTGCAGTTCATCAACAGGTTATGCTGCGAATATTGCAGCCACATAAGAAGAGAGGGCGTGTCAGTTATCAGTTTATTGCTTTTCAGCTTCAAATCCATCCATTATTGCCTGCTCTATGAAAATGGAGTTTGTTGTTTAGTTGCTCAGTCATGTCCAACTCTTTGCGATTCAATGGACTGCAGCACGCCAGGCTCCCGTGTCGTTCACTATCTCCTGGAGTTTGCTTAAACTCATGTCCATGGTGTTAATGATGCCATCCAACCATTTCGTTCTCCATGGCCCCCTTCTCCTCCTGTCCTCAATCGTTCCTGGAATCAGGGTCTTTTCCAGTGAGTCAGTTCTTCATATCAGGTGGCCAAAGTATTGGAGCTTCAGCTTCAGCATCAGTCCTTCCAATGAATATTCGGGACTGATTTCCTTAAGATTGACTGGTCTGATCTCCTTGCAGTGCAAGGGACTCTCAAGAGTCTTCTCTAGCACCACAGTTCAAAAGCATCAATTCTTTGGCGTTCAGCCTTCTTTATGGTCCAACTCTCACATCTATACACGACTACTGGAAAAACCATGGAAATATTTGAAATATTTCATGGAAATACTTGAAATATTTGAAATATTTCATGGAAATACTTGAAATATTTCTCCCGTGCCAGCTGGCATGATGTTAATCTTGTCAGTAGAGGCACTAGAGGGATACTGGATGGGGAGAGGGGAGAAGGTTTGTCTACTATAGTTTCCTTCCTCACCTCTTTGCTCCCTTTCTTCCTTCTTTCTGTTTTGGTCCTGGTCCAGAGTGTTCTCTCAGCAGGGGTCTGCTCTTGTTGTGACTTCTGTCTTATAGGTTGGCAGCACAGGATGGAGCTTTCTTCAGTACTCAGTTTCTGCAGGTGGTTCAGCAGGTAAAGAATCTGCCTGCAACACAGGAGATGCAGGTTCAATCCCTAGGTTGGGAAGATCCCCTGAAGGAGGAAATGGCAACCCACTTCAGTATTCTTGCCTGGGAAATCCCATGGACAGAGGAGCCTGGTGGGCTACAGTCCATGGGGTCACAAAGGCTCAGACACGATAGAAGCGACTGAGTATGCACGCATGCAGTTTCTGCAGTGTGTGGCTGCTCCAGCATAGGCTCCGTTAGTGAATGGTTCCTCCAGTGCTTGGCTCCACAATGAGTGCATGACAACCAACAGCATCCAGCAGCTTTCTCTGGGAGCTCCCTATGCAGCTTTGCACCTCGCTGTGAATGGCTTCCTCTGGCACTTTGGAGGGTGGATTGCTAGCAAGTTCCAACAATAACAGCCCCTCAGAAACTCCTCTCAATCCATTGAGCGATGACTGTACTCTTTCTGACAAGATACACAGTTCAGCCCTAGGAGGAGGGGAGCTCTGCCTTGGAACCTATATTTTAGCCCTAAGCATGGTCACTGCTCCTTATACCTGCAATTCCTATATGCTTTTGAGTTTCCTTCACTCCTTACTGGTTATGCCTCATTACTCTAATTTTCTCTTACAGCTCTAATTTTCTCTTACAGTTAAACTTTCCTTGTTAAAATTACTGTGTGATTTCTGTCTCCCAGTTGGACACTGACAGATACAGTTGAGTAGCAGTGCTCGAGGAGTGAGACAGTGCCTGGATACTGCAGAGATTTTTAGTTCTGTAGGATGTGTATAGAGAGGCTTTGAGAACTAGGGGAGAAAGAATGTTTTGTTATTGGATGTATTTTGAAATGGAAAAATGATTTGAGGGAAGATGAATTCTTAGGTGGGAACATTGATTCTCTGCAGTGTGATTTTCCCATCTCACTTAGAGAAAAAGCCAGTCTTCACAGTGGCCTAGAAGGCCTGTCATGGCCCCATCACACTCTTAGTCTGACCTCACCTCCAACCCCTCTCCTAGGGCTCACTCCAGGGGCTCCAGCTGCACTGGTTTCTTTGTGGTCCTTGAACGCCCCCAGTGTACCCCTGCCTCAGTGTCTTATACCTGCTGCTCCTTCCTGGGGTACTTTCCTCAGATACCTGCTCACTTAATTCATCACTCCCTGCCAGTCTTTTCTCCATTGTCACCTCAGTGAAGCCTTTCTTTTTAAAAATGTATATTTATGGTTGTGCTGAATCTTGCTGGACGCAGGCTTTCTCTAGTTGTAGAAGCGGGGGCTGCTCTCCAGTTGCGGTATGCAGGCTTTTCATTTTGGTGGCTTGTCTTGTTGCACAGACCCTAGGTTTACAGAGTTAGTAGCTGCAGCCTGTGGGCACATTAGTTCCAGCCCACTGGGCTTAGTCGCTGTGCGGCATGTGGGATCTCCCTGGACCAGGGATCAAACTCATGTCCGCTTCATTGGCAGGTGGATTCTTATCTACTGTACCACCAGGGAAGTCCACGCCTTTCCTTAAAGGAAAAAAAAAAATTCTTTTGGCTACACTCTGAGGCACATGAAACCTTAGTTTACTGATCAGGGATAGAACCTGTGCCCCTGCATAGGAAGGTGGGATCTTAACCACTGGACTATCAGGGAAGTCCCAGTGGGGCCTTTCCTGTTCACTCTCTTTAAACTTGAAACTTGACCTGACGCTCCCTAACCTCTATCAATCTTTCCTTATTTATTCCTCACGTGTCAACTTCTAAGATGCTACAAAATTTACTTATTTATTTTGTTTATTGTTTCTCTCTTTCTCACAACAGTGAGGCTAGGATTACATTTTTTTCAGTCCTGTATCCTCAATACCTAGAATTGTGCCTAAATATTTGTGGATAAATGAATGGATGAACTCCTTATATAATTAGGTCAAATATAATAGAAACAACACACTTTATCTATAATTTTTACAGATATTTGTATGTGTGTATGTGTGTGTATGTTCAATTATATAAGCAGAATTAAAGAGATGATACACTTGGTATTATAGACAGCCTCTTTTTCTTGAATGAGGAACTATTGTGATTGACTTTATTTTAAGTTATATTTTAAAATGAATGATTTCACAAAACTGCAAGGTGTTGGCAAAAGCAGACATGTAGATCAGTGGGACAGAAGAGCGAGCCCAGAAATAAACTCGTACATCAACAATCAATTAATCTTCGACAAAGGAGGCAAGAATGTACAAGAGAGCCTCTTCCTAGCAAATGGTGTGGGGAAAGCTAGACAGCTGCATGTAAATCGATGAAGTTAGAATACACCCTCCCACCATACACAAAAATGAACTCAAAATGGCTTCCAGACTTAAACATAAGACAGGACACAAGACAGGACATCATCAAAGTCCTACAAGTGATTGTAGGTAAAACATTCTCTGACAAATCATACCAATGTTTCCTTAGGTCAGCCTCCAAGGCAATAGAAATAAAAACAAAAATAAACAAATGGGATCTAATCAAACTTACCAAGCTTTTGCACAGCGAAGGAAACCATAAACACAATGAAAACAATCCACAGAATGGAAGAAAACATTGGCAAAGGATATAACGCACAAGGGCGTAATTTCCAAAATGTGCAAACAATTCAAACAGCTCAACAACAAATAATCCAATTGAAAAATGGGCAGAAAATCTAAATAAACATTTCTCCAAAGAAGACATACAAATGGTTAATAGGCACAAGAAAAGAAGTTTAATGCTGCTAATTATTAGAGAAATGAAAATCAAAACTACAATGAGGTACCACCTCAGACCAGTCAGAATGACCATCATTAAAAACTCTACAAATAAATCCTGGAGTGGGTGTGGAGAAAAGGGAACTCTCCTATGCTGTTGGTTGGAATGTAAGTTGATACAGCTGTTATGAAAAACATTATGGAGGTTCCTCAGAAAACTAAAAATAGAATTACCATATAACCCAGAAATTCCACTCCTGGGCATCAGTTCAGTTCAGTTCAGTCGCTCAGTCGTGTCCAACTCTTTGCAACCCCATGAATCGCAGCACACCAGGCCTCCCTGTCCATCACCAACTTCCGGAGTTCACTCAGACTCACATCCATCGAGTCGGTGATGCCATCCAGACATCTCATCCTCTGTCGTCCCCTCATCCTCCTGCCACCAATTCCTCCCAGCATCAGAGTCTTTTCCAATGAGTCAACTCTTCGCATGAGGTGGCCAAAGAGTTGGAGTTTCAGCTTTAGCATCATTCCTTCCAAAGAAATCCCAGGGCTGATCTCCTTAGAATGGACTGGTTGGATCTCCTTGCAGTCCAAGGGACTCACAAGGGTCTTCTCCAACACCACAGTTCAAAAGCATCAATTCTTTGGCCCTCAGCCTTCTTCACAGTCCAACTCTCACATCCATACACGACCACTGGAAAAACCATAGCCTTGACTAGACAGACCTTTGTTGGCAAAGTAATGTCTCTGCTTTTGAATATGCTATCTAGGTTGGTCATAACTTTCCTTCTAAGGAGTAAGCATTTTAATTTCATGGCTGCAATCACCATCTGTAGTGATTTTGGAGCCCCCCCAAAATAAAGTCTGACACTGTTTCCACTGTTTCCCCATCTATTTCCCATGAAGTGATGGGACAAGATGCCATGATCTTTGTTTTCTGAATGTTGAGCTTTAAGCCAAGTTTTTCACTCTCCTCTTTCACTTTCATCAAGAGACTTTTTAGTTCCTTTTCACTTTCTGCCATAAGGGTGGTGTCATCTGCATATCTGAGGTTATTGATATTTCTCCTGGCAATCTTGATTCCAGCTTGTGCTTCTTCCAGCCCAGCGTTTCTCATGATGTACTCTGCACAGAAGTTAAATAAGCAGGGTGACAATATACAGCCTTGACCTACTCCTTTTCCTATTTAGAACCAGTCTGTTGTTCCAATGTCCACTCCTGGGCATATATCCAGATAAAACTTTAATTGTAAAAAACACATGTGAAAAAAAAAGATAATGCATCCTTATGTTCATAGCAGCACTATTCACAATTACCAAGACATGGAAACAAACTAAATGTCCATCAACAGATGAATGGATAAAGCAGATGTGGTACATGTATGAAATGAAATACTACTCAGCCATAAAAAAGAATGAAACACAGAAAGTCCCCTATATAAGAACAATTCCATTCCAAGAGCATGTTTGTAAGTCCGACAAAGTTAGTCTAGGTACCCAGCTAACACAATTTGCTATATAATACTGCTTCCCTGGGACTTCCGTGGTGGCTCAGATGGTAAAGCGTGTGTCTACAATGCAGGAGACCTGGGTTCAATCCCTGGGTTGCGAAGATTTGCTGGAGAAGGAAATGGCAACCCACTCCAGTACTCTTGCCTAGAAAATCCCATGGACGGAGGAGCCTGGTGTCCATGGGGTCACAAAGAGTTGGACACGACTGAGGGACTTCACTTTGGAGCCAGTGGTAAAGAAACTGCCTGCCAAATGCAGGTTAGACGTAAGACATGCAGGTTCAATCCCTGGGTCTGGAAGATCCCCTGGAGAGGAGAATGCAATCTACTGCAGTATTCTTGCCTGGAGAATCCCATGGACAGAGGAGCCTGTTCATAGCCTGTTCAGAGGCTACAGTTCATACGGTCCACAGAGCAGGACACAACTGAAGTGACTTAGCAAAGCACAGTAGGTTTATAATACCTTTCACACAAATAATATATAAAACACAAACACAAAAAATAAAGAAAACATTTTTAATCTTACAGAACAGTACCTTGAAAAGCACAGTGGTATAGTACGACAGCTGGCATATAGGGGCTGGCCTCGAGTGAACAGGCAAGAAGAGTTACTGACTAGAGGAGGGAGAGGAGGTGGGAGATGGTAGAGCTGAAGGATCATCAGCAACAGGAGATGGAGGGCAAGTTGCAATTTTACTCACACCTGACATTGATGGAACACACGTTCGCATCTTTGAAAGTTCACAACGTGAAGATTTGTATGTAGGGGACTTATTTCAATGTCATCTGCAGCAGCATGGATGCAACTAGAGACTATCATGCTAAGTGAAGTAAGTCAGAAAGAGAAAGACAAATACCATATGATATCACTTATATATGGAATCTAGACTACGACACAGATGAACCTATCTGTGCAACAGAAACAGACTCATGGACACAGAAAACAGACATAGTGGTTGTCAAGGGGGAGAAGGAAGATGGAAGGAATTGAGTGGGAGGTTGGGGTTAGCAGAAGTAAGCTATTATAATGTAGAATGGGTAAACACCAAGGTCCTAAGGTATAGCACAGAGAACTAGGTTCACTCTCCTGTGATAAATCATAATGGAAAGTAATATTAAGAATGTACATATGTGTATAACCGAATCCCTTTGTACAGCAGAAATTAACAAAACATTGAAAATCAACTATGCTTCAATTAAAAAAAAGAAAAACAAATAAATTTCATGATTTCAGTAGATGTTTGTCATTTTTGCCCCCATCTGCTATTTCCCTTCTTAACAGCACCCCAGCTTTGCTTTGATGGACTATTGATTAGTGACATGATGACTCCTGACATAAGCCAGATGGCTGGAGGCATTTACATTCTTGAAAAGAGTGATATAAAGACCCCAAATGGCCAACACTATTACCTCTGCAGCATTTCTCAAAGTGACCGTCATCAGGTCTGGCTAGCTCCTGTTTTCTCTGAGGTTGTGCTAGTTCCTGCCCTTTCTGAGTCTGTTTATTCCACATTTTGTTTCATTTTGTGAGTTACCCTCTCTTCTCCCCATACAGTCTTTTTCTGTTTAAGTTCCCCAGGCAGTTTCTATTTCTTAACTGATAAAATTATTTCTATTTCTTTACAGATCATCTTAACTGATAAAATAATTCATTTTCTCATTAGAGGAGAATCTGTATCTTATTATACACGTTGAAAATAATATACCCAGATCACTTATTCTGTAGAAAATATGCCTTTAAAGATACTGAATACTGAACATAAAATGACAACTTTTGATAGTATATTTCAATCCTGATAGACTAGAGGCATTTAGGCACATGAGATCAAGAAGTAGGAATGATGTAATCTCTGCTCAAGTTATATTAGATTCAACATATTATATTTTGGATGCCTCCTCTAGATTTCTTGTCACCACCAGTAGTTTTAGAACACGTGATTGATAGACTTAGATGCAATTATAGGAGAGTTTAGTTGTAGAGGAACGAGAGTCTGCAGTGAATTTATGCAACAAAACGGCATGTTACAGACTGTCTTGCCACACAGAGAGCATCTTTGCTGTATAATAGCTAGAATAAATTTTAAAGGATAGTGGAGACATGCTCCACATACCTCATCTCCAAAACAACAGCAAACTATTTGCTGGCTTAATGAGAAGTTTAAAAAATCTGCTGGTGGTAAGGTTAAGAAAGTTGGCACATTTTTCAACTCAAATTAACTCAAGACATCATCATAATAAATAATGTGAATCATCGTTGAAATGTCACAAAATCTGGAAAATAAAATCTGATACTTATAAAAAACCGAGTATTAGGAAAAAAAAATGTTCCTTCTTTTTTTTAACTGAGGAATAATTGACAGATAACATTATATTAGTTTCAGGTGTACAATGTAATGATTTGATATTTGTATATATTGCAAAATAATACATTCTTGATAATAGAGGTGTTTTCAGATCAAAGAACTGATAAGTTGATAAAGATGTTCAGCTGATAGTACATATAAAATAAACTTTTGGTGTGTGTGTGTGTGTGTACTCAGTCGCGTCTGACTGTGACTCCATGGACTGTAAACTGCCAGGCTCCTCTGTCCATGGAATTTTCCAGGCAAGAATGCTGGAGTGGGTTGCCGTCTCCTTCTCCAGGGGATCTTCCCGACTCAGGGATTGAACTCACATCTCTTGCATCTCCTGCATTGACTGGCGGTTTCTTCCATAACTTTTAGTGGGTTAGCTCCTATTTTAATAATAATGCTTTTCAAAAAAGCCCAGGACTATACAAAAATGTGTGTGTGTGCTAGCCGTGTGTTGTGAGTTAAGTAATAAATCTAAGAAGCATTTCAAGAGAGGTTGCGTACAGTTGTTACTACAGGTTCGGTGTGATGGCGCCTGTCCTTCCTCCCGGAAGGTCTCAACCAAGATTTCTGCACCTTCGACTTTCACTTGAATCCTGCTTATCAGGGTGTCCTGTCCTACTTCCCCCCATTTTCCAAGAAGCTGATTCCCTGACTACTCCCAGAGGCAGTTTTGGTCTGATACTGCATCCTTACCTTTAGTATTGAATCTCCACTCACCTCTTCCGATCTGAAGTTGTGGTCTTTCCTGGGCTGTGCCTTAGGTGTCCACGGTGGGGAGAGCAAGGGCCCAAGAGGCCAGGGAGGTGGGCCTCTGCGGTAGGCTCTGAGCGGGCACATGAGCTACTTCCAGCAGCTTGACACCCTTCTCAATGCTACTGACAGAAATGTGGCTGGGATTAAGCAGCGGTTAGTGCGCATTAGCGGAGAAGGCAATGGCACCCCACTCCAGTACTCTTGCCTGGAGAATCCCATGGCAGAGGAGCCTGGTGGGCTGCAGTCCATGGGGTTGCTAAGAGTCGGACAGGACTGAGCGAC
This sequence comes from Bos indicus, assembly GCF_029378745.1. Lineage (NCBI taxonomy): Eukaryota > Metazoa > Chordata > Mammalia > Artiodactyla > Bovidae > Bos > Bos indicus. Next base: position 55,574,683 of record NC_091764.1, on the reverse strand, counting down.
TTCACTTTCACTTTTCACTTTCACGCATTGGAGAAGGAAATGGCAACCCACTCCAGTGTTCTTGCCTGGAGAATCCCAGGGACGGGGGAGCCTGGTGGGCTGCCGTCTATGGGGTCACACAAAGTCGGACACGACTGAAGTGACTCAGCAGCAGCAGCAGCAGTGTGCATTAGAATCAGCTGGAGGGCTTGTTAAACCAGATTGCTGGGATCTACTCCCAGAGTTTCTGATTCAGTAAGTCTCAAGTGGGGCCTGAAATTTGCATTTCTAACAAACTTGCAGGTGATGCTGCTGCTGCTGGTCTGGGGACCACACTTTGAGAACCACTGGTATAACCTACCCGTCCTCAGCTTGTGATCAGCACAAGACTAACCTTGTTTCATTTATATCACTCACTCACATTCCCCTCCTCTTCAATCATATTCTTTCATCCAGAAGCTCTTGTGAATGCGTCTGTAAAACAGAGTTTGACAAAATCCATGCAGTTGTCTATTTTTGTAAAGAACATAGCTGCAGCCATTTATTATGTGTTGTTTTGTTGGCTACTTTCAGGCTGCAAAGACAGAGTTGAGGAGTTGCAACAGACTAAAACACTATCTGGCCCTTTATTGGAAAGATTGCTGACCTAAAAATGTAACATATGTGTCCTAATATCATCAAATATCTAGCAATATTCAGATTTCCTTGTAAAATTTTTTTAAACTATTGGTTCATTCAAATCAGGGTTCAAATCAGGTCTATGTATTTGCATTGATTAAGTCTTTTTATGACTTTTAATCTATCAATTCCCTCGTCTACTCTCAATCTACTCTCTTTCTCTTTTTCTTCCCCCCCCCCTAGATTTCACATGTAAGTGATATCATACAGTATTTGTCTTTATTTAACTTATTTCACTTCACATAATGCCCTCAAGACTTATCCATGTTGTTATAAATGGTGGGGTTTCCTTCTTTTTAATAGCTGAATAATATTCCATTGTATCTGTATGCTGTTTTTCTCCCTTCCCTCAGCTCTACTCAGGTATAATTGACAAAATCACAAGGTATTTAAAGTATAGCAAGTGAGATCTGATATATGTACATGTAATAAAATGATTTCTCCCATTGAGTTTATTAACATATCAATTCACATATTAACTCTTATTTTTTGGTGAGAACATTTACATTCTACTCTTAGAAAATTACAGTTATATTCATTATACAACACAGTGTTATCAGCTGTAGTCACCATGTTATACATTAGATTCCCAGACTTTGTTAATCTTATAACTGAAACTTTCCACCCTTTTGCCAACCTCTCCATATATCCCCCACCCTTCAGCACCTGGCGACCACTTTTCTACTCTCTCTTTCTACAGACCTGTCAGGCTGATCTGCTCTGGGAGGTTTCTTCCTGCAGCCAGGGTTCTGATCTCCATCCAGCCTCTGTTTATAGACTTTCTCCATAATCTAAGTCAGTGATTCTCAAACCTGGCTGTGCAGTCTCAATTCTGACTGTGTATCAGAATCCCTGGTGGAGGCTTTTTTTTTAAACAGTAAAATCTCTGGGGATGGGTCCCAGGCATATAGATTTAAAAATCTCCCCAGGTGATTCTAATGTGCAGCCTGAGCTGCGAATCAATGTTTCAAAAGCCAAAGTTTGCATTTCAGTATTGCTAAGGGGATCTACTCCCTCAAAAGCAGTTCTGCAAAAGGCCTGCTCTTAATCTTTTGAACTTGGGAATTCCTACTGTTTGTGTAGCTCCGAGTTCTGTCTTTTCCTAGTGCTCAGATCTTGGAGGGTTCCTTGCTGACCAAATGGAAGGACTGTTTCATTTCACCATCTTTCACAAGATAAATAATCTCCCTATTGCAGTACAAGCGGAAAATAGGTTTTTCCCACTAGGCAGAAACTTGGCTACCAGAATACACCCCGTGCTATTGGGTGGCTGGTTTTTTTATGTTCAGATGGTTTGTGCTGGGTGTTGTTCCTGGTTATAAGCAGTGGATGGAGTTTTTAGGCCCATCAGGACAGAGGCAGCAAAGTCTGTGCAGACGTCAGCCAGAAGGAGGAAAAGAGGAATGGAAAGGCCAGTTGCTGTTGAGGATTTTAAAGGCTTAAAATATTGCCAACTGAGAAATGAGTTGTGCTGCTGCCCAATTATCCTTCTACCTTCTTTGGTCCACTGGCTCCGTGGGATCCGTGCACAGAGAGAAACAAATGATTCTCGGGCAGAGATTTGGAAATCAACCTTTAGAACTGTTGGCCAAATTCTAACATTAAATATGCGGAGATCCATCCCTCTTCAGTTTCTGGAGGCGTCTCTTTGTGTATTGAGCACCTTGTTTAAATGCTTTTATAAAAAGGTGACATAAACACATTCCAGATTCCCTTCTGTCTCCTAGATCAAACAAATATGTATTGTTTCCCAAACCTTTCCCTTGCCAGGAGGAAAAGAAGAATCCTATCTGAAAAGGAGAAAAAAATATTGACTCTAAGATCCTGCCTAATTTAAACTGTGCTTGTAAACGTCTGTCAAGCAGGTCTCTGGAAAGAACAAACGTTAAAGTGCTTAAAGGCTTCTGTGTTCCTAAAGAGGCATTTGGAGGTAAACCGGTGAGGTATTAATCGAAGCATTGTTGGCTTGGACGGGCAGCATGCAGGACTCATTTTGTGGCATTGCTCAAGTCAGGGCTGAAAGGAGAGAAGAGTTCCCACAGAGCAGAACTGAAACGAAGTCAATGATCACAGCCTAGAGACAGGGTCATTCAGGCATTCCAGGGAAGACTTCTGGTGTGTTCCTTCATGGGGAAAAGACACGCCCCTTGGAAATCCCTCACTTCAGAGAATTTCTTGGTGGAGCCTCGTCGTTTTTAGTCTTCAAAAACACCAGGCTTAGGTGTGTGTGTGTGTGTGTGTGTGTGTGACACATAGGAGAAGGTGGGAGGATATAAAAACTTGAACAAGGAATTGACTTTGTTGTCCTAAGAAGGAGAAAGGACTGAGCATTTGCTTAGCATTGGCTATATTTTTGGTGCTTTATATGTTACTGTATTAATCTTCATAATAATCTCTGTGGTGGATATTAAGCAATCAGTTCAGTTCAGTTCAGTCGCTCAGTCGTGTCCGACTCTGCAACCCCATGAATCGCAGTACGCCAGGCCTCCCTGTCCATCGCCGACTCCTGGAGTTCACTCAGACTCACATCCATCGAGTCAGTGATGCCATCCAGCCATCTCATCCTCCATCGTCCCCTTCTCCTCCTGCCCCCAATCCCTCCGAGCATCAGAGTCTTTTCTAATGAGTCAACTCTTCGCATGAGGTGGCCAAAGTACTGGAGTTTCAGCTTTAGCATCATTCGTTCCAAAGAAACCCCAGGGCTGATCTCCTTCAGAATGGACTGGTTGGATCTCCTCACAGTCCAAGGGACTCTCAAGAGTCTTCTCCAACACCACAGTTCAAAAGCATCAATTCTTCGTCGTTCAGCCTTCTTCACAGTCCAATTCTCACATCCATATGTGACCACAGGAAAAACCATAGCCTTGACTAGACGAAACTTTGTTGGCAAAGAAATGTCTCTGCTTTTGAATATGCTATCTAGGTTGGTCATAACTTTCCTTCCAAAGAGTAAGCGTCTTTTAATTTCATGGCTGCAGTCACCATCTACAGTGATTTTGGAGCCCCAAAAAATAAAGTCTGACACTGTTTCCCCTGTTTCCCCATCTATTTCCCATGAAGTGATGGGACTGGATGCCATGATCTTCGTTTTCTGAATGTTGAGCTTAATCATAAGAAATTTAAAATATTGATTTATTTACTTTGGGCCGCACTGGGTCTTTGTTGTTTTGCGTGGCCTTTCTCTAGTTGCCGTGAGCAGGGGCTACTCTTGGTTGCGATGTGCGGGCTTCTCATTGTGGTAGCTTCTCTTGTGGCAGAGCAGGGGCTCCAGGCACGCGGGCTTCAGTAGTTGCGTCACACAGGCTCAGTGGCTATGGTGTTCTGGCTCTAGAGCATGGGCTTAGTTATTCTGTGGCATGTGGAATCTTCCTGGACCAGAGATCAAACCTGTGTCCCCTGCATTGGCAGGCAGATTCTTTTAAACTGCGCTGCCAGGGAAGTCCCACAAGAAATTTTAATATGAAACTCGAGCTGGAAGTGAATTTGATAGATGGAAAATTTTCTTTTCCTCTTTCTCCATTTCCCCTAAGGACATCAGAGCAGAATGGCTTTACGTAGCTATGTTTAGCCTGGTATTGGTGGAATGCCTGTTTGTTTTATCTTTCTGTTGCTCCAAATAATTTCTTTAGGAAATCCTTCTTATTTCTTAACAAAAACCTCTTCCCCCGTTTCCCTGATAGGAACCAGACTCACTAACATGGAAAATACAGGTAACTGCCTTCTTCAAAGAACAATGGCAAATGTAAATGGTTCTCTTAAACCATGGGCTGTCAAAGAAAATAACTCCCCTGGACAAGACACCCCCAGGAACTTCTTTTCCTTCCCATTTTATTATATGAGTGGTTGAGAAAGGGTGTTTTCTCTGATAAGACTGGGAAAATATCATAACGTTCTGGATTATAAAACCTCTGCGACATGGCCTGACTCCCAAGGCTGGTCTTTATTCTTTCAATAAAACCTAAGGTTCTTCTTGACCAAACATTTTTGTCTGTCTTTAAACCCTCAAGGACTCTGATAGCTGAAGGTGGGTCTAAACCCTAGAGCTGTAAGTATGATTTTGTAGATGCAGAATTTGAGGCTCAGGAAGTATACAGTATTAGTTTGCTAGGGCTGCCATAACAAAGACCACAGACAGGGTGGCTTAAGCAGCAGGAATTAATTCTTACAGAAGACCAAGATCAAGGGGTCTGCAAGTGTGGTTTCTCCTGAGGCCTCTCTCCTTGGCTTTTCGATGGCTCTTTCCTCCGTGTGAATGTGCCCCTGGTGTCTCTCTGTTTATAAGGACACTAGTGATACTGCGTTAGGGCCCACCCTGATGGCCTCTTTGAAGCTTAATTACCCCTGTCAAGGCCCAAGTACAGTCACATTCTAAGGTATGAGGGATTAGGGCCTCAACATGATTTGAGGGGAACACAGTTCAGTCCATAGCAGGCAGGTAGGTAAAGTGGCCACTGGTAAGGGATGGAGCCGAGGCAAGAACCCACATGTGTGTGACCATGGAACCTGCCCTTTTAATACCACCCTGAGGTTGTAGGGTCATTTCAGAAATGAGGCATTGTGGGTCAAAGAAGCCGTATTAATGTAGGCTCCTAAGTCTTTTTACTTCATTCTCCAGCAAGTTTTCAGGATTTGTGAAGTGTTTTAGAGATAATCAAGATGTCTTCCTGTACTTCGTTACTTTGCTGGTCTGATTCTGATGAAGACTGTATCTAAACCCACCTGACCCATATAATCACTGCCCCCCACATTCTCCACTCGCAAATATTATGTGAATTCAGTAAGTACAAATCTAATAAAACTCAGCTGACCTTAGACATTTCACTTGTTATACTTGATTACAAATAACTTGTTCCATCAAACCAGTATTAGTTCTCAACAGCTGGGTAACACTTTACCTCAAAACCCAAGTCTTAAAACAATGATGAACATTTATTATATTTCTCAGTCTCAGTGAGTTAGGAGTTTGGGGTGTGTTGACTTTGCGGGGCCAAACTGTGTCCTTCAGAATTCCCTTTCTAGTATGTTTCCAGATAGGGTGGGCACGTAGAGATGCTGTCTTGTGAGAGCTGGAGGATAGAGAAGAAGCATAAGCATTTTGTAGCATGCATACACCTCCTCCCAGTTATTTAATAGAATGAATCTGGATGCTGCTGGGGAGGGATTTTGCAATGTAATTAAAGCCTTTAATCGGTTGTCTTTAAGTTAGGGAGATTATTTTGGGTGGGCCTGACTTATGCAGTTGGAAGGGAGATTATCCTTTCCTTTGTGGGCATGAGTCAAACAGTTGGAAGGCCTTTTAAAAGAGGCTTGGGTGAAAGAGGGCTGGGAGGAAAAAGAGAGAGTGTGCCCACATGAATACGAGAGAGACCCTTCCGTCTGTAGGTGACATCCCTGCCTGCATCCATGGAGCTCCACCTTGCTTGCTTTGCTCACTTGCTATTTGCTTTTGATCTTCTCTTTCTGCCTGTAAACAAACAGCTTTGGTCTGTGTGCCTGGGATTTCGGTCTGCTTGTGACTGTTTCTTCCTGATTGGCTGCCTTCCCGATGGACTTCAGACTTGCTAAGCCAGCCCCCACGATTTCATAAGCCAATGCCTTGTTTTAAGTCCATATATTGCCTACTGATTCTGCTTCTCTGATTGAACCCTGACTTATATATAGAATGGTTTCAGTTCAGTTCAGTTCAGTCACTCAGTTGAGTCCGACTCTTTGCGACCCCATGAATCGCAGCACGCCAGACCTCCCTGTCCATCACCAACTCCCTGAGTTCACTGAGACTCATGTCCATCGAGTCAGTGATGCCATCCAGGCATCTCACCCTCTGTTGTCCCCTTCTCCTCCTGCCCCCAATCCCTCCCAGCCTCAGAGTCTTAGCTGGGCTGTTCTGGCTTGGGGTTTCTTCTGAGGCTGTAGTCAGAATGTTGGTCAGTGCTACAGTCATCCAAGGCTTGACTGAGACTGGAAGATCTTTTTCCAAGATGGCTCATTCATACAGTTGGCAAACTGGTATAGGCTGTTGGCTGGATGCCTCGGTTCCATGCTGTAGAGACCTCTCCATAAAGCCATTTGAGTATCCTCAGGACACTTAGAGTAAGTGACCCAAAGAGCAACGCATAAGCAGATATGTCTTTTATTATCTAGCATTAGAAGTCACACAGCATCACACTGGTTCTGTTGGTCACCCAGACCAACCCTGAAACAATGTGGAAGCGGAATGGGCAAGGGTGTGAGTACCAGGAAGCAAGGGGCAGTAGTAGTCATCATGCAGGCTGGCAACCACAAAGTTCTCAATTCCCTTTTTTGGTGTTATGTAGGCATGGGTATAATAATACAATGGGTAAAAAGCTTTAATAAAAATTTAAATCTTTAGCTACAATTTAATACATTTTAAATAATTACTTAATTTAAAGATAATTTAAATAAAAGTATAAATATGTATTTTAAATAAAAAAGTAAAGGATTAGTAAAGTGAAACTCATATACTTATTGGCCAGATTCAACAAGTATAGAGGTGGTCAATTTTGCCTCATCTATTTCCTTTACCACAACTTTTTTTTTTTTTTTGGCTAAAGCATTTTAGAGCAAATTACTGAAATCGGGTCATTTCACCTGTACTTTCATTTGCATTTCTAGTAAGTTTATTTTATTTTTAAAATATAACCTCTGAGCTATGATCACACTCAGTAGAATTAGCAATTCCTTAACATCATCGGATGTCCAGTCCGTATCCAAGTTGTCCTCATGTCTTCTTGCTGTTGGTTTGTTTGAAACAAGGGCTAAGCAAGGATAAAACAGTGCATTTGATTGTATGTTCACAAGGTTTCTTTTAACAAATACATTTCCTCCTCCTTGTTTCTCCACAGCATTTCCACTTTTTCACTGCTTCCTAGCACTGGTGAGTTTCAACCCATTACAGTTACCATTTTTCTGATTTCCTTTAAGCCAGTGGGGATGCATTTAAGGGCTTCTATTTACCTGTGATGCACATTCATTCATTGTTGAAACTTCTATCAAAAAGGTCTTCCTGGAATGAGTAATTTATCCAAGAAGCCCTTTTCCTTTTAGTGGGAAATGGTAAACAAACTGCTTTTATGGGTGCTCATCACTACTGCAATATTTTGGAAGGTTATTTTATAACCTACTCAATAAGGCAGCAAATAAAAATAGCTGGATGTTCCATTTCTAATTTAATATGATCTGACATATTGTAATACATGTTAAAGAAACAGAGACCACTGAACTGAAATTTCAGACAGGAGGTCTCGAAGGTGGAGTGGATTACTACCAGGTGACATTGTAGATAGAGTTCTTAGAAGTCAAACTCAAGTGAAGGCCCACTCGAGGCAAAACTGAAGCTGACATCATTCTTTTTGTTTTTTTAAATATTTATTTATTTGGCTGTGTCAGGTCTTCTTCACTGAGGCATGCAGGATCTTCGTTTATTGCACGAGGGCTCAGTAGTTGCAGCTTGGAGCTCAGATCCTGCGGCATGTGGGATCTTAGTTTCCCCATCAGGAATCGAACCTGCATCCCCTCTTTGGAAGGTGGATTCTTAACCATTGGACCGCTAGGGAAATCCTGGCCTTATTCTTCTGACACCTCCCAGCCTCCTTATCTGTGTCCTTTCACCTTTTCCTGTGTCTTCATTTCCTCTGACTCAGTGTTTTCATGTACTGATTTTTTTTCTCTCACTTAGGAAAACCCCTCGACCATCCTCTAATGGAAGCAGTATATAGTAGGGGAAAAGTGCAAGAGTGTTGCAGCAAGGAACTGAGTTTCAATCCTGGCTCTCCTTTTTGCATTTTACAAAAAGGGCACCCAGACAGAGACTGCTGAACCCCAAATAGCACATAATTAATGAGAACTTTCAGGCCTTCTGAAGGAAGACATTTCTAGCTTAAGAGTACCTTCCAGATGTCTCCCAAATTCTACCTTTTAATTATTTAATTCTGTTTGATAAGAACTCTTCATCAAGTTTTGCACCAGGAAAAAACCCCTTCCATAGGTATTAAAAAAATCTTAAAAATTTTTCCCAGTGTAGAAAGGCTTTTTGCAGAAAGACTCAGAAGATGGAAAACCGTACATCCCATGATTCCAGGGGTTAAAGTGAAAAGGACTTTTTTTTTGGCACTAGAGTAAATATGTCAAGTACAGTTATATTTGCATATGTTGTATTTTAAAATCATGCTTAAAATTGCGTCCTGTATTCTGAATCTGGCAAGTGGAAGTCAGGGAGGTCACCTGTACAGCTGGTGCAAGTAATGGAATTCCCCCAGGCACTTTTAGAAACTCCAAACTAATATGACAGACAGAACACTCCATCTGTTGGTTGCCCATTGAGATGAGCACCAGATCTACAGACACTTTAATATGGGCGGTGTGTCTTGAGAATAACCATTTATATTAAGTATCTTTCATTTTTACTTCCTTCTCATCTAAGTGTTTTAGAAGTAGTCACAAATATGAACTCCATAGGCATACATGTGCTGGCGAGTGAATATAATATTTCAATCTTAATTATACTACATAAAGGAAAAGTGGGAACATATTTTGACACATGTTGCTTTATAAATCATGCCTACTGAAAAGTGTTTAATAAAAGCTTGGTGGCAGTTAATTCATGATATTCAAAATAAGTGTGAGCAGCTCCATGAAGAATGTTTGAGATAAGAAAATGTAATAAACTATTTCTGAAACATGCTGTCCTTTTAAATACTTCGGATCACTGAAGGAAAAACTTAGGTAGTTAAACAGAATTTTAAAAGTGGACTATAAATTATAACATAACTGAATATAGGTGATAGGATAAGTAAGGTTATTGCAACTTCCACTAATAACACTTAGCATCAATATTTTTAACAGATTTCAGTGTCCCTCACCTGGAGCAGCACTTAGCCTGCAGCAGTTCCCAACAGAGATCTGTCCTTTGTGAGGTGGGTCACAGGCAATTTGTGATTAATAGTAGTTCCTATCAAAGTTCTGGTAAAAGTTTTGAAATGAATCACTCACTTGGAATTAGAGCAAACTCAAAGTGATCTGTACAACGAGGTCATACAGGGACGTGGGACTCACTATTTCTTCCCGTGATGATGTGAGCTGGAGGAGGGTGAATGTAAACCCTGTGTAGCATATTCCATGTGTGCCAAAGCCCTCACTTTTGTTCTCCTGTGAAGGTCATCCGTAGTGGGTGTGGCAGTGGGTGTAATAAGGCTGGGAACTGCCAGATGCTTGTTGAGCAAAGGTTGATCAGGGCGCTGGAGACCCTTTGTGGGCTGGACTCATACAATCACCCTTGCTTCTTGCTTAGCTTTTAATGGTTCTCCAAGATAGATGAAGCTTAATATTTTGAGAGGCCCTATTGTTTGTCAACTAAACCTCTTTCTACAACACTTGTATGAAGTGTACTCTCAAAGGAGAGTGCTTGGCTGCCCAGAAATGTATATTTTCTTGGACTATTGAGTAAGGATCCAGGAGAAGCAAAGTGTGACATCAACGAAAGTAAAAAATAAAGTCATAAAAAGTAATAATGGGCTCTTTCTTGAGCTCTTTCTAAAATACACAATGTCATACATCCATTAAATGCTTTGTGTATACGTTTATCCTTACAAGACTCCTCTGAGGTATTATTAAGAGGTTTTATTATCTACCTTTTACAGATGGGATAACTGAGCCTGAGGGAGGTTAAGACCCTTTCTCAGGGTCCCAGCTGGTAAGTGACAGAGCCAGGTTTAAACCCAAGTCTTCATGACACCAATGGCCATAGTCTGGCTACTCTGTTCTATTATTGCCAAGTAGGGGCAAGGGTCCCAGTTTTAGAGATGCAATAAAAGTGGTAATTCTATACTAACATTGATTTACACTTTTAAAGCTTATTACACATTACAAAACTTTTTACACATACTGTCTTTGTTGTTGTTCAGTTGCTAAATTGTGTCTGACTCTTTGTGACCCCATGGACTGCAGCACGCCTGATTTCCCTGTCCTTCACTATCCTGGAGCTTGCTCAAACTCATGTCCATTGAGTCAATGATGCTATCCAACCATCTCGTCCTCTGGCATCCCCTTCTCCTGCCCTCAATCTGTCTTCAGTTCAGTTCAGTCGCTCAGTCGTGTCCGACTCTTTGCAACCCCATGGACTATAGCACACCAGGCCTCCCTGTCCATCGCCAACTCCCAGAGTTTACTCAAACTCATGTCCATTGAGTCGGTGATGCCATCCAACTGTCTCATCCTCTGTCATCCCCTTCTCTTCCTGCCTTCAATCTTTCCCAGCATCAGGGTCTTTCCCAATGAGTCAGTTCTTTGCATCAGGTGGCAAAGTATTGGAGTTTCAGCTTCAGCATCAGTCCTTCCAATGTATATTCAGGACTGATTACCTTTAGGATGGACTGGTTGGATCTCCTTGCAGTCCAAGGGACTCTCAAGAGTCTTCTCCAACACCATAGCTCAAAAGCATCAATTCTTTGGTGGTCAGCTTTCTTTACATTCCAACTCTAACATTCATACATGATTACTGGAAAAACCATAGCTTTGACTAGATGGACCTTTGTTGGCAAAGTAATGTCTCTGCTTTTTAATATGCTGTCTAGGTTGGTAATAACTTTTATTCCAAGGAGCAAGTGTCTTTTAATTTAATGGCTGCAGTCCACCATCTGCAGTGACTTTGGAGCCCCCAAAAATAAAGTCAGCCCCTGTTTCCCCATCTATTTGCCATGAAGTGATGGGACCAGATGCCATGATCTTAGTTTTCTGAATGTTGAGTTTCAAGCCAACTTTTTCACTCTCCTCTTTCACTTTCATCAAGAGACTTTTTAGTTCCTCTTCACTTTCTGCCATAAGGGTGGTGTCATCTGCATATCTGAGGTTATTGATATTTCTCCCAGCAATCTTGATTCCAGCTTGTGCTTCTTCCAGCCCAGCGTTTCTCATGATGTACTCTGCATATAAATTAAATAAGCAGGGTGACAATATACAGCCTTCACGAACTCCTTTTCCTATTTGGAACTAGTCTGTTGTTCCATGTCCAGTTCTAACTGTTGCTTCCTGACCTGCATACAGGTTTCTCAAGAGGCAGATCAGGTGGCCTGGTATTCCCATCTCTTTCAGAATTTTCCAGTTTGTTGTGGTCCACACAGTCAAAGGGTTTGGCATAGTCAATAAAGCAGAAGTAGATATTTTTTCTGGAACTCTTGCTTTTTTGATGATCCAGAGGATGTTGGCAATTTGATCTCTGGTTCCTCTGCCTTTTCTAAATCCAGCTTGAACATCTGGAAATTCATGATCTAATAGTTCATGGTTATTAAACCATGTCAGTCTTACTGACTATGAAAGCAACTGAAGAATACCTGCCTATATTTAAGATCTGTGTATGAGTGTATGTGTGTGTTTTGAGAATGAGAAAGTGCATTCTATTCCTTGTTACTGAGAATCTGAAAACAACATGAGAAATTTTTAAAGTTTCAAAGATCCTCATTTAGATTGACCTGAAGATAGTTCCCTTGGACTGCAGGGAGATCCAACCAGTCCATTCTGAAGGAGATCAGCCCTGGGATTTCTTTGGAAGGAATGATGCTAAAGCTGAAACTCCAGTACTTTGGCTACCTCATGCGAAGAGTTGACTCATTGGAAAAGACTCTGATGCTGGGAGGGATTGGGGGCAAGAGGAGAAGGGGATGACAGAGGATGAGATGGCTGGATGGCATCACTGATTTGATGGACGTGAGTCTGGGTGAACTCCAGGAGTTGGTGATGGACAGGGAGGCCTGGCGTGCTGCGATTCATGGGGTCGCAAAGAGTCGGACACGACTGAGTGACTGATCTGATCTGATCTGAAGATAGTTAGATATTTCCTCATAAAATAAGAAATAGAGCCCAACCCTGACTCTTTAGACATGACCCGATTCTTAGCTTCTTTTCAGTTCTTGATTGATTGAGCATTCCTGGAGGACCAAGCTTGTGCTCCAGTTGGTTCTAAGTCTAGCATCTGTGAACCTTAACCCTCAGGTGATGTTGCCCCTGACCTGTGGGCAAATGGCATCAGTGGGCTCTGCTCTAAGAACCTGGGCTGGGAGGAGAAGCAGAGGAAGCATGGGGGAATGACAACTGGGAACTTTTCAAAGTATTACTTTAGGGATCATCCATTCAGTATTCCAAAAATATTAATTAGGCCCTTGTGTAGCTATTAACCATTTTGGGGAACAAGAGATAAGTTCCATGAGCTTGACCTTCAAAGATCGAGTTGTAGAGGCTCCTTGTGTTAAATACTTACATGTGAAATAACTTGAAATGCTGGACCACAAGTTCAGCTTTCCTTTCTTTGTGACTACTCACTCATGCATCCCCCAAGTCCATGCCCATGACACTTGTCAGATTGAGCCAAAATGACTGTACTCTGAGAAGAGCTGGCTCAACTTCCTGCCTGGAGGGGAAAATATAAAGCCATCTGGGAGAGGAGGAAAGAATTCCAGAGGGCAGAGTTCATGGAAAGTTACATGAGGCACCTGGTCCCTTCCCCTTTCTCCCTTTTGTAGGGGTTCTTGACCTGTTCTCTCTGCAATCCCCGCCAGCCTAAGTGTTCCCAAGAGTGGCACATGGGGTCTGAAGGGTGATTCTAGAACCTGAAGCTCATGCCTACTTCTTGGCTGGAGCTCCCATGAAGACTAGGGGCTTGCAGATGTGCCTCGCCTGAGTATGAAAAGGATGGAAGGGGTGCTGGGTCCCCACCACCATGTAACGTGGCAAGGATGCTTGAGTTTTTCTATGGGCCCAGAGCCCACCTATGCAAGTGAGTGGAGTAGTGGCTGGCTCATTTGCAATCTTGCCTTTTAGGTGTAGAGTCAGAGGGTGGAGAAGGAAATGGCAATCCACTCCAGTATTCTTGCCTGGAAAATCCCAGGGACAGAGGAACCTGGGGGGCTGTAGTCTATGGGGTCACAAAAGAATCAGACACGACTTAGTGACTAAACCACCACCACCAGAGCCAGAGGGTAGGAAGAGAAGGAAGCTAGAAAAGAGACTTGGATGATATTAACCGAGACAGTAATTCCTGAAGTGGATTAGAAGAAACTGCTGGACTGTGCAAAGTTTGGTGGATTGGACTACATTTAGTTTTCTTACTGTCAAGTGGGAGTGGAAGTTTGTCAAAGAAAAATGTGTGAAGACATAAAAATGGACAGAGTACCATGTTTTCACACAGATGATTTGTCATTGTCCAGTTCATAGCATTTACACTAGATTTGTTAAATCTACAGCGATGCAGTTATTGAAAGCCAGGCTTGGTTGAAAAGAACATCCTTTCTAAATTCTAGAAACTTCCCTTTAAATATCACAGGCCCCAGATTTGGAGGGTTGCCCTTAGTGCTCGGAAGGAGCAGAGAGTGGGAGAGGACAAGTGCAAAGGACTTAGCCCAAGGGCCTTTGTCTACCTTCTGCCATGATGGTTGAGAGTCTCTAGGGAAGTAATGATAGCGGGGCTTCCCTGGTGGTCCAGTGGCTAAGACTCTGCACTCCCATGCAGGGGCCAGAGGTTTGATCCCTGGTCAGGGAGCTAGATCCCACATGCTGTAACTAAAAAGACCCCGCATACTGCGTCTAAACATCCCGTGTCCCACAACTAAGACTCAATGTAGCCAAATAAATAAGTAAATAAATAAACATTAATAAAAGTAATCAGAGGTCTTTAGAGAAATCCTGGGCGGCAATCCCATCACTGGGAACTAGGCCCTAGAGGGTCTTGAGATCAATGCTAGGAAATAAATGGAGTTATTTCTTCGTTTGATGTTTGAGTCTTAGTGTGGTTGATGTTTTGGTTCACAGGCTTGCAGTGGCCCCCCTGAAGGGAGGATTAAGCAGTCTCGCCCTGTTAAGCTCTGGCACCACCATGTGATTCACTTTGACAAATGAAATGTGTGCAGAAATGTTAAGAAATATGACTAGTCATGCCTTAAAATTTGTTATTATTATTATTTAATTTTATTTATTTGTTTTTATTTTTAGCTGTGCTGGGTCTTTGTTGCTGTGGGCAGGTTTTCTCTAGTTGAGGTGAGCGCAGTTCCTCTCTAGTTGCAGCGCACGGGCTTCTCGCTGCAGTGGCTTCTCTGGTTGCTGCTCACAGGCCATAGAGTGCACGGGCTCAGTGGTTGTGGTGCATGGGCTTAGTTGCCCCGAGGCATGTGGGATCTTCCCGGACTGGGGATAGAACCATGTACCCTGCATTGGCAGGCTGATTCTTAACCACAGGACCATGAGGGAAGTTTCTTAAAATTTTTTTTAAAATTAAAAAATAACCTCTACCTCTTATCCCTGTGGAAGCATGTGTTGAGATGGAGCTCATGTCAAGTGACCAAGATGGGCAGAACTCCCTTGTCAATTTATGGTGAGTGACAAGGAGACTTCCTTCTTAGAAGTTATTGCAACTTTTGGCTTGTCATGGCACTATAAACTACCCTTTTCTGACCAGTATATAGTGTGAAATTTTATCCCCATGATATAGTCTATATAACTCCATTAGCAATAATTATCCTTAATTTAAGCTGAAGAGTGTAGTTGGATTAAATTTCCAGTCTAAGGAGGAACTAAGCATGTAACCAGGGTTTCCACAAGGCTTATTTAATGCCTTTTTAATGGCAGTAAATACTTTCTACTCCTATTACAGTTGTTGATAATACATTTTAACTCTTTCACTAGGATGATTCCTTGAGGAGAGGAAGCAAGTCTGGGTCACTTCTGAATGAAAGTTCATTCTTGGCAAAAATCATGTGAGGTCTTTGCAAAAATCATAGTAGAAATGATTGATAGAATCTTGGTTCATCTGAAACCACTGAAAACAGAAGCACAGCAGATGTTTTGGAGGTAACGGTTTCCTAAAATACAAACAAATTCTTCTTGTTACATTACAGAGATAACTATTAAGTAGAAAAGAACCTTCCTCAAGCATGCTGAATGGAAGTTTTTGCAATTATAAGCTCTTTAGATAAAGGGAAAAATAAAAAAATATCATTCAGTTCAGTTCAGTCATTTAGTCGTGTCCGACTCTTTGCAACCCCATGAACTGCAGCACACCAGACTTCCCTGTCCATCACCAACTCCCAGAGTCCACCCAAACCCATGTCCATTGAGTCGGTGATGCCATCCAACCATCTCATCTTCTGTCATCCCCTTCTCCTCCTGCCCGCAATCTTTCCCAGCATCAGGGTCTTTTCAAATGAGTCAGCTCTTCGCATCAGGTGGCCAAAGTATTGGAGTTTCAACTTCAACATCAGTCCTTCCAACGAACACCCAGGACTGATCTCCTTTAGGATGGACTGGTTGGATCTCCTTGCAGTCCAAGGGACTCTCAAGAGTCTTCTCCAACACCAAAGTTCAAAAGCATCAATTCTTCTGTGCTCAGCTGTCTTTATAGTCCAATTCTTACATCCATATATGACTACTGGAAAAATCATAGCCTTGACTATATTGACAAAGTAATGACCTCTGTTGACAAAGTAATGTCTCTGCTTTTTAATATGCTGTCTAGGTTGGTCATAACTTTCCTTCCAAGGAGTAAGCGTCTTTTAATTTCATGGCTGCAGTCACCATCTGCAGTGATTTTGGAGCCCAGAAAAATAAAGTCTGACACTGTTTCCACTGTTTCTCCATCTATTTGCCATGAAGTGATGGGACTGGGTGCCATGATCTTAATTTTCTGAATGCTGAGCTTTAAGCCAACTTTTTCACTCTCCTCTTTCACTTTCATCAAGAGGCTCTTTAGTTCTTCTTCACTTTCTGCCATAAGGGTGGTGTCATCTGTGTATCTGAGGTTATTGATATTTTTCCTTGCAATCTTGATTCCAGCTTGTGCTTCTTCCAGCCCAGTGTTTCTCATGATGTACTCTGCATATAAATTAAATAAGCAGGGTGACAATATACAACCTTGACGTACTCCTTTCCCTATTTGGAGCAAGTCTGTTGTTCTATGTCCATTTCTAACTGTTTCTTCCTGACCTGAATACAGATTTCTCAAGAGGCAGGTCAGGTGGTCTGGTACTCCCATCTCTCTAAGAATTTTCTATAGTTTATTATGATCCACACAATCAAAGGCTTTGGTATAGTCAATAAATCAGAAATAGATGTTTTTCTGGAACTCTCTTGCTTTTTCAGTGATCCAGAGGATGTTGGCAATTTGATCTCTGGTTCCTCTGCCTTTTCTAAAACTAGCTTGAACATCTGGAAGTTCATGGTTCATGTATTGCTGAAGCCTGGCTTGGAGAATTTTGAGCACTACTTTACTAGCATGTGAGATGAGTGCAATTGTGAGTAGTTTGAACATTCTTTGGCATTGCCTTTCTTTGGGATTGTAATGAAAACTGACCTTTTCCATTCCTGTGGCTACTGCTGCATTTTCCAAATTTGCTGACATATTGAGTGCAGCACTTTCACAGCATCATCTTTTAGGATTTGAAATAGCTCAACTGGAATTCCATCACCTCCACTAGCTTTGTTCATAGTGATGCTTCCTAAGACCCACTTGACTTCACATTCCATGATGTCTGGCTCTAGGTGAGTGTGAGTGATCACACCATCATGATTATCTGGGTCATGAAGATCTTTTTTGTATAGTTCTTCTGTGTATTCTTGCCATCTCTGCTTAATATCTTCTGCTTCTGTTAGGTCCATATAATTTCTGTCCTTTATTGAGCCCATCTTTGCATGAAATGTTCCCTTGGTATCTCTAATTTTCTTGAAGAGATCTCTAGTCTTTCCCATTCTATTGTTTTCCTCTATTTCTTTGCATTGATTGCTGAGGAAGGCTTTCTTAGCTCTCCTTGCTATTCTTTGGAACTCTGCATTCAAATGGGTATATCTTTCCTTTTCTCCTTTGTTTTTCGCTCCTCTCCTTTTCACAGCTATTTATAAGGCCTCCTCGGACAGCCATTTTGGTTTTTTGCATTTCTTTTTCTTGGAGTTGGTCTTGATTCATGTCTCTTGTACAATGTCACGAACCTCCATCCATAGTTCATCAGGCACTCTATCTATCAGATCTCGTCCCTCAAATCTATTTCTCATTTCCACTGTATAGTCATAAGGGATTTGATTTAGGTCATACTTGAATGGTCTAGTGGTTTTCCCTACTTTTTTCAATTTAAGTCTGAATTTGGCAATAAGGGGTTTGTGATCTGAGCCATTAACTAACATTAATATTTACCTTAGGCCAAATATTGTTCGAAGCCTTACATCCTCAGAAAACCCCTACAAGCTAGGTGTTTTTATGTTTCTCAATTTCCAGATAAAGACAATTAAAAGCAGAGAGGTTAAGTAACTGGCTAAAGGTCACAAAGTAAAGTGGTGGATTTGAGATTCAAATCTAGTCTGATTCCAGAAATCTTGCTCTAGGCCCTGTCTTGGACTACATAGCACAGAGCAGAAATGTTTGTTATGTTTCTGACCATAACAAACTTTGACAACAAAAGCTAAATAGAGGCATAGTTGTGCTTTTCTTAATGTTTCTACATTTCTGTTAATTACCTTTTTAGTCATATAAATGGTCTACAGCAAAAGAGCCAACTCTAATTAAAGTGTGAATTAGCTGGTCATTCTGGCATGTGTCAAAAGATAGAAGTTACACAGTAGATTTGCTTAAAGTCAGTTCTCCTTCAGGATGTCATTTGAATACTATTACAGTAGAGACTATTAAAAAAAGTCTGGGACAACCAAACAAGAAAATCATCTTTTTTTTGTTGTTTGTTAATTCTTTTTATTTTTTTATTTTTTAACTTTACAATATTGTATTGGTTTTGCCATATATCAACATGAATCCGCCACAGGTATACACGTGTTCCCCATCCTGAACCCTCCTCCCTCCTCCCTCCCCGTACCATCCCTCTGGGTCGTCCCAGTGCCCCAGCCCCAAGCATCCAGTATCGTGCATCGAACCTGGACTGGCAACTCGTTTCATATATGATATTACACATGTTTCAATGCCATTCTCCCAAATCATCCCACCCTCTCCCTCTCCCACAGAGTCCAAAAGACTGTTCTATACATCAGTGTCTCTTTTGCTGTCTCGTACACAGGGTTATTGTTACCATCTTTCTAAATTCCATATATATACGTTAGTATACTGTACTGGTGTTTTTCTTTCTGGCTTACTTCACTCTGTATGAACCTGGGTCTCCTGGTGGTTCAGAGGTTAAAGCATCTGCCTGGAATTCAGGAGACCCGGGTTCAATCCCTGGGTCGGGAAGATCCCCTGGAGAAGGAAATGGCAACCTACTCCAGTACTCTTGCCTGGAAAATCCCATGGGTGGAGGAGCCTGGTAGGCTGCAGTCCATGGGGTCGCAAAGAGTCGGACACGACTGAGCGACTTCACTTTCACTCTGTATAATAGGCTCCAGTTTCATCCACCTCATTAGAACTGATTCAAAGGTATTCTTTTTAATGACTGAGTAATACTTCATTGTGTATATGTACCACAGCTTTCTTATCCATTCATCTGCTGATGGACATCTAGGTTGCTTCCATGTCCTGGCTATTATAAACAGTGCTGTGATGAACATTGGGGTACACGTGTCTCTTTCAATTCTGGTTTCCTCAGTGTGTATGCCCAGCGTTGGGATTGCTGGATCATAAGGCAGTTCTATTTCCAGTTTTTTAAGGAATCTCCACACTGTTCTCCATAGTGGCTGTACTAGTTTGCATAGTTTTGGAAGTTTTGGCCACAGCAATCAGAGCAGAAAAAGAAATAAAAGGAGTCCAAATTGGAAAAGAAGAAGTAAAACTCTCACTGTTTGCAGATGACTTGATCCTCTACATAGAAAACCCTAAAGACTCCACCAGAAAATTACTAGAACTAATCAATGAATATAGTAAAGTTGCAGGATATAAAATCAACACACAGAAATCCCTTGCATTCCTATACACTAATAATGAGAAAATAGAAAGAGAAATTAAGGAAACAATTCCATTCACCATTGCAACGAAAAGAATAAAATACTTCGGAATATATCTACCTAAAGAAACTAAAGACCTGTGTATGCTGCTGCTAAGTTGCTTCAGTCGTGTCTGACTCTGTGCGACCCCATAGACGGCAGCCTACCAGGCTACCCTGTCCCTGGGATTCTCCAGGCAAGAACACTGGAGTGGGTTGCCACTTCCTTCTCCAATGCATGAAAGTGAAAAGGGGAAGTGAAGTTGCTCAGTCGTGTCCGACTCTTCGCGACCCCATGGACTGCAGCCTACCAGGCTCCTCCACCCATGGGATTTTCCAGGCAAGAGTACTGGATGGGGTGCCATTGAGAAAACTATAAAACACTGGTGAAAGAAATCAAAGAGGACACTAATAGATGGAGAAATATACCATGTTCATGGATTGGAAGAATCAATAAAGAAAATCATCTTTAAGGAAAATCTTAAAACTATTATTTCCATGGACATTGGGGTACATATGTCTCTTTTGCTTATGGTTTTTTTCAGGGTATATGCCCAGTAGTGAGGTTGCTGGGTCATATGGTAGATGTGTTCCTAGTTTTCTAAGGAATCTCTATACTGTTCTCCGTAATTGCTATATCAGTTTACATTCCCATCAACAGTGTAGGAGGGTTCCCTTTTATCCACATCCTCACCAACATTTATTGTTTGTAGATTTTTTGATGATGGCTATTCTGACTAGTGTAAGGGGATACCTCATTGTAGCTTTTTCTCTTATAATTAGTGATGCTGAGCTTCTTTTCCTGTGTTTATTGACCATCTGCATGTCTTTTTTGGAGAAATGTCTGTTTAGGTCCTCTGCCCATTTTTTGATTGAGCTGTTTGTTTTCCTAATATTGAGTGGTATGAGCTGCTTATATATTCTGGAGATTAATCCTTTG
This sequence comes from Bos indicus, assembly GCF_029378745.1. Classification (NCBI taxonomy): domain Eukaryota; kingdom Metazoa; phylum Chordata; class Mammalia; order Artiodactyla; family Bovidae; genus Bos; species Bos indicus. The sequence goes on along the minus strand of NC_091764.1, from coordinate 55,554,181 downwards.
TCAGTTGTTTAATTTGCAATTATTGTCTTCCATTTTGAGCCAGAACATGGAAGCAACCTAGATGTCCATCGACGGATGAATGAATAGAGAAGATGTGGCATATTTATATGATGGAATATTACTCAGAAATAAAAAAGAATGAATTTGAGTCAGTTGTAGTGAGGTGGATGAACCTAGAGCCTGTTATACAGAGTGAAGTAAGTTAGAGAAAAACAAATATAGTATATTAATGCATATATCGGAGAAGGCAATGGCACCCCACTCCAGTACTCTTGCCTGGAAAATCCCATGGGTGGAGGAGCCTGGTAGGCTGCAGTCCATGGGGTCACTGAGAGTTGGACACAACTGAGTGACTTCACTTTCACTTTTCACTTTCATGCATTGGAGAAGGAAATGGCAACCCACTCCAGTGTTCTTGCCTGGAGAATCCCAGGGACGGGGGAGCCTGGTGGGCTGCCGTCTATGGGGTCGCACAGAGTTGGACACGACTGAAATGACTTGGCAGTAGCAGCAGTAGCAATGCACATACATGGAATCTAGAAAAATGATATTGATGAACCTATTTGCAGGGAAGGAATGGAGACACAGATGTAGAGAAGAGACTTTTGGACATGGTGAGGGAAGGAGCTAGGGGTCAAATGGAGAAAGTAGCGTCAACAGAAATACACTATGAGGTGTAAGGTGGTTAGCCAGTGAGAAACTGTTGTGCAGCACAGGGAGCCCAGTCTGGTGCTCTGTGATGACCTGGAGGGATGGAATGGAGGCAGGGGAGGGAGCCTAGGGAGGGAGATGTATGGAATTATGGTTTATTTGTGTTGTTGTATGGCAGAAACAAACACAGCATTGTAAAAATTAAGAAAAAAAATATTTAAATAGAAAAGACCATAATTTTATACATTTTTAAAATGAATGACATGACCACTAAGCTTTGCCAGGCCATGGTCAGTCATGGATGCTAAGTGGTTAAACCCTGCACTGCATTTGTCATATTATGTGAATTATGGGATGCGAAGTGACAGAATTTATGCAACCTTATGAAACATTCCAGAGCAGTGTAGCATTTAAGTGAAGATATTTTAATGGCCCAATTTGTTCAGACTGCTTAAGGATAAAAAGTGATTTCACAGGATTTGTTACTATTAATCACTGCAACCCTAGTATTTAGTAGATGGTGGGCAGGTGTTTTTAGGATTATACTAATAACAAAGGAAAACAACAGATAGGTTTTAACTAGTCTAATTATAATTAGACACAATTAATGTAGCATTTAAATTTAGAATAAAAGGGCAAGGTTAACATATTATAAAATAATTAATGTGTTAAATGTAGACACAATAATCTTCATTTTGTAATTAAGCATTCTGCTTACCGTAAGTCATTAGTAACAGATTCAAACTAAGCTCTGGAGAAAATGAAAAGCGTCATTGCTGAATTCCTGGTGTCTAGAAGGAGACAGAATGAATCATATTTTAAGAGACCTCTGAAAAAAGTCCGTTTTAAAAAATGCCAAGACTTGGGTTTGTTATTCTCCTGGGGCACACACTTTGAAATGATATTTTCACATAAGATGGAATCAAATTTGAATCCTGTCATAGCCACAAAATGCAGAAAGTCCAGATCTCACATGGAGTAACATTTAAATATTAAATGTTTGTGTCCGAGGCAGAGATGACAAGAATAAAAATCATCCCATTTCAAGTGAAATCTCTGTCCACTTTGTTTTTTAAACTGGGTTAAATTAGCATTTCTGTTCAGGTTGGCCTGAATGAATACAAAGTAAATATGATAAGCAGCAAAGAGTTTGAAATTATAGGGTTCACACAGTCAAACTGTTTCTCCATTTCATGGAAGGCTCTTCTTTTCATGGAAGCATAGGATTGTTATTTATAGGCTGTGGGACCAAACTGACTGATGGGCCCATCAGTCAAACTGGGTGCTTAGTGCAGGGAGAAAGACCAAAGAGATAATTAACTGAATTTTTTACTTTCTCATAAATTGTTGGCATCAGATAAGTAGTCTTAGGGTCTTCACTGTTCAGCCCTTTCCTCCATTTTAGGACCTATATCTTACACATGTCAGATTATCTTACACGTGTCACTGGGGGTCCTGAAGAGCTCCTGCTTCAGGGAGCTACCCTTTCCTTATACATTTAAATAAGAGAAGCCAGAGTCTCCGCATCCCATATGTTAGAGTATTTGAGGAACATACAACAAAGAGTCCATTTTTCCTTACTTAAGTTCTAAATTAGTGGAGGAAAAAAACCCAAATGATTGTGTATCATGTGTATATTCAAGTGACTGTAGAAATAGGCCAAAATATCCCTTAGCAAAAAAGAAGTCTTTGTAAATAAGTCCAGATTGCTGTGTAGGGCACTCTGCCATGTGATCTAGTGGATCCAATGGTATCTGACATGTCTCTGTAGACCAAAAAGTGATCTACAGTGAAAGTGAAAGAGGAGAGTGAAAATGTTGGCTCAACATTCAAAAAACTAAGATCATGGCATCCAGTCCAATCATTTCATGGCAAATAGATGAGGAAACAATGGAAACAGTGAGAGATTTTATTTTGGGGGCTCCAAAATCACTGCAAATGGTGAGTGCAGCCATGAAATTAAAAGACGCTTGCTCCTTGGAAGGAAAGCTATGACCCACCTAGAGAGCATATTAAAAAGCAGAGGCATTACTTTGCTGACCAAGGTCTGCATAGTCAAAGCTATAGTTTTTCCAGTAGTCATGTATGGATGTGAGAGTTGGACTATAAAGAAAGCTGAGCGCAGAAGAACTGATGCTTTGAACTGTGGTGTTGGAGAAGATGAGTCCCTTGGACTGCAAGGAGATCCAACCAGTCAATCCTAAAGGAAATCAGTCCTGAATATACATTGGAAGGACTGATGCTGAAGCTCCAATACTTTGGCCACCTGATGTGAAGAACTGACTCATGGGAAAAGACCCTGATGCTGGGAAGGATTAAAGGCAGGAGTAGAAGGGGACAACAGAGGGCAAGATGGTTGGATGGCATAGCTCTGGGAGTTGGTGATAGATAGGGAAGCCTGGTGTGCTGCAGTCCAAGGGGTTGCAAAGAGTCAGACATGACTGAGCGACTGAACTGAACTATAGATCAAGATGTATGTGGCACCTTGGCAGCCTCTACAGGTGAACTACAGCATATATTGCCTTCAGAATTTTGGAGCAAAACTCTGCTATCTTTTGTAGATGACTATTTTTCTTTGGAGAAACAGCTTATGTCTTATAACTAGGTCTTACTAGCGACTCAACACTTAACTATGGGCCATCAAATGAGCCTGAGCTGCCTGTTATAAACTGAGTGTTGGCTGTCCCCCCAAATCATAAAGCTGGGCCTGCAGCACAGCTTGAGAAGTTCTGAAAGGACAGGTGAGTTGAATGAACAGGTGGCACAGATGCCCATGGCCCCCACTCTTGCTATCTTGCTTCCGTTTTCTCAACTCACATGAATAGCCTCATAGGGAGTTCCCCATGACTAATGTTGACTGAGGAAGAATAAAATTCAGGCCTAGTTTATAGATCTGTATGATATGTGGCCCAAACCAAAGCGGATAGCTCAGTAAGTACTACTAGCCCCCTCTGAGGTGGCTCTGAAGTACAGTAGTGAAGGAAAGTCTTATTGTTGGACAGTAATTCAAGGAGTACATCTAATTATTTTCCTGGAAGAAGAGATGCCTTGAGATATGGCTCTTTGCTGATCCATGCATGCATGCATGCTAAGTTGCTTCATTTGGGTCTGATTCTCTGCGACCCTACGGATCTCTGTTCATGAGATTCTCCAGACAAGAGTACTTGAGTGGGTTGCCATCCCCTCCTCCAGGAGATCTTCCTGACCCAGGGATCGAACTCGCATTTTTTATGTCTCCTGCATTGCTAGTGGTTCTTTACCACTAGTGTCACCTGGGAAATCCATGCTGATTCATAGACCATGGCTAATGGTTTGATAAGATAGTCAGTGTTATGAGCTGGAATGTGTTTGCCTAAGAAGCAACACAACTGGAAAATTGATGACAAGGAGAGGTGTGGATAGATCTTTCTGAATGGTCATAGGGCATGAAGATGTGACCATTCATGAAAGAGCAACCTCAGTAGAGGAGAATCTTAACAATCAGATGGAAAAGATGCCCTGCTCTGTGGACGTCAATCAGGTTCTTTCACAAGTCAATCCATCCTTGCCCAATGGGCTCATGAACAAAGTGGCCATGGCGTCAGAGATGGAGGTTATGTATGAACTCAACGACATGGACTTCTGCTCACTAAGGCTGATCTGTTTACAGTCACTGCTGAGTGCCCAACCAGCCGATAGCAGAGACCAACTCTGAGCCCCACTACATGGCACCAGTCCCCAGGATGATGAGACCTAGTGATGGGTTGATTATTGTACATTGGACCACATCCATCTTGGAAGAGGCAGTACTTGGTTCTTACTGGAAGTGACACTCTTGATATGAATTTGTTTTCCTTGCTGTCAATGCTTTTGCCAAAACCACCATCTGTGGAGTTACAGAGTATGATTCATGTCAAGGTATTCCCACAGCATTCCTCCTGACCAAGGAACTCATTTACTAGTAATTGAAGTGCAGCCGTGGACTCATGCTAATGAAATTCACTGATCTTACTGTGTCCCTCGTTGACCAGAGGTCACTGGTCTGTTAGAATGCCAGACTAGCCATTTGCTGATTTATTTTCCATGCCAGCTGGATAGCAACACCTTGTAGGTTAAGCAACAGCTGGAGAACAGCTGGAGAACACCAACCCTCCAGGGTGTGGTGTATGCTTTAAATCAGTGACCCGTGTATGATGCTATTCCTTGTATTACTAGGATCCATGGGTCCAGGAAAACACTGTGAAAGTTGGGAGTGATTCCTTTCACCATTGCCCATCATTGTTGTTGTCACTCACTAAGTCATGTCTAACTCTTTGAGACCCCACCAACCGTAGCACACCCAGCCTCCCTGTCCTTCATCATCTCCTGGAGTTTGCTCAAACTGTCCTTTGAGTCGCTGATGCCATCCAACCATCTTATCCTCTGTTGCCCCTTTTGCTTCCTGCCCTCAATCTTTTCTAGCATCAGGGTCTTTAGCCACCAGTCACCCTTGGATTTCAGGTATGCTGTCCCTCATCTATTGGCACATCTTGGTAGTACAAGGCAGCAGCCAAACCCATAGCTCCTCCAGCTCCTGCTGGATCACCTCCTTCAGTTTCTTGGAATCCTGGGCCAGGTGTATGTGTGGTTCCGTATGTGTGGTGAAGAGCACCAGCTCCTTCTGTAGACCACCTATGTCACTGAGGTCAGAGGTAACAAGGCATGAGGGCTCCAGTTTGTCCTTGCTCTCCCCTTTTCACGCCCAGCTCTTCCTCCCAACCGATGGTTCCGAGGCTCTACAGAGACTTCAGGCCCACAACAATCAAGGAGACCAACAGCCTTCCGCAGAATTCCTCAGCAGCTCCCACTACTGTATAAGAGGCGATCCCCGTAGTAAATCCCACATGGTGGTTCTGCTTGTCTGACAAAATCCAAGTGACACAGCATCCCTCTGACAATTTCCAGGGGAGAACTTGGTCTTCTTAGTCATGTATTGGTCTATTTCCTGCTTCTCAGAATTTTCAAATTCACTGTTGTCTCGACTCCTGTGTCTGTCCTCTTGTTTATGTCCTGAGTCAATCAAAATGCAGAGCATGGGGACTTCTCCTTCATCTACCTCAGACACTGCTCACAAAAACAGGGAATTTCATAAAAATTTTATGGTTAAAAATGAGGATTGCATTGAAACAAAATACCTATAGCAGATGACTTAAAAACTGCTTATTTTTCCTTCTTGTTTTGAAAAGTCCAGCTCCCTGGCCCTCTGCCAACTGCCAGTTTCCTCTCCTCCTTCTCTCCTCTCTTTGCCTCTCTAATCTGCAATTCCCTCCTTGCTTCTGGCAACTCAACATTCCTTTCACTAAAATGTGTGGAACAATTCAGCTCTCTCATTGTCTTGTCCTTGATCACCCTATTGTGTGCTTTCCCTTTCATAACCAAAGAGCCCATCAGAGAAAAGCCGATTTCTCCTGAAGAGGAAGTTTACTGCCAGTCTGTGCCGCCTGTGCCCCCACCTCCGTATGGTGAACTCTCTTACATTAGCTCTCAGTGGAAAGGGACACCATACTCTCTGTCATCCTATCACAGGTTTACTCTACATCAATCCTATAAACCAAAACCTTAAAAGAAAGATTGGCAAAATGATTGCTTTAGATGTAGGTCCTGCGAAGGAAGAGCTTTGAGAACGTTTTGAATTGCAGGCAGTTTGTAGCAGCTGTGGGTTGCAACCATTTTTACCCTGGTGGGTTGTTTAGGAGGTCATTATGTTTAAATTTCAAGCTACCCTTCTAGAAGCTTTCACTTAGAAAGTTAATATTTCACTTTTTTAAGAGTAGAAAGGAAACCCCAGGCTGTGTTTTGGCATGTGAAATTCTGTGCAAATTGTAGCATGTCTTTCTCCCCTTTGGAGATATATGTATTTACCAATTTAAAAAATACAATTTAAGAAAGCAACAGAAGTATAGCAAGGTGGGTATTTAAATATAAAGAAGGAGGTGAAAAATACAGAAAATTGAGGAAAGTGGGAGAGTTATTATTATTTTTTTTATTTTTTAACTTTACAATATTGTATTGGTTTTGCCATATATCAACATGAATCCGCCACAGGTATACACGTGTTCCCCATCCTGAACCCTCCTCCCTCCTCCCTCCCCGTACCATCCCTCTGGGTCATCCCAGTGCACCAGCCCCAAGCATCCAGTAACGTGCATTGAACCTGGACTGGTGACTCATTTCATATATGATATTATACATGTTTCAATGCCATTCTCCCAAATCATCCCACCCTCTCCCTCTCCCACAGAGTCCAAAAGACTGTTCTATACATCAGTGTCTCTTTTGCTGTCTCGTATACACGGTTATTGTTACCATCTTTCTAAATTCCATATACATGCATTAGTTACTGAGCCTATTATACAGAGTGAAGTAAGCCAGAAAGAGAGTTATTTTTTAAATTTATCCAAACTTGAATATAAGCACCTTATTTTAGCAAAAGCATGACTTGTTGTAGCTATGATGAGTTTATCATTATATTATGAATTTTTATATGGCCTCACAACTTTCCAGGATATTTAAAAAAAGACTCTCCAAACTGAGAGACTGATAATGTTTCAGTGCCTCTTTACTATTTTTGTGCTACAAGTTAAGTTATAATAAAGTTACATTAAGGTTTTGAAATTTTATTTTGTTAAATTAAAATATAAAGTGAAAGGGAAACTTAACCTCTTTTTGATTGGAGAGATTTTAATCACATTGAAGAGCAGAAAGAGGAGTTTTGAGGGAGAGAAAGCCTAGGGGAAATGCCTTCAGTAGTTGCTGTGCAGAAGGACAGACAGAAGACCCTGTGGGCTCAGTATCCATAGTGCTCCTGGCTTGGTACCCAGAGTGTTGCATGTTCTGTACCCATGGTACCCTGGCATCAAGTTGACTTCATGTCTCTTTAGTGGTATGACCAGAGCCCCAGGACTCAGAGTGTGAAGAAATCCTACCAGATTCTCCCTTAGGAGTCCGTTCATCACAGTTGCTCTAAAGCAATGGTTTCTTAACCTTACCTGGTTCATGGAGGTCTAGAGATTCTAAAGACCCTTTCCAGAGTAAAATGCACAGATGTATATGCACAAAAAATTTGCAAACAACATCAGAAGATTTGTAGGCCCCATGAAAGCTATCCGAGAGCTAAGGCAAAATCTCTAATCGAAATCATTATCTACTGGATAATTGTATGGGCCTTCCTATTTTTGAACATAGAATAAACTTTTCCAAAACTTTCTGGCTTAGTCCTGAGTGGCACTCAGCTTTTCTGGAACTTAGAGAAGAAAAATGTAGATTCATATACCCTACAGCTGTTTACTCAGGCTGAATGAATTGTAAGTGAGGCCAGCCACAGAAAAGCCACATTTATCTCTTCTTTGCTGCTGAATTCTAGGTGCATAAATGGTACTTGGGCTTCCCTGATAGCTCAGTTGGTAAAGAATCCACCTGCAATGCAGGAGACTCCTGTTCGATTCCTGGGTCAGAAAGATCCGCTGGAGAAGGGAAAGGCTACCCATTCCAGTATTCTGGCCTGGAGAATTCCGTGGACTATACAATCCATGGTGTTGCAAAGAGTCGGACATGACTGAGCAACTTTCAGTTCACTTCAAATGGTTCAGTTTAGTTCAGTTGCTCAGTTGTGTCTGACTCTTTGCAACGCCATGGACTGCAGCACACTAGGCCTCCCTGTCCATCACCAACTCAAATTCAAACTCACACTCATGGCCATCAAGTTGGTGATGCCATCCGGCCATCTCATCCTCTGTTGCCCTCTTTCCTCCTGTCCTCAATGCTTCTCAGCATCACAATCTTTACCAATGTGTGGGCTCTTCACATCAGGTGGCCAAAGCATTGGAGTTTCAGCTTCAGCATCAGTCCTTCCAATGAATATTCAGGACTGATTTCCTTTAGGATTGACTGATTGGATCTCCTTGCAGTCCAAGGGACTCTCAAGAGTCTTCTCCAACACCACAGTTCAAAAGCATCAATTCTTTGGTGCTCAGCTTTCTTCACAGTCCAACTCTCACATCCATAAATGACCACTGGAAAAACCATAGCTTTGACTAGATTGACCTTTGTTGGCAAAGTAATGTCTCTGCTTTTTAATGTGCTGTCTAGGTTGGTCATAGCTTTTCTTCCAAAGAGCAAATGGTACTTCGAATGGTATTTCCAAGGTGCAAATGGTACCCAATAAATAATTGTTGAAAGCTTTTGCTTTAGATTATAAGTTTACAGTGAGCTTCCCTGGTGGCTCAGATGGTAAAGAGTTCACCTGCAATGCAGGAGACCCAGGTTCAATCCCTGGGTTGGGAAGATCCCCCGGAGAAGGGAATCGCTACCCACTCCAGTATTCTTGTCTGGAGAATCCCATGGACAGAGGAGCCTGGCAGGCTACAATCCAAGGGGTTGCAGAGTCAGACACAACTGAGCAACTAAGCATGTACACACACATGTAAAGTGGGTGAGAGAACACAGCGGGCTGTCGTGTGCTCATGGAGTAAGAGGAGTGCGCTTGGAACTTGAATGATGGGTGAGATGTGTAATTGGGTGTGTGGACCCTCAGAGAACCTGGGCTAACCCATCAATAAGGGACTCCCATCTCCTCTACTTAGTCATAGTGGAAGGAAACCCAGATTATATAAGAAATTTGAACTGTGGGAAGGCTGCTGGAGGACCAGGGAAATTAGGGAGTCCTTGATATAGTGATGATCCAAGTGGTGAGGAAGAAAGTCTAGTCACTGGACAGGAGAAGCATGAATGCTCCCTAACTGAGCTAAGTGTCCCCAGTTTGGAGTAAATTGGAAAGACAGGGTTATCTAATTTCAATCCTTTATCCTACTTCAGTAAAAGCGGACAAGGTCAGTGTTGGGGTTTCTGAGGGAGCAAGCAATTTGCAACCCTTTCCATCTAAATTCTGAAACAATTGAGAAATAGACACAGGAGTCTGATTGGAGTAACCAAATAACTTCATTATTCTTAGAGCTCGGTTAGTGAAAGTGGCTTGAAATGTATACCCAAATGGACTAATAAAACTTGTCACCTCCCCTCCCCCACAGTCTCCAAGATCATGGGGCTCGCTTGGGGAAAGTCAGAGCAGACTACTGAGGTTCAACTCCCAGCTTTGCCACTTAGTAGTTCATTTGCTGTGGAATCCTGGGCAAAGCATTTGCTTTTCCTCTCTAGCTTTTCATCTATAAAATGGGGATGATAATTATAGTAGTCCCCAACATACGAACAAATAAGAGCACATTCCTAAGTCCAATTTGCTTGTAAGTCCAACAAAGTTTAGCCTGGGTACACAACTAACACAATTAGCTTTATAGTACTGTACTGTAATAAGTTTATGATACTTTTCATGAAATAATACATAAAAACCAAACAAATATAAAAATAAACAACAACAACAAAAAACCCCCATGTATAATGGGGTTCAGAGTACAGCACAGTACTCTGAAAAGTACAGTAGTATAGTACACCAGCTGTTTCACCCAGGGACTGGTATCAAGAAAACAGGCAAGTATAGTCACTAACTGGAGGAGGTGGAGGAGGTGGGAGACGGTCGTGTTGAAGGATCTAGATATTTAAGGCTCTTGATAACAAGCTGGTCTGGGGAGGAGTCATTCTGTTTAGCTTCTTCTATCCCCTAGCCCAAAACCTTGAGAAGGTACCCATACACTGTTACTAATTTTTACATTTTAAAGCTGTTAAGTAGGAAAAGCAATGGCATTTTAGAGAAGGTAAGCAGTTGCACAAATATCCTCTCTGTCCGAGACTCCAAATGACCTGCTTTCCTTCACACAGCCCGTGACTCAGTGGCAGGAAAGGTGACAAGACTAGACCCGGGGCCAGTTCCCCAGGGGAACAGAGCTGGGGGCCAGTTCCCCAGGGGAACAGAGCTGGGGGCCAGGCCCGGGGGGCTCGATTCAGGCTTCAGGGATGCGAGGAGAGGCACCAACACTTTCTCTTCCCAGTCTTGGGAACATCCAGACATTTCTCTGAGCACACTTCTCCAGTCTGCTTTCAGCCGACTTTCACGTTCTCAAGTTTAACCTTGTCAGGCTTGATGATCAACAAGGTTGCAATGAGTATTCATAGAAATTGGTACAGAAGTTAATGTCCAGATCTGCATGAAACGCAGGCAGCAATGAAGACAGTGACACTCACCAACCTTGACAGAAGGGACAAAAGCCCAAACTCTACAAGGAAATGTTTGTAGCCCTCGTCAGCCCGGTGCTGTGTATTGCAGACAATACATGCACTTTAAAATCTCAGGATCTAAGCATTATGGAAATGACAATGACAACTTGAGGAGAGCTGTTGTCATTGTGAGAAGATTCTTAGAAACATGCACTGCTTTTCAGCATCCTTAAGAATCCCTTTGTCCTTGGTTTCAGGTACTTTCTTCTGTAAATTTATAAGACATATATCAAATTCTAACAGAATCTTTGTAGTTTCTGGATATTTATGGTCAATTATTAATAAGTAGAAAAATGAAAGGAGGAAGAGAAAGAAGACAAATTTTACAGATTGGTTTTGCTTTTTCTATAGTTTCCAAAAAATTGTAGTAATATGGCACACACTCATATAACGTAGAGGATAATCTCTGTTTAAGGCATGGTGAAGAATAGATGAATTCGTGGTATACAAAGGGAAAGAAACCCCCCTTAATGAATGTGCTTACTAGAAAAAAATGTGCTCACTAGAAAATTTCCAATTTTCTGGTTTTAGTTGGCTTTGGGTGCTCGGTTTTTACGTCATACAGGGGGAGGGTATCTGCTCTTTTGCGCTTCACTGGTATGGGCTGGATTATCAATGTGTCCCAGATGCATTGTGTTATCAATGCATCCAATCCACAGCTGGAGGAATCCTTCTTAGGATTCTAATTAGAATCGAGCATTCACAGGAAAGATAGCTTCTAACTCCTTTACCTTATCCTTTTTTCTGGAAATGGTGGGGAGGGTATTATAAAAATTGTAGAAAATACATTCAGAAAAGAAAATAGGTCAAAATGCATTTTTATTCACATGATGAAAAGACTCTTAGATGATTATTACAGTCAATAATAACTATTATTGTTCATATGTCTGCTTTTTCATTGAGTGATGGCAACTATGGGTAGACATTATTGTTATCTCCATTTTATAGACAAACTGAAGCTTGGAGAGAGTTAAGTGGGTGGCTCATGTCTGTACAAATAGTGAATAATGAAGAGAAGATGTAAACCTTGATCTTCTCTTCTTTAAATCTTGATGAAATGATTTGCTTTCTTTGTTCTCCAGTTCCCTTGGTTTAAGCCAGGGTGTATAGTTGAAGTATTCATGCTTAAATATTATTTTATTTCATCATTATTGTGCTTTTGCAAAAGATGAAGGGGCTTTAGTCTTATAGGTCAAATGTTGCGTATGTTTCCAGCTAAAAAGTAAAAAGCCAGGAAGTGTGAAAATAAGACCTGAGCTTTGGCCATTAGGATGTGACAATTATAGACCAGTCTAGTAGAAATTCCATGGGCAAAGAAGAAAGCAAGTATAAAGTAGGAAGGCATTTGATTACAAGTAATAGAAGAATAGAAATATCTGACCGCATGCCTTAACCAAGCAGGGGTTTTATTTATTTTTTCTTATAATAAGTCCAGAGGTGGGCAGTCCATGGCTGGGGAAGCACCCACACAATGCATCAGAGTCCTAGCTCCTTCTTCATCCTTAGTGTTTATCTTCAGGTGTGTTGCCTAATGATTGTGAGTTCACTTTTCTATCTCTGGCTCCAACTACACATTCTATACTGGAAGAAGTGCCCAGCCTGTTTGCCTCTATCTTTGGTGTTTGGAAAGGGATGCTCTCTCCAAAGACTTCCTTCTGCACCTAGAGTTAAGATCTGGGTCTCAGGACTTCCCTGGTGGTCCAGTGATTGAGATCTGCTGTGGGTGCAGGGAAATGGGTTTGATCCTTAGTCCAGGAAGATTCCACATGCCCTGGGGGCAACTGAAGCCTGTGTGCCACAATTACTGAAGCCCATATACTCTAGAGGCTGTGCTCTGCAACAAGAGAAGCTACCACAATGGGAAACCCCTGCACCGCAAGTAGAGAGTAGCCCCCGCTCACTGCAACTAGAGAAAGCCTTTGAGCAATAATGAAGACTCAGTGCAGCCAAAAAAAAAAAAGGCAACTGTGTCTCAGGGCCCCCCTAACTGCAGGGGAGTCCAGGAAGGAGAATTTTTCAGCTAGGTTCACTTCCATACTGAACAAAATTATGTACTGAAGAAAAAATAAGGGAAATGGATGTTCAATGAAAAAATATATAAGAAACATACAATTCTTAGATTTTTGCTTTTTGGTTGGAGAGGTCAGGAGTGAGTGTAAATGGACAGTGATGATTGAAAATCACTTAAACCAATTGCTCAATTGGGAGAGGCTACTGACCAGGGCTGCTGCTGCTAAGTCGCTTCAGTCGTGTCCGACTCTGTGCGACCCCATAGGCGGCAGCCCACCAGGCTCCCCCGTCCCTGGGATTCTTCAGGCAAGAACACTGGAGTGGGTTGCCATTTCCTTCTCCAATGCATGAAAGTGAAAAGTGAAAGTGAAGTCGCTCAGCTGTGTCCAATCTTAGCGACCCCATGGACTGCAGCCTACCAGACTCCTCCATCCATGGGATTTTCCAGGCAAAAGTACTGGAGTGGGGTGCCATTGCCTTCTCTGCTGACCAGGGCACTAGGGCATTGAACTTAAGTGTATTCAGATGGATGAGGCACTAATTGGTTCAGCCTGGGGCTTGGCTCACTCGTAACCAGCGCTGCAGAGCAGTGTCTGGAGTGATGGTGAGAAGCTATAAGAACAAGGTGGAATCAAGTCAGGAAATGGCCAGGGAGGATCAGCACCAAGAGAAAAATATCAGCATTTATGGGGCATAATTTTTAAGGCCAAGTTAAACAGTCAAACTGACCTCTCTACCTTCCCAAGAGGCAGTATCCTGCCTGTCTCAAAGTGGTTTGCAAGTTGCTCACTGACAACAGATGAGCATCTTAGGAAACTGGTTAGTTTCTCAGCAGAAAAGCTCCCCATGCTGCTAGTTTTTTGTTTTGTTTTGGTGGTGATATAAATGATTACAAGAGCAATACAGGCCTGGGGCTAGATTTTGAGCAAGAAGACCACAATTACTCAATGCTGCATCTCCTAGGAAGATTGTATTAATATTTTGCTACATTTCATTGCTTGCAGAACCTACCTCTTGGAGCTGTTTGTCCAGCCACTAATTGCCTTCACGTCCCCTCTGTGTTGAAGAACGTGAAGATGACTAGCATTGCTGGCTGGTCACTGGGCAGTACAGCCATGGCCACAGAATGGCAAGGCTGTCTGGGGTCTAGGTCTGTGATTCTGTCCTCCTTACCCCGGTGTTCAGGCCATCAGTCATATAGAAGTATGTTAGAGTCCACTGCTACAGGAGCTGCTTGCCCTCAAGTGGCAGCTGGGGCCATACAGATCCAGACTGCAGGTGGGCTGGCTAGCGTCTAGCCTATGGAGTAATGTGTGGGAATGTTGAGTCTCAGGCTGGGCTGAAAGACGATCAATAGCTCCCATGTGGAAGGAGAAGTCAGGAAGGAGACCTGAGGCCCACAAGTCCAAGGTGAGGAGGAGAGTCCTGTGTTTAGATATGCTAATCAATAGTAAGAGCAGGGAAGAAGATCTAGTTTGCAGAAGCCAAAGTCTAGGAAGACCAGAGCCATTAAGGGCTGAACCAAGGGATGAGTGCTGGGCCCTATTAATAGAAGGCATAGGGCTTCCCTGGTATCTCAGATGGTAAAGAATCTGCCTGCAGTACAGGAGACCTGGGTTTGATCCCTGGGTTGGGAAGATCCCCTGGAGGAGGGCATGGCAACCCACTCCAGTATTCTTGCCTGGAGAATCCCCATGGACAGAGGAGCCTGGCAGGCCACAGTCCATGGGGTCACAGTCATACATAACTAAGCGACTAAGCACAATCCTGAGGTAGAGACAGGCGGTGTGAGAGGTGGTGGTAGTTGGTAGTGGTCTGGGTGTAAAAAGTGCAGGGTCAGTGTTGAAAATGGGGAAGTCTGGTTCTCCCAATACTGAGGCTTGTCTGTTTTACAGCAGTGGTCTGAGTTGGCCACTATGAAAGTGTGGCACCTGTGCGTGGTCAGCAGGGTCTGCACTCTTGGAATCTCTCTGAGTGGATTGTTGGAAGTTCTGCCATTATTAGGAAAGTATTATATTTTTTAATCTCTTTGGTGCCGGATGTGGTTCAATCTCTATATGCCTCCTCCTTTTCCGTTGTTTAAAATGGAGATATTTCTTACTTCATGGTTCCTGGGAGAGATGTTATGAGTCTAAATGAGATTATGTGGTCTTGGAATTCCACTGAGGAAATAGCTATGTAAATTCAATGTATTGTTATTCATGACATGTGTGGTGGAGCTGAAAACTCTAGCTACTACCCAGTCATGCAGACCATAAAATTAGACTTCCTATACTGTGCACAGTAATTCTCTTTCTTACAGTAGAAACCACAAACCAATTTTGCCTTACGGAAATGTGCTCCCATACAAATTTTTTAATACATGTTTTAAAGACTGGCTCAGTTTTACTGTGAAGTTACATCTGAGAAAAGTGATGCCATCTAGGAAATGTGTTTTACATACAGGGCCATACATGTTTTAGATGCTTACCAGGATCTGACTATGAAGATCATTAATCCAAATGACCTCACAGTTTCCATTTTTACATCACTAGTTCAACTAAGAAATAATTTTCAATAATATAATTGCAAATGTATTACATTTCTGATCCTACTTATATCCAGGCTGTAGGCATTACCTGATTTTTTTTGGATTACTCTTTAATTCTTTAACAGTTGCAACGTTTTCTTTGCAAGTGCATTATGGGTAATTTATGTTGTTTTGACTGTTTCTTTGACGTAATTTGCAATTCTGCACCCAGAGTTGTAATATACTACAGTTTAGATAAACGGCACAGAAATACAGAGGTTATCTATGTAAAATGATTCATATTTCATAATAGGGACTTCTGTAAAATGAAAAAAAGTATACATTGCTATTAATCAACTTTTTATATTACTTTTTTTCCCTCAACTGAGATTTGTTGCATTTACTATTGTAACATATTTCCAAAACACATTAGTTAAATGGAGCTGAAAATCATGCATGCATATTTTATGGAAAAAATGTGCAGATATATTTTCAACTTTAAGCTATAAACTATGGCTTTTCTTGGATGATTAAAATATTCTGGCCCATTTAAAATGAGCTACATAATAAAAGTGATGTGCAATAATAATTTTACAATGCTTAATAATACAAAGTGTTTTATCTGAAAAAATGCCTTTTAAAAGGTTTTATGCATAATTCAAGCACTTCTGCTCTGTATAAAAAACAAGTGAGTGATCTGCAAGTGGAATTAGAAATTGAAAAGAAGTGAAAAAACAATTAAAAAACCAGACTTGGAGTTTTCTGCCTCTGTTTGGTAGAATCAGGAAGCAGGGACACATTAAAAGGTTTTATGTTGACAACTAAGGCAAGTTGGGCAGAGTGACACAGTAGAAAACATTAGGTCCAAACTTTCTCTAATACAGGTTTTCTGGCTTAAAAAAGTGGGTACAAAGGGTTATTGAAGTTTATTGAATATGCTTCTTATTGTCAATTCACGTCACTGAAGAGTTTGCCCTTGCATACACAAGAGAGGAGCTTTTAGATCTTCAACCAGACACCTGCCAGTACTACCTTTAACATGCAAACTAGCCAAGGGAGTTTGGCTGCTTCTAGTCACCATCAAAGCACAGAAGCTGGGGAAAGACTGCACACATCCTCCCGACACTGACCCCGAGCACCCCTGATGAAGAGGTGAGAGAACTGTTAGGCGTTTATTAATGAAGCTCGGCCTATTGCTATTTAGAATGGTCCAGAAGATGAAATAATTTGGAAAGAAACTTCCAGTATGAAAAGAGGTGTCGAAAATCAACTTCAATAGGAACAGATTAATTACTAACTCAAAAGAAAACCATGACCCACAATATTTTTTTAAACTTGAAGGCATGGTAAAATAATGGTGGATTAAAAAATTACATATTTAACTAATGACTAGATGGTCAAATACAATAAAATTCTAAAACATCCTAATCGTTTCAGTAAGAAAATTTGATATATAGGTTTTATCTTCCCAACACCATAATTCCGTTTGGGTGAATTTTTACCCTTGATGAAGGTTTTGGTTGTGTTGCTTTGGATTGGGCAGTCTTAAATGTTTTGTTTTGACTCAACTTCTCATGACCTAATTTCTAAAAGGACACAGTTATAAATTTGGGCTTTTCAAAGATTTTTTTCTTTAATAATGTAATTTTAAAAAGGCATAAATAAAGCATGAGTCTGCTGAACATGGTCTAGATACAATCTCATTTGGAGGCAGGGTTTTGTGTGTGTGTGTGTGGCTTACTTCATTAGAGCCACAGAAAATTTGGGCAGAGCTTTGCAAATGCCATCCAGAACTTGTTTACAAGAAAAGTTGGTTGCTCTTGTTTCTATGGCCTTATCCTTGTTCATGCTATTTAAGACTCTTTGCAACCTTGTGGACTGCAGCATGCCAGGCTTCCCTGTCCTTCACTGTCTTCCGGAGTTTGCTCAAACTCATGTCCAGTGAGTCAGTGATGCCATCCAACCATCTCATCCTCTGTCTCTCCCTTCTTTTCCTGCCCTCAATCTTTCCAAGCATCAGCTTCTTTACCAATGAGTTGGTTCTTCACATCAGGTGGCCAAAGTATTGGAGCTTCAGCTTCAGCATCAGTCCTTCCAGTAAACATTCAGGACTGATTTCCTTTAGGATTGACTGGTTTGATCTCCTTGCTGTCCAAGGGACCCTCAAAAGTCTTCTCTAACACCATAATTCAATAGCATTGATTCTTCAGTGCTTAGCCTTCTTTATGGTCCAATTCTCACATCTGTACATGACTACTGGAAAAACCATAGCTTTGACTATACATCACTTTGTCTTTGCTTTTTAATATGCTCTCTTGGATTGTCATAGCTTTTCTTCCAAGGTGTAAGTGTCTTAGTTTTGTTGCTGGAAAAGGAATGACAGACCACTTCAGGATTCTTGCTTTGAGAACCCCATGAAAAAATGGTTTGAAAATGGCTTTATTCTATTTCTGCTTTAAAAGGTCTGATGGCACCCATGTCCTAATACATCAAGTTTAATTTGATGGGTGGTGGCTGGGAAAGCTTTGGGGATAAAACGGGAGAAGAAAGGGATATATAGATACACCTCTCTTTCCCTCCATGCTTTCCATCCTTTTGGATTTGGCCTTCTTGTTGACAACTTTGTATTAAGGGGTCTTCAATCATCACTTCTTTGAGTCCATTTATGACATTCTGTATAGCTCTCAACATAAGACAGAGTAAACAGTGACTCTCAACAAAGCTAGTGAGGTGATGGAATTCCAGTTGAGCTATTTCAAATCCTAAAAGATGATGCTGTGGAAGTGCTGCACTCAATATGCCAGCAAATTTGGAAAACTCAGCAGTGGCCACAGGACTGGAAAAGGTCAGTTTTCATTCCAATCCCAAAGAAAGGCAATGCCAAAGAATGCTCAAACTACCGCACAATTGCACTCATCTCACACGCTAGTAAGGTAATGCTCAAAATTCTCCAAGCCAGGCTTCAGCAATACATGAACCATGAACTTCCAGATGTTCAAGCTGGTTTTAGAAAAAGCAGAGGAACCAGAGATCAAATTGCCAATATCCGCTGGATCATCAAAAAAGTGAGAGAGTTCCAGAAAAACATCTATTTCTGCTTTATTGATTATGCCAAAGCCTTTGACCACGTGGATCACAATAAACTGTGGAAAATTCTGAAAGAGATGGGAATACCAGACCACCTGATCTGCCTCTTGAGAAATCTGTATGCACGTCAGGAAGCAACAGTTAGAAATAGACATAGAAAAACAGACTGGTTCCAAATAGGAAAAGGAGTTCATTAAGGCTGTATATTGTCACCCTGCTTATTTAATTTATATGCAGAGTACATCATGAGAAACGCTGGGCTGGAAGAAGCACAAGCTGGAATCAAGATTGCTGGGAGAAATATCAATAATCTCAGATATGCAGATGACACCACCCTTATGGCAGAAAGTGAAGAAGAACTAAAGAGCCTCTTGATGAAAGTGAAAGAGGAGAGTGAAAAAGTTGGCTTAAAGCTCAACATTCCAAAAACTAAGATCATGGCATCCGGTCTCATCTCTTCATGGCAAATAGATGGGGAAACGGTGGAAACAGTGGCTGATTATTTTTTTGGGCTCCAAAATCACTGCAGATGGTGAATGCAGCCATGAAATTAAAAGACGCTTACTCCTTGGAAGGAAAGTTATGACCAACCTAGACAGCATATTCAAAAGCAGAGACATTACTTTGCCAACAAAGGTCCATCTAGTCAGGGCTATGTTTTTTTCCAGTAGTCATCTATGAATGTGAGAGTTGGACCGTAAAGAAAGCTGAGTGCATAAGAATTGAGGCTTTTGAACTGTGGTGTTGAAGACTCTTGAGAGTCCCTTGGACTGCAAGGAGATCCAACCAGTTCATCCTAAAGGAGATCAGTCCTGGGTGTTCGTTGGAAGGACTGATATTGAAGCTGAAACTCCAATACTTTGGCCACCTGATGCAAAGAGCCGACTCATTTGAAAAGACCCTGATACTTGGAAAGATTTAAGGCAGGAGGAAAAGGGGACAACAGAGGATGAGATGGTTGGATGGTATCACTGACTCAATGGACGCGAGTTTGGGTAAACTCTGGGAGTTGGTGATGGACAGGGAGGCCTGGTGTGCTGTGGTTCATGGGGTCACAAAGAGTCAGACACGACTGAGCAACTGAACTGACCTGAAGTCAATAAATATTTGATGATCGACTTTACCTTAGAGAAACTGCATTGTCCATTTCTGATATACCCTAAATAGACAAGGAGATTTTTTTGTATTGGAGTGTCAACAATAGCAACAACCCTCTCCCCCAGTGCAGAAGGCTGCAAATAAGAAAAGAGCTTTATCTGGAATCACAAGAACTGTAATTCTGGAGACACAGATTTAGGTAAAAATGAAAACATTCTGGGGAAGAGAAAGAGTCAGAGGCTTACAAGGCCAAAAACCGTGTCTGACACAGGGAAGGAAATATTTGTCCTTAAGGGATGGCTACCATGAGTTGTTTCAGGGTAAGGATGCAGTAAATTGGCTGTCACGAGCTGTTTTACAGTCGAGATCTGATACCTATCGTGAGTCTCTGGAACACTGGGTAGATGTCTGGTTGCCAGTGATGAGATGATGCAGCCTAAAGGTCTGATTCCTTTAGGGTACCTGGGTTCCTCGGCTCCAACACACCTCCCACCAGACAAGTGAGCCTGCTTTCTGGCTTTGCACCCCCAGCCTCACCTCTCCTCCAAATGGACCCCAGCTGCTCCTGCAGCTGTGAAACCACAGATACACCTCCTGCAAGAAGAGCTGCTGCTCCTGATGGCCCCTGGATGTGCCAACTGTGCCCAGGGTGCGTCTGGCAAGGGGCAGCCGACAAGGGCTGCTGCAGTGCCTGATGTCAGGGAGAGCCTGTCCCAGGTGTTAACAGAGCAACCAGGACAAGCCTGCATTTTATTATTTTTTCATACAACCTGACCTGATTCCCTGTTCTTTTTTTCTATGAGATATGTGATTTGAAATATAAGTTGTTGATTAACAAAAAGGTTAGATACCATCCAGTCGAGATGTGTACATGCACATTTTCTCAGTGGTCTCTCAGCTCTATTTTAGAGAGCTCTCTTAGCAGTACTAATTCCGTTTTGACTTTTACAGGAGTAATATTTAAAAACTGTCCAAAACAGCTTGAATAGTCAAAATATATTTTAATGTAGGTTGTCTTGGTCCACCCTTTGATAAATTAATACCGAGAGACAGTTTCGTTGAGGACCACTTGATTCCCTCTACCCTGTATGTACAACACTCGCTTTTGAAATGACAAGACTTTCTGGAATGCTTAGCTAAGCATTTAAATCAACTCTGAAAAATCACTTGTTTCATATTGCCTTCTTGCCATCTGTTGTCACTTATTTTGGTTTTATTTATTGATTTTTTTACCCGGAGCAACTTCTTAGGAGAGCATTACATGGCTAGAAATAAATAATTGTTTGTCGATTGATTATGATTAGAGAGTGTGTGTTCTGACGGTGGAAGTTAAATAAGCCAGCATCGCAGCTCTGAAGAGGCTGGATGAGGGGTTGGTTTGATAGAGGAAGACCCCAATCCACAGCTGAGAGGGCCAAGTGAGATGCCTGGAGGGCTTTGCCTACTCTTGATTCCTAATCTACATAAATTACTTTGGAACTGACTGTAAATGAGTTAAATGGTTGGCTGGTGACAAAAAGATGAAGAAAATAATGAATGCATACTAGGCGACACAAAAGATTTAGAGGGATTTGTATCAGCTTTGTAACCAGGCTGTCACGTGGGAAATAAAATTTATTGTTGCTAAACATTGAACATTACTCCTGAGGACTAAAGTAATGAACACAAGTAAAAATAAATAGCATTGAACTAACTAGAGCAGCAAGACTTTCAAAAGAGCACTCTGGAGAGGAATGAAGGGTTTCTCTCTAACACTGTCTAGGTAACATAAAAGCAAGTTCACCTATGCAATATCACCTAGGCTAATCACAACTGACCAGATGACAGGTCAAAGTGTTTAGTTCTATCCAATTCATTTAGTTATATCCAATCCATTGACACTTGCCTCCTAAATTCCAAAGAAAGCATCAATATTTGTTAAAATATACACATCAAGGTTTTATATCCCCAAGCTTTTGAAAGCATAGCAAAAAATTAGAATACAGTTTGGGTATTATTAGAAAGGTTTCAATTCAGCATCTGTGTAGAGTGGTGAGTAAACCTATTATACCTTGAACTATTGCCTGGAAAACATGAATGACAATGAAAAGTATTAGCTTAGGGATAGTCCCTACCTCCCCCAAGGAAAGAGTCAGAAATTCTTATCACTTGAGACATTCAAAATGGGCATAAAATGTACCAAACAAATTATGTTCTCCCTGGTGTAATTCTTAGTAAACATAATGAAAGAAATTTATTTTATTTTCTCAATGTGTTTCTCCTCTCTCAGTTTACCATTAAGTACGTCATAAATCAGTTTTGAGCCTCACAGTAAGTGTGTTTTGCAGTGCCTCCCCAAAGGCCCATATAATCATAAATATATTGTTTAGGACAATGTCAGGATTGTCACTTACCCAGGGATTGAGTCTCAAACTGTACCTCTCCTTAGGAATAAGATTAGTTTGTTTGTTTGCTTTTTTAAAAAACGCGTTGGCCTCTCTCCATCAAGGTACCCTTTGCAGGGTCGTGTGGAGTTCCTGGGCACAAAGCCTTCCTGTGTCCCTTGTTTTTTTGATTTTTGGAAAATCAGCCTCCAGGACCTTCCCTGAATTCCAATGGGCATATTCAAGCAGTTGCTAATTAGGGAAAGGAGGGAGACCAGGGAGAAACAGTCAAGAGAAACAATAGTGCAACTCTAGGGCATGGTCCTGGTTCCCTATTAAAAAGTGTGTTTAGTTGCTAAGTCGTGTCCTATTCTTTGCAACCCTTTGCACTGTGGCCCGTCTGCCAGGATCCTCTGTCCATGGGATTTTCCAGGCAAGAATACTGGGGTGGGTTGCCATTTCCTTTTCCAGGGGATCTTCCCAACCCAGGGATCAAACTCACATCTGCTGTGTCTCTTGCATTGCAGGCAGATTCTTTACCCACTGAGCCATCAGGGAAGCCCTTCCCTATCAATGGATACACACAACAATATCTTTGAGCTGTTTTGCAGCTGAACTACAGTATCTCTGAAACCCACTACAGGTGGGAGAAGTTTACGGATTAAGGATGGTACTCTGCCCACAAGCATTTAAGACCCCAGACCAGTTGGAACCTGAAGGTTGGTGATGCTGGCTCCTACTTACCTCACCACCAATCCATCAGAAGTACGTCCACAAGCTGATCACACCCTCTTTGCACCATTGCTATAAAACTTCTTACTATCCTCTCCAAGTTGGGACACAGATTCTTCCAAGGTAGGAGTCTGCTGTGTCTCCCTTTACCGACTTTTGACCAGCCAATTAGCACCTCTAAGACCCTTGAGAGTCCCTTGGACTGCAAGGAGATCCAACCAGTCCATTCTGAAGGAAATCAGCCTGGGATTCTTTGGAAGGAATGATGCTAAAGCTGAAACTCCAGTACTTTGGCCACCTCATGTGAAGAGTTGACTCATTGGAAAAGACTCTGATGCTGGGAGGGATTGGGGGCAGGAGGAGAAGGGGACAACAGAGGATGAGATGGCTGGATGGCATCACTGCCTCGATGGACGTGAGTCTGAGTGAACTCTGGGAGTTGGTGATGGACAGGGAGGCCTGGCGTGCTGTGATTCATGGGGTCGCAAAGAGTCGGACACGACTGAGCGACTGAACTGAACTGAAGCCTTAGGTTCTTCTTCTTTTTTTTAAATGTCTTCCTGCATTTAGCATTCTCTTTTGGAACTTAAAAAAATCTAACCATCAGGCATTATAGAATCCAAGAGATTAAAAAAAAGAAAAGGAATGTACTGAGCAGTGCTGCCCCCTGGAGGTCTCAACTAGAGGAAAGAGTGGAAACCTTTTTCTTAAAGGGCCAGAGAGTAAGTGTTTTAGACTTGGCAGGCTAAGAGGAAAAACTGGGAGTAATATGTAGATATTTATGTAAAAAATGTAAAAACCATTCTTGAGGGTGATACAAACACAGGTGCTGGGCTAGATTTGTCCCTGTTCACCCCTGGTCTAGAGAAATAACATAAACAGCCCAAAGTGCAAGCTGTAATGAGGGATGTATGAGGAAAACTATTCATCTGAACTACTTTCTTCCTTGAACCGACCACAGGTTTTAATTAAAACAGCCTTTCCTGCTTGTGTGAGAGCCCCGTGCCTCCCTGGGGAACAGGGAGGCTCTCGCTGGGCTGTCTTTTCATCCTGCTCTCTCATCTTTCTTTTTGCTTTCTTCCACCTCAAACTACCTTTTCCTCCAAGAGCTCATTTATTGGGGACAAGATGAGGGGGCCTGGAGGGTGGGAGAAAGCGAAGGGAGAGGCCAACAAGAATTTTAATTTCCCATGCGCCAACATAATTACAGAACAGATACAAATCCCTCCAAAGCTTTTGTGCTGCTTTATATGCATGCATTATTTTCCTCATCTTTTTGTCACCAGCCAACCATTTAACTAGTTTACAGTCAGTTCCAAGGAAATTTATGTAGATTAGAAATCACCGACCAAAACTGAAGCCCCAAAGACATCTTACCTGTTACCACCTCGATAGATAATGTGCTTTAAAAAATTCACTCTCTCTTTTGGAAACCTAGTGTCAGCGGCGCTATCTGTCTTGTCTCAAAGGCCTGTGAATTGGCCCAGATATGAAGCGTGGGTGATCAGAAAGCCTCATCTCAGATTGTTCTGGAGTTTTTTTGCCAACAAGAGCCCATCACTTTGGGAATTCACTCAGAAAAGTAGAATAAAAGTATTAATAGCATAAAAAAAAATGCATTTAACTCAGTTGCATTTTCCTTTGCTATGATTAATTTCATTTCCCCTGGGAAATGTTACCCTTTGACGTTGTGGATGAATTAGAATTTTTCTCTCAGAATTATTAAAACATACCATTCCTAGCAAGCCAAGTGTTCCCTATGGCGATCTTTGATTTGTCTCACAGTTAAATGCAGTTAATATTGAACAAACAATTTGTTGTCATTATTAGTGTTTATTGTTAAGGCGACTTGAACACCAATGATATTTTCTTTTTGGAGAAGGCTCTTTTTTTTCTAACACATTCTGACCAGTGTTTTTTCTATGTATCAAAAACAATATGCTTATCAATTTGAAGCCCAGCTGTGTCAAGGCAAAAATGAGAAGTGATACGACTGGGCTGGTAATCTGCGGCTTGAGGCCAAATGATGACTATTATGAGGTATAGTATACACAGGTACGGTGAGCTCATTTCTCAAACTGGAGGGGTGCCACTGCGAGGAAGCCATTTTATGACTAGGTGAGCGATCATATTAAGAGACAGGCTTAATAATGGTTGACCCACTATCAAAGCCATAGACACAGCAAATGTGTGTGTGTAACATAGAGGGCAGATGTCTCCCACTTAACCTTGTACCTGGCCGGTTCCCCAGGGGCACAGGTGTGGGTCACAGAAGGCAGAGAAGCTTTCAACTGCTCTGCCTGTGTGGGAGGCAGTGTGGTGGTATCAGAATCTGGCAGCCATTGTGGGTTACCTCTCCACCCCCAATAGCCATTTCTCTCCTTTATGGTAAACACAATTTTTTTTTTTTGGGGGGAGGGGGCCGGCAGCACCAAGTTAGGGACTAAAATCATGATGGGTTTTAGTCATGAATGGCAATATCATTCCTTTTTTTTTTTTTTAAACAGTTTCTCACCTGAGCTGTGGGGCATGTAGCAGCTTAGTTCCAGGACCAGGGTTTGAACCTGTGCCCCTGGCATTGGAAGCCCAGAGTTCTAACCACTGGACTGCCAAGGAAGTTCCTTGGCAATCTCATTCCTTTCAACAGGGTTTTCCTTTTCCAGTGCTCTCTGGAGTCAGGGTGGCTATGTATGTAAGGCCAATGTTATGGTGGGAGATATCTGCAGTTGGGCTTCTGGGAAAAACGTCTCCTATTTTTTTACCCGACTGTTGTTGTATGGGGATATACTGCTTGGGCTGGTGGCCATTATCTTGTGATAACTCAGAATGAGAAGCTGACAGAGGAGAACGACAAAGTCAAGATAGAAAGAAATAAGATGTTTGATGGTGTTGGGGAGCTGTGCACCCAATCTGGAGTTCAGCATATTTGGACTTCTTGTCACATGAGGTAAGAAAATGCTTTTATTGCTTAAGTCACCATGAACTGGGTTTTCTCTTTCAGTTGCTTGGAGCCAAATGACTTTGAAACGGAGAGACATTCTCACTTATATTGTTGTTGTTGTTTAGTTACTAAGTCGTATCCAACTCTTTGCGACCTCATGGACCTTAGCCTGTCAGGCTCTTCTGACCATGGGATTTCCAGGTGAGAATACTGGAGTGGGTTGCCCTTTCCTTCTCCGGGGAGACTCGTTACCACTGAGCCACCTGCAAAACCCCTCTCACTTATTTTTCCTCACAGACCTTGGAGGCGTTTCAGTACTTTATGGGCTCTAGCTGGAGAGGTAGCAGCATACAGAAAGGGTGGTGGTGTCAGGTCAGAGCATATGCGGTACCCAGATTAGGCAGAAGTACCAGTGGAGGCAGAGGTACTCAGTGGCTGTGGCAGCCAGTCTGGTGATCCCAACAGAAGCGGCACATGTTGCTGACTGAGGTCATGAGGAGGGAAGCCCAGTAGATGTAGTGGTACCTAGTTGACAATGGGATGCCTCATGTTCAAGGAATAGAGCAGAAAATAGAAAAAAGCTATGGTACACAGCAGCTGACTGGATAGTGGATTTGACTTGTCTATGAGTAGCACATACACGTCATCTCTGGTATCTTACAAAGGATAACTTGCTGCAACATATATACCCAAAATGCATAATGGCTCAGATGCAATAAGAATTTATATTTTGTTCACATGCAGGCCAGTGGAGAGTGGATGGTTCTCCATGCGTTGATTCAGGGGCCCAGGAGACTTCCACCTGGAGATTCTGCAGTTCTCTTGGATCTAGTTGTCATCTGCATCGAGCTGGTAGAGGAGGGAAAAAAGAGAGTCTGGAGCAGAGATGCCTGCCTTCTTAAAAGCCCAGGTCCAGAAGTAGCACACTTCACGGTGAGAATGGGTTATGAGTTTCTACCTAGGTGCAAAAGGAGTGGGAACTGGGTTTTCCAGGCTGGGCAGATGCTTTCCAGTTACAACTTTGTATTATGAAATGGGAGACCATTCTGATGGGTAGTCTCTTCCACCCTGATTAGACGTACTTGTTCAGGGGTGGAACTGGGGTAGGGTAGCTGATACTTTGCAGAACCTTGGCGTTTCCTAAGTGGCTGGTGGGGTAAGCCAGTGACACACAGGTGACAAGACCAGTGATTTATCCATTTATCTTCTAAGTGAAGAAGTGGCTTTTCTCCCCTCCCCCTTCCTTGAAATTATCTGCTTGCCTATATAAAATTACTGATTAATTAAAAAATCCTTTCTTTTGCTAATTATTTTGATATGGTATGACCATAGTACTGAATTTCATTTCTGATTTAACTTAAACCATATATCAACAGTCTAAACTGTTAATACTTGCACCTACTAAGTCCTTTTATTTAAGAACAAAGCCCTTAAAAGCACTAAAAGCATGCAGGTTTTTTTTTTTTCTCTTTAAGGGATTTTGATGACTGCATGGCTTTTGACTACTAAGAAATGGACTTTCATTTCAAAATGAGTGTCAGACTTATTTTTCAAGTGCCTTGTCATAAATGCATTGCTATCCATGTAATAAAGTAATTTTCCCTTGTGTGACAAATATAGCACTAAAGAAGAATGAGCCTTGTCTGATAAAATGGCTTTTATTAATCCCCTAATGTTTTTATTTTGTTGTAGAATTATGATTAGTTTCAAGAGAGTAGCAAACGGGTTATGATCAGAGTTGGATATTATTACTATCCAGATATCTTTGGTTAATGCCTGCTGTTTATTTCAAAAACAAAATGCTCCCATTAAAAAAAACCAACGATAATGGCCTGACTTTATTATCAAGAAATTATACCTGTTATGTAAACCTTGCTAATTATAAGTGCTTGAATTCATTTGGGTGATATAACAGATGAAAAAGGCCATTTATTAGGAGGAGTACTTGGCTTTTGTACCAGCATAATAAAACTGAAATAATAAAAAACAATCTAAGGAAAGAAGAAATGTTAATGAGGAGCGGAATTTGCCCAGGAATGAATTATACAGGGAGACAACATAGTGTGTGGGATTCACATGGAGCGCTTTGTCTTGGAAATGAGGGATTCCCCTCAGCCTCTCTGAGCGTTGTCCTCAGTTCCCTTTCTTCTCCTTTCCTTACTTTTTGTGGAGGACCCGATGCATGCACTGGCTCCAGCTTCTACTGACTCCTAACTCCTCATAAATTCAGCTCTGTTCATGGTCCAGTGTGCCTTGTGACCATCCCCACCTGGATGTCCTGTCCAAACAGAATTGATCTCTTGTCCTCTTCTTTTATTAACTTTCGATTGGGGGTACAGTTGCATTACAATGCTGTGCTAGTTTCTGCTGCACAATGAAGCGAACCAGCTACATGTATACATGTCGTCCCTTCCTTTTGGACCCCCCCGGCCCCCATTCCACCCCTCTAGGTCACCAGACAGCACCGAGCTGAGCTCCCGGTGCTATATATCAGGTTCCCACTAGCTATCTGTTTTGTGCACGACACTGCACATACCTCAATCCCAGTCTCACAATTCATCCCACCCTCTTCCTCTGTTCCGTGTCCACATGTGTTGTCCTCCTCTTGAATCATCTGTCCCCACCTGTATATCATAGTGTCACCCTTGACTCCTCCCTCCCTCATACCACATATCCAATAAATCACATCCTCTTGTTTCCAGCCAGACATCTCTCTCTCAAACCTAGCTTCTACGCTCACTGTCACTGCCCTAGCCCAGGCCATCACCATTCTCGTTTTAATGATTATGAACTATATGTGTGTGCCAGGTGCACGCTCAGTTGCTAAGTTGCTTCTGACTCTTTGTGACCCCCGTGGACTGTAGCCCATCAGGCTCCTCGGTCCATTAGATTCTGCAGGCAAGAATACTGGAGTGGAGAAGACATACAGATGGCACAAACACATGCAAAGATGCTCAACATTGCTTATTATTAGAGAAATGCAAATCCAAACTACAATGAGATATCACCTCACACTGGTCAGAATGGCCATCATCAAAAAGTTTACAAACAATAAATGCTGGAGAGGGCGTGGAGAAAAGGGAATGCTCTTGCATTGTTGGTGGGAATGTAAACTGGAAGATGGTATGGAGATTCCCTAAAAAGCTAGGAATAAAACCACCATATGACCCAGCAATCCCACTCCTAGACACATACCCTAAGGAAACCAAAATCGAAAGAGACACACGCATCTCATTATTCATTGCAACACTATTTACAATAGCTAGAACATGGAAGCAATCTAGATGTCCACGGACAGATGAATGGATAAAGAAGTTGTGGTACATATACACAATGGAATATTACTCAGCCATAAAAAGGAACACATTTGAGTCAGTTTTAATGAGGTGGATGAACCTAGAACCCATTATGCAGAGTGAAGTAAGTCAGAAAGTGAAAAATAAACATTGTATTCTAACAATATATCCGGAATCCAGAAAAATGGTACTGAAAAATTTATTTACAGGGCAGCAATGGAGAAACAGACATAGGAAATAGACTTATGGACATGGGGAGAGGGGAGGAGAGGGTGGGATGTATGGAAAGAGTAACATGGAAACTTACATTACCATATGTAAAATAGATAACCAGCAGGAATTTGCTGTATGTCTCAGGAAACTCAAACAGGGGCTCTGTATCAACCTAGAGGGGTGGGGTGGAGAGGGAGACAGGAGGGAGTTTCAAAAGGGAGGGGATAAATGTATACCTATGGCTGATTCATGCTGAGGTTTGACAGAAAACAACAAAATTCTGTAAAGCAATTATCCTTCAATTAAAAAAAAAAAAGAATACTGGAGTGGGTTGCCATTTCCTCCTCCAGGGGATCTTCCCGACCCAGGGATTGAACCCATGTCTCCTGCATATCCTGCATCGCAGGCAGATTCTTTCCCACTGAGCCACCTTGGAAGTCCTATATATTGAACCATATTTAGGATGTAATCATTAAAGCAATTTGATTTCTATCTTCTGTAGACCTTTTATTTTTAAATTGTTCCTTCAACTTTTTATTTTGAAATATTTCAAATCTACAGAGAAATGGAAATCCTAGAACAATGAATAGATGTATAAGCTTTGTCTTCCAGATTCATCAAGTGTTAATACTTTACTGCATCCCTCTCTCTGAGCTTATTCCCCGTGTCTGCACAGAACTGAGCCCTGCTTGGGCTCCCGAGGGATATGTGGCTTGGGATTGGCATGGCCATCTGTTGCTGTTGGTCTGACTCTGAGAGTAAGTAAAATGTATTTTAGGCAGCAGGGAGGGAGACAGCAGAAGAGAAGGGATCACTTTGATGAAGGATGTTGCGAGCCTTGGCGAACCAGCTGCTCCTGCTTGGAAATCTGGGTGTCAGCACTGGGCATGAGGCCATTCTCCCAGGGTGGCCCTCAGAGTATGAGGACATGGGCAGCTGTGGCAGGGTCAGGATACCTCCCTCAAGTGGCTCTTTGACAGTGGACATTTGGAGCAGGGGGATGTGAACAGACTTCTGTCTGAGCATAACAACACGCGGAGAGTCTCAGAATGGGAGAGGCTTTGAAGTGGCAGCTGCATAGCCTAATAGCACTAGGCTAGGAAACAGCAATATGTGGGTGTTGTTACTGTGACCTCATGGGCTGGTGTGGTTTGCAGACATCCGGGTTGCTCAGGGACAGAAATAAAGATGTTTAAAGAAAGCTGCACAGGGAACATTTCATTTTCCCTGCAGTTCTCCATACCCCTAATTGTGGAGAAACAATTTCTCAAGTGCCTACCTTTCCAGTCTTTCCTGTTGATTGTATCCATGGGATATGGACACATGTGACAATCTGCCTCTTTGGCCAGTTGATTCTCAAAGCCATTGAGGACTATTAGCTTTGATTTTATTTTGACAGAAGTAGAGTATTTTTAAAAATATTTATTTACTTCTTTGGCTGTCGTGGGGTCTCACTTGTGGCATGCAGGATCTTCAGTCTCCATTGTGGCATGTGGTAGCATGTGAGATCTTCAGTTGCTCATGTGGGATCAAGTTCCTTGACTAGAGGTTGAACCCAGGCCCCCTGCACTGGGAGAGTGGAGTCTTAGCCACTGGACCACCACGGGGAGTCCCAGGACCTTTGCAGTTTAAAGACCTTATGTCCTCAATTTTTTCCAACTTCACAGTACAAAGTAAGCTCTTGAGCCTCTGTTACAGGTTTCATTTGTAGGTGGTGCTGTGCAGTGGCTCTTGCGCTAGCTCTTTCATTATATAAGCTTCTCTTAAGGTTTTTCCTTTGGGCAAACTCATTGATGAGCACTGTAATACTGGCCTGATTTAAATTTCAACCACAGAAAAAGGGAGATAGAAATTTAAAGCTATTTTCTACTCAGTCAATTAGGCACAGTTCTGAGGCTTGTATGATAGTGACAAGTCTTATGATAGATGACATGAGATTATAATGTTAATGACTTAAAAAATAACAAATCTCTATTATGGTTTATAGTTTGCTTTCCCTGAAGTTATATCTATTAGTCCCTGACTGATGTGATTTGTGTGAAATAGTGCACATGAAAATAAAGATTAGAGTTATTTGCTTTTCCTTATCCTTATTATGCAGTGATACATATAGGTATTATTTGGTTATGATTTAAAAATCATGTTTTTATAATTCCTATTTAAAAATTCTTCTGTAACAGTAAGATTGATAGCTCATTGTTTTTTAAAAATTTGCATTTTAGGATTGTGTATGACAATATCCATCATTAAGTCCTATTGATTTCACTCTGTCTCTTGAACCTGTCCACTACTGTCCATCTTTACTGCCACATTTTCTTGCCTGCGTTACTTCTAAGTCCTCTATTTATTTGAGGGAAAAGCACAGTCATCTATAAGAGTGCCCTCAGTTTCAAGCGCCAGCTGCAAATTCAGAGGTCCCATGGCCATTTCTCACCATGCTTTGGTGTTTTTATCAAGGTGTCATACATAGGTATGGTTGATTTAATCACTGGCATGCGGCTAAATCTCCAGTCTCCCTTCCCTACCTAGAGATTGGGCTAATAGCATGTGTTTTAAAGCTCAGCCCTCTAATCACACAGTTGGTTCTTTCTGGTATGGCCAGCCCCTATTCTCAGTCACCTTAGAGGTCCACGGGAATCACTTTGTTAGCATAAACAATGATGTGTGGTCTGATGGGCCCACCATGAATACCAAAGACACTCCTATCATCAGGAAATTCTGAAGATTTAGGAGGCCATCTCCTAGAAATTGGGGACAAAAGCCAGCAAAAGTCTTTTAGTATTTACTACCTACTTTGGCCTCCTTCTACTCTATTAAGTGTTTATCTGGTACCCTGGAAGGTGGCTCTAAGGGGAATGGAGAAAACAGACCACTAGGAACTGCAATCTTGAGAGCCCCAAGAAGTTTGGTGCTCTTGACTGAACTTAGCACAAAGAGTATTCCTTGAAGAAGCTGCCTATGCAGAAACCTGGATCCACAAAAATCTTACTGTAGCAGTGGGCTAGCAACAGCTGGCAAAATATATAGAATCCTTTTTTCAGTAAGACTACTGTATTACAATGAGAAACAATGGAAACAGTGACTTGATTAGACCCAGTTCCCATTCTGCTAGGATGAGGGTGGCAGACTGAACCCCAATTCTCTTGGATGCTATAGGCCCTTGCAGTTCCTGAGCAATTTGGCTGGAATGAAGGAAAATCTGAAGATTATGAATTTCTTACTAATTTCTTACTAAGGTGGGAAACTTGAGCAATTAGTTAGACAAGTAGAAGAGCTGTAACTGAATTTATACCTAAGTCTATGGAATAAGCCACATTAATTCTTTTTTTAAAAAAATGATTTGTATTTATTTAGTTTTATTTTTGGCCACACAGGGTCTTCACTGCTGCGCACTGGATTCTCATCGCAGTGGCTTTTCTTGCTGCGGAGCATGGGGTCTAGGCTTGTCAGCCTCGGTAGCTGTAGCACATGGGCTCAGTAGCTCTGACACACGGGCGTAGCTGCTCCATGGCATGTGGCATCCTCCCGGAACTGAGATCAAACTGTGTCCCCTGAATTGGCAGGCAGACTCTCAACCACTGGACCACCAGGGAAGTCTCTACATTAACTTTTATTTAAGATTTTTTTCATAGTTTTCTACTCGAAACTATGGATTTATCTTGAGTCTTAGGCCAGTGCTATCCTGTTTTAATAAATTTGGTTTTACAATAAATTGTGATGCCTGCTTGGGATTGAATAGTCCTAGACATCTTTGCTGTAGTTCCCTGAGAAATTTTTGTCAAAGGGCTTGTTCTGACTTGGAGTTGACCTGAGAATGCATGAACCTTGGTTTACTCTCCCTTGAGATTCCATATAAATTTTAGGATGGATTTTTCTATTTCTTAAAAATATATCTTTAGGATTTTGATAGGGACTGCATTGAGTCTGTGGAT
This sequence comes from Bos indicus, assembly GCF_029378745.1. Taxonomy (NCBI): domain Eukaryota; kingdom Metazoa; phylum Chordata; class Mammalia; order Artiodactyla; family Bovidae; genus Bos; species Bos indicus. The sequence goes on along the minus strand of NC_091764.1, from coordinate 55,521,164 downwards.
TGCTTTGGGTAATACTGACATTTTTGTTAAAATTAAGTTTTCCAACATTAAGTTTTCCAATCCATGAAGTTATCACATCCAAAGGATATTTTCATTTATTCATGTCTTCTGTAATTCCTTTCAGCAATATTATGTAGTTTTCATCGTACAAATCTTTTACCTACTTGTTCAATTCCTAAGTATTTTATTTTTTGATAATATTTTAAATAAAATTATTTTTATAATTCCCTTTTTAGATTGGTCACTGTTAGTGTACAGAAATGGCAACCAATTTTTGTGTGTTAACTTTATATCCAGCTATTTGCTGAGTTTATTAGTTCTTTCTAAATTTACTTTATTATTTTTAATTTTTTTATTTTTTGGCTGGACCATGCAACATGTGTGGGATCTTAGTTCTTTGATCAGGGATTGAACCTGCAGCCCTGCAGTGGAAGTGTGGAGTCTTAACCACTGGCTGCCAAGGAAGTCCCTGTTTATTAGTTCTAACAGCTCTTGCCTCACCCCCAATTTCCTTCTTTATTAAAGTCCTTTTTCAGATGAGGAAACAGAGTCCCAGAGTTAAGTGACTGGTCACCAAAGTCACATGTTCTCTGCTGACTCACCGTCTCTGTTGAACTCAAGGGATGTTCAGTTCAGTCCTCTATACTCTGCGTTGGCAAGGACCTAATGGCAAAGAATTCGCCTGCAACGCAGGAGACCTGAGTTCAATCCCTGGGTCAGGAAGAGTCCCTGAAGGAGGGCATGGCAACCCACTCCAGTATTCTTGCCTGGGAAATCCCACAGACAGAGGAACCTGGTGGGCTACAGTCCATGGGGTTGCAAGGAGTCAGACGGAACTGAATGACTAAAACACACTTTCACTACTGAATGCTCTCTGTTGATGTGAGTGTGAGTGTGCTGTGTGCAATCCATATAAATAGAAAAATCTAGGAATATTCCATTAATGATAGAGACTTGTGTAAAATGGCAATTAGATCTTGACATAAAATGCTTGGACAGTTGTCTTTGTTTTTTCTTCATCTTTTCTTATCCCTTTAAATCTTCTGGTTGCATTGTGATGTGAATCTTTACAATTCTATCAATTCTGCCTGTTCATAAGGTAGCATTTCTGTTTTAAAAGGGAGGGAGCAGGTTTCAGTGAGAGCATCTATAGCAGCAGTGGAGGTCCTGGACCTATTAGCTAGTGCTCTCCTGGTGGCAAATGAAAGAAACTGAACTTGAACTAGGGAAAGTAGACAAGGGCAGGGCCAGAGTGGGCATTGGGGAAAACTGGCACCAGGGACTTGGGCATGTAAGGGCTCTCCTGCTCTTCATTGCTTGTCTTGGCTTCTTTGAGCATCACCTTTGAGCATCTGCTCAGACTGGCTTCTCATGTGCCTGGGGTTGCAGTTGCTGTAGTTCCAACCTGGCATATTTACATTTCCAAGATGAGAGGAAAGACTCTTTCCACCTCTCAGGTTTGAAAAAAATCCAGAGTAAAATTCTGATAGGCTTGACTTGGGTCACATGTCTATTCCTGGGCCAATCCCAGTGATAGGGTTGAGACTTTATGATTGGCCCATCTTGGGGCAGGCGCTCTCCTCTTGGGACGTGTTGGAAACACCCACTAGAACCACACGGTTTGAAAAAGTATTAACCTGCAGATACTGTTCTTGGCATCATTTTAGTACATTTTTTCTTTGAAGCTCTCTTCCCTCTGACTCCTTATATTTATAAAAATGACATCACAGAGAGAGCCTCTGTTAGGTCCTAATCTCCCTTTAGCGCATGGTTGCTTCTGAACATTCTTAACAAAAGTGAGTTGCCAATGCCTCTTCTGATAAGAAGAGAGGGTGTGCTCAGGGCAGGAGCCCCAGGAGGATAGGGCAGGTTGCAGGCTGTCTGTCCCCAGGGAGCAGGACCCATTGAATGTGTTGACTGGCAGGACACGGAAAATGGACTTTTGGGGTATAGTAGAAATCCTGTGATCCTGGGGCGCCGGGAGGGTTCTGTATTTCTGGCTGTTAGTAGATAAGAAAAAAGCTTCTGTGTGCTGAAAACTAGAGCACAGATACAGAGAGATTAGCGCTTTACTGAGTGGGAGAGAGGGGAGGGAGAGGAAGAGAGAGAGAGAAAGAGGAGAAACGGTGCCTATTTTGAACCCTTGTGCCCACAGCCTTCCACTTTATTATGGTGTGTCTCCCAACTCAGGAGTTTGCCTGGGGGCTTCCCCAGCCAGTTTTCAACTCCACAAGGCAGGAAGAAAATGCTTATTAATCTTTTGGTCTCATTTTTAATTGGCTCAGAAATTTAATCAGAAAATTCCAGATACATGCAATTGTAAAAAAAAAAAAAAAAAAAATCTATTAATTAGCTACCCACAGGCTTGCCTCCTCAAGTTAGGTTTAAATCCTGAGGAGAAAATGACATGGAGCTCTGTTCTGTACCTGCAGGTATAGAAACCACCACCCAAGATGAAAGCATCAGTGCACATCCTGCTTTGGAAGGATTCGGATTTTAGAAAAGAAGAGAGGCGGTGAGAGCTCATTACTGCATCGCTGAAGTGGTGAGAATTATAAAGAGCTCCCTTTTCTCTTTCATTTTCTGTGTGCGTTGAGTGCATTCTTCTGGGGGGACAGCAGTGCTCACAAACATTCACTCTGCTAATGACACTTGACATTGCTTGTCACCTGAGAAACAAGGGTGCCTAATTCAGGAAATGGGCACAAATGTGGTAACAGCCCACAGTAGAGACTCTCGCAGGGGCGAAACACTCAAAATGTACTCAGGCTCCGCTGAGCTCAGAAACACATTTCAAATACGCAGGTAAGCCAATTTGCCTGACATCCCTCACTTTTCTTCTTGCTCATGGCCTTTGGTTTATGTACCCTAAAGATAATTCAATCAAGTGTGACCTCTTGCCTCAGGGGTGGTCAGTCCATTGCCAAGGAGCCCGCCTATTATATCATTTCTCTATCTCTCTATGTATCTCTCTCTCCTCATCCAAGGATCTTGCTAAAAGGCAGATGCTGGTTAAGTAGGGCTGGGGTGGGGCCTGAGATTCTGTATTCTGACAAGTTCAGGTGATGCAATGATGTATGTCCCAGGGCCACACTTAGCAATTGAAGGGACTAAGTCACAGAGACAGACAGAAGAGCCCAGACATTTTTACTGTGGTGTTGGTGTAAAGGTCAGGGAACTTGTGCTGCAGAGGGTCCCCAACAAGCTCTGATTTTGTCCTCTGAGGTTTGTTTTTATTTTTGTCCTGATTTTCCAATTTTCCTATTTTTTGTCCTTGGATTCCCCAAGAGATATACCTTTTGAATAGAGCTGCTTTTCTTATGCTAATTTGAGGGAGATTCTGTTCCTTCTTCTCAACCAGATGGGTCGAAAACTAGCATTTAGAGAAGAGCTCGATGTGGGTCCAAGTCACTGAGCATCGCTTCACCTTGGCCATGGCCTGACACCTTCTCCTGCTGCCCCATCCTTGTCAGAAACACCGAGTCTGTGCCTTTGGGGGGCAAGGCCTTCTTCTGGCCATGTTAACTTGTCCATTCTTTTAGTGCCAACTCCTTTAGCTAAAAGATGCAATTTCAAAACAGAAATATTTTTCTAATGCCACAAACTGAAGAAGGCAGAAACTTTAGCTGTCCGATATAAAAACAACCAGAAAATACGATAAATGAATCAGTGGTTAGAATGTTTAAGAGTAGATTTATTTGCAACGTGAATGGCATATTGGTTGTGATCATCCTGTGGCCCACAATGACTTCCTGTTATACAGATGCACACCAAGTAGGAACTAACTTGTGTTCTATTTAACATACTCACAAAGTGGGGGAGAAGTCTAGGAATAAGTGAGTGTTAATATGTGACTGCTTAGGTTGTTTTATTGCTTGACCTTTATGGCATTCACACTCAGTTTGGCTCAGGAAGTGAAAATGAAATGGGCAAATATATTCAGAGACATAGAGAACAATGAAGAGAATAGTTTCTACTCAGCACTTGGCTTGTGGAAGTGAAAGAAATTCAATTCCTTCAGGGTAATATGCAGTCACTCAAGACATACTTAATGAGCACCATTTTTGTGCAAGTCACCATGGTAGGTGAAGTAAGGGCTCAAAGTGAGAAAAATGCTGTTCCTTCCCTAGAAGCTCTTACAATAAAAACAAACAAACAAAAAAAACCCAATTAAGAAACAGTCTCTTCTCCCTCCGTGTTCTATTAACTGAGAGCTACATTGGGCCTCCTTTCCTTAAGCCAATGGAATGCATCTCTAATGGTGAAAGCATCAGGCCAACGAGAGAAACGTTTTTAGAAGACGTTTCCAGTGCTTCTCAGATCTGAGGATGCAGGTGACAATCCACTCTGAAGTGTAACCCTGTGTTCATCCTTCCACAGTCAGAGCACAGTCAGAGCCATTTTTTTGCTCAGATAATCACGGCTAAATCTTTTGGCTAACTGACACCTTCCATACTCCATCAACCCTTACAGTTTCCCTGAGAAATTTATGTCTTGGTCTCTGCAAGGGGCCACCTGGAGAAGTTATTTCAGGAGCCAAATGACAAAAATGGTGAGTTGGCTGAGCCTTGCTACCTACCAGCCAATCTCCCCACTCAGGGTATAGATTGTAATTGAGGATGCCAGGCCACGGGAGGTATGAGCTGAATCGTATCCCCCTCCCATTCACATATGGAAGTCCCAGGCCTTGTGTGACTGCATTGGATACAGGGCCTGTAAGGAGGTGATTGTTTAAATGAGGGCACAAGGGTGGGACCTTGATCTGATAGAACTGGTGCCATTATAAGAAGAGGAAGAGACATCAGAGGTGTCTCTTCACCACTGGAGGACATGGCAAGAAGGCAGCCATCCGCCACCCGAGGAGAGCGCTCTCCCCAGAGCCCAGCCCTGCTGGCACCCTTGTCTTTGTCTTTCAGCCTCCAGAATTGTGAGAAAGTATCGGTCTGTCATTTAAGCCACCCAGCCTGTGATATTTTGTGATGACAGCCTGAGCAGACTAATACAACGGGTGATTCAGTGAATGGGAGGCAGGATGAGATGAGCCGGGAGACAACTTAGGTTACTGTGAGAGAGGATGGTGCTGAGGGCTGGTGATCGGGAAGTTTCCCAGTGGAGATGAACTGTATTCTTTTCTTCAAAGAGTTCAAGACCCACAGCTGTGAACCATGTCTTCACTTCTTATAGATGGGTAGCAAGAAAAACTGCCATTGACAAGATGTGTATTTAATTTTAGGGCTTCTCAGGTGATGCTGGTAGTAAAGAACCTGCCTGCCCATGCAGGAGGCATAAAGAGAAACGGGTTCGATCCTTGGGTTGGGAAGATTCCTGGAGGAGGGCATGGCAACCCACTCCATATTCTTGCCTGGAGAATCCCATGGACAGAGGAGCCTGGAGGGCTACAGTCCATAGGGTCGCAAAGTGTTGGGTAAGACTGAAGAGACTTAGCATACATGCATGCACATTTAATTTTGGGTGTATTGGCAACAATATTATTTTACTCTGAACTTCAAAGAAGATGTATCTCTAATGACACAGATAGAGAAGAAGTGATGTAAAAACAGACCTTTGGCCACAGAACTTAAGGAAGTTAGAGTTTGAATCCTACATATTTCTTAATTTTCGACGGCCCCAATAAACTGCATGTTAAAACTACATCCTCCCAATCCACTTATCTGATCTTTAGGGTTTCCATTTCTCAGGAGTTGTTAGGAGGAAAAACAGCTTTATCTCAGTTACTAGGAGATGCACAACCACCAATAATTAGAAAGGAATAAAATCGATGACTTAATGAATGTGCAGTTTACGCTCAAAGGTAACCTTTATTCTTTCCAATTAGGATGTTGTTTCTCTGTAGACTTGGTAGGTGCGGCTGTATTATAAATAGACGTGATATTTTGTAGGGTTCTTCTAACTGAAATGTGCATGAGGTCAAATTATAATCAAGGTAATATATATAAGTAATGAGCTGAGCCCACATTCCCAGCCATTTATCCATTTAACGGTAATAAATGAGCAAAGATGAAAAGAATGCTTCCGGACAAACACAGCAAAATAGTTACTTGTGTGGTTGAGCACAGCAGCTTATCTCTTTGTAATGAATGCTTGCCAGTGATAATCAACCTCATTTGTTAATTGTATTCATGATATTAATGAGCTCATTACCATAATAGTCACATCCTGTTCTCCTGTGGTCTGAGTCAGGGGATTCACAAGTTTTGCACACCTTGTTGCTATAGATATACTTATGCATCCAAATTATGTACAAATTCAAATGCCATTTGTGTTGACTTTATACAAGGATACCCCTAAATCATTCCTTGCCTGGTTTTAAGAGAGCTCTCTGAGAATTTGGTAGAGATCTTTTCTTCTCAGAAGAATGAGGTTCATCTTTACGATAAAACTTCAAATTTGGTTTATGTTAGTTGGTAAAGATGATCTTTTCCTCTCTTGAATTCTGTTCTCCAGGAAGGCTTAGCCATGAGCCTGCAATCTGGGAGGAGGAGAATAAAGCGATGATGGCAAGTCCTAGCAAGTGAGGAAAGGGAGGTAAATAAAAATTCACCTCTTCTGGCTTTAGGGATTGTGGAAAGAAAAAAAAGGAGGCAGGTGGGAGATGGGTGTGTTGGGTCATTACCTACCAGGATGGAGGGTGATGGTTCATTTTAGTCTTGGGACTCTGGAACGTGACTGGATTATCTCCTTCTCCCAGGCATTTCCTGTATCAAGTTATGTGGTATGGAGGAGACTGAGAAGGGTCCATGTGCCTCCCCCGACCTGATGGAGAAGGAGGCCAAATCGAATGAGAGTCATAGGCCCTGCCTTGGCATCTGGCACGACAAGAGGAAGGCGAGCCCCCTTTGGCCACATAGACCGGCAGCCAGAGGAAGGATGTGGCAGAGCTCATGTGAGTCAACCAGGGAGAACCACCAGGCCATCATGGAACTGCTCAGCTAGGGTCTTCTGCAGGAGACACTAGAACCATCCAGTGGCTGTCTGCTTCCTGAAGGTTATCAGTTCAGGAACAAGTCCAGGCTGGGCATTTTGAAGCAGGGGACACTGTCTGGAACCAAGGATTCCTCCTCTTCCTTGAACATCATTTTGGTGAAGAGAAGAAGCAAGGACATCTGAACATCTGAATATTTATCCTGTGCATGCTAAGTTGCTTCAGTCATGTACTGACTTTTTGTGATCCCATGGACCATAGCCTGCCAGACTCCTGTGTCCATGGGATTCTCCAGGCAAGACTATTGGAGTGGGTTGCGATGCCCTTCTACAGGGGATCTTCCCAACCCAGGGATCAAACCCGTGTCTCTTATGTCTCCTGTATTGGCAAGCATGTTCTTTACCACTAGTGCCACCTGGAAAGTGCAGAATATTTATCCTAAAGACATCAAATTATCTAAGGACTTTGTTTAGATTTGAGCATTGGACTGAGATTATAGGCTTGAACTAAAATGTCTCGTTCCCTCTTTCTGCTTAGAAGGGAGATGGGAACTTGTAAGAGAGCTTAATTAAATACAGCAATAATGAAACTTCATTTTCTCAGGATTTATGAAGTTGATATAAGTCTACTTGGAGCCCTTCTACAGATGAAAATACTATGAGGAGACAACCTGTTTTTGTCCTGCTCCCTCTCCGGGTCTTTTCCAGTTACTTAAAACGACTGCTCTGTATAACTACAGAAAAGCTAGCAGCTTTGGAAATGGTTGTAACTGTCCTGTTACCATGAACTAAGCAGTTCAATGCCTACAAAAGAATGAAATAATGCCATCTGCAGCAACATGAATGAACCTGTGTACTGTGCTTAGTCTCTCAGTCGTGTCTGACTCTTTGTGACCCCGTGGACTGTAGCCTGGCAGTCTGCTCTGTCCCTGGGGATTCTCTAGGCAAGAATACTGGAGTGGGTTGCCATGCCCTCCTCCAGGGGATCTTCCCAACCCAGGCATCGAACCCAGGTCTCTTGCATTGCAGGAGGATTCTTTACTGTCTGAACCACCAGGAAAGCCGAAGAATACTGGAGTGGGTAGCCTATCCCTTCTCTAGGAGAACTTCCTGACCCAGGAATTGAACCGGTGTCTCCTGCATTGCAGGCAGATTCTTTACCAGCTGGGCTACCAGGGAAGCCCCATGGATGAACCTAGAGATTATCATACTAAGTGAAGTAAGTTAGACAGAGAAAGGCAGATACCATATGATATCACTCATAAGTGGAATCTAAAAGTGAACTTATTTACAAAAGCAGACTCACAGGCATAGTAAACAAACTTACGCTTACCAAATGGGAAAGGAGGTAGGGAAGGATAAATTACGAATTTGGAATTAGCGGATACAAACAACTACATATAAAACAGATAAAACAACAAGGTCCTACTGTGTAGCACAGTGAACTATATACAATATCCTGTAGTAAACCATACTGGAGAAGAAAAAGAATATGAAGGTACAACTGAATCACTTTGCTGTATACCAGAAATTAACACAACATTGTAAATCAACTATACTTCAATAAAAACGGGACAAAAGAGCATGGGCTCTGAAATTAGATGCCAGTTCAGGTTCCTGCTCTTCTGTGGGATCTAGAATAATTTAATCAACCTCTCTGTGTCCTCTGATAATTAACGGAGACAATACATACAAAGCACTTGGCGCATTGCCTGGCACATAGTAAGTGCTTAAACATACAGAGCTGGTTAGTGGTAGGGCCAGAATTGGAGCCCAGGCAATCTGCTCCTGGATATATGGTCTGTTCCTTACAGGATGCTGCCTCTCTATTACTATTGTGATATTATTATTCTTCCCATGGGAACTCAAACTGGTTGGGGTCTACTTTCTCCTTACTCCCCTCAATTGCAGTAGTTCTATTTTATTTTATTTATTTATTTTTAAAATTTTATTTTATTTTTAAACTTTACAATATTGTATTAGTTTTGCCAAATATCGAAATGAATCCGCCACAGGTATACCTGTGTTCCCCATCCTGAACCCTCCTCCCTCCTCCCTCCCCATACCCTCCCTCTGGGTCTATTTTAGCCTGCTTTTGGATTTCCCAAAATATTGAATTTGAATAAAACTTCTGTGGCTAAAAATATTTGAAAAATGCCAGTATAAAATATTATTCTCTTAGATGACATAGTTGCATTTTAAATTTTTACCAACTTTCCTAACTTTAGTTACTTCTACTGCAACCTACAAAATGTAAGGCTCAGTGAGGGAGATTAAGACTAATCAAGGCTAAACTTCCATGGTTGAAATGTAAGGGCATTGATGGACAAGCCCTTAACTTTGCAGGCACATAGCACCTTTTCTATCCTTTGCTGTTGGTGTTTAGTCACTAAGTCATGTCCGACTCTTTTGCGACCCCATGGGCTATAGTCCAGGGCTTACCAGGTGGCTCAGTGGGTAAAGAATCCCCCTGCAGTACAGGAGACTCAGGTTTGATCCCTGGGTCGGGAAGATCCCCTGGACGAGGGTATGGCAACCCATTCCAGTTGGACAGAGGAGCCTGGTGGGCTAGTCTATAGCATTGCAAAGAGTTGGATATGACTGAAGTGCCTGAGCATGCATGCATGGATTATAGTTCACCAGTCTCGAACATGGGATTTCCTAGGCAAGAATACTGGAGGGGGTTGCCATTTCCTTCCCTATGGAATCTTCTTTACTCAGGGACTGAACCCGAGTCTCCTGCACTGGCAGGAGAATTCTTTATCATTGAGCCACCAGGGAAGCCCTTTCAATCCTTACCCCAATTAATAAATAAAAGAAATTTCTTATTTCTTATTTATTCATGTAACATGTTCTTTGTAGGAAAACCAGAAACAGAACATTTGCAAAAATCTATCACTATCATTTTGGCATTTATCTTTCCAGGTTTTTTAACTTAAAAAAGTGAAATCATACTATATATGCTGTTTTGAGACTCACTTTTTCATTTAATGTCTCATAACTATCCTCCAAAATCAATAAACACAGGTCTTCATAATCATTTTAATGTCTTCATGGATTTCAGTTACATAGGTATTCCATTCTTGATTTAATATATGGCATTTTGTGACATTTAGATGGTTTCATTTTTATGCTATTAATTAGGACAATTTAATGATTTACTTTGGCTGTTACTTTTCCATCTCCTTTACTGGCCTTTCCATCTCTAACCAGCCTCTAAATGTTGGTGACCCCCAAGGCTTTGTCTTGCTCTTCTTTCTTTTTTTCTACATCCTTCCCTTGGGAAGAAAGTGGGATAAGTTTTAGCATAAACTATAATTATTTGGGGACCAGTAAGACACAGGGAATGGAGGTTAAGAAAGAAAATCTGTTTTCAGCCATAACAGTAATAAACAGAAGTAGAAAGCCAGTATATTTTAGCAAGAATAAATAATTTAAAATTTGGAATTTAAAATATGGACTATAATACTTAAAAGTATCCAAATCACTGAAAGTTTGTGAGGAATCCATTGTACCTGGAAATTGGACCAGGCTCCCTCTTCATTTAAAAGTAGAGAAAGCACTAAATAGGCTAAAAAAATTTCCCTTCTACCCTGGCCCTCTGCCTTCTGTTAGTCTTATGTGAAGCTTTTAAGGCATGGTCGGCTGCACAAAGCAACATCTGTCTGACAGACTTCCTTTTGTCCTGGAGCCTGTTACCCTGTTCTCTCTCACTGAGCTTGTTTATCTGAAAGTATGAACAAATTCCAGAGGAAATACAGATGCATTTATTTAACCAGAGGCTTGCTTCTTTTGAATTGCCTGTTCAGATGAAGGAAATGGTCTGGGGCTGGACAGGATGAATGACGATGTCCATTTGGGAGACATGTTGAATGACGGATAAGGTAACAGCTGCAATGAGCATTTGGCAGAATGAGAAATGTTCTAGATTTAACTCCTTCGTGCACATGGCCAATTATCATCAGCACTTTGGCACAGTGAGGTCAGAAAGTTATTTTTAGCCAAAATACTCACGAAGGTCAGAAAATGAACTTTTGGTAGTTGCGTTTTTAAGGGCTAGCACAGATGTTTGGTTTTTCCTTTTGAAGGTCACTTTCCGAATTCATGGATTTCTAATTGTGTATATGGCCCAGGATGGGCTTCCCCCATGGCTCAGTGGTAAAGAATCTGCTTACAATGCAGGAGATGCTGGTTCAGTCCTTGGATCAGGGAGGTCCCCTGGAGGAGGGCATGGCAACCCACTCCAGTATTCTTGCCTGGAAAATCCCATGGACAGAGGAGGCTTGTGGACTATAGTCCATAAGGTCGCAAAGAGTGGGACACGACTGAAGACGCAGAGCATGCACACAGATATGGCCCAGGATATGGATTTCAGTGAAAATCTAAAAAGTACCGTTTTAGAAAGACATTTATTGATTTTTTTTCAGTAACTCCAAAGGCTCCTTTCTTCTCCCAGCATTTATTAGGTTGAACATATATAATTGCCAATATTTGACCATTTTGACCTTAGAAAGGCTATTTTTGTAGTTCAATTGAATATATACTAGATTTCAATTCAATTCAACACCTTAACAACTATTTATTAAGTTTTTGCTAAGGCACTATACCATGTGCTGAGGTTACCATGGTGAACAGAATAGTAATGTGTTTTGTCCTCGCAAAGCTTACATTTTAGACGGGGTGGCTGACAATTACACAGCAGGTTTAATAGGTGAACAAGTTTCAAATTTAGAGCAAGTGAACCTGATCCGTTCTAGAGAGGTCAAAAAAGTCCTCCCACGGGAATGAAAGTTAAGGGAAGGGTGAGTAAGAGGTAGGCGAGTGGGATGGGGATGAAGAGATTTAAGGTAAAGGGGATAATAGGTTGTGGAGGGAAGAGCAGGATACAGGGTGTGTGTATGAGCTGACCAGAACTGAGGGACATTCACTGTGGCTGGAGCAGAGAGTGGAGGGAAGCTGTGTGGAGAGATGATGCTGGAGGGATGGACAACCATGGTGAAGAGAAAAATCTGGTAACTCAGTAAAAGATTAACCTCTTCAATAAGAAATTGCTGGGTAGGGAATGACAGGATCATAATGGTGCTGTGTAAAAAAGACCACACAAAAAGGACTATTTCCGGTGGAAAACAGACTGAAATCTGGGAAATCACTGAGGAGGTTGTTCCTGGAATCCAGGAGGTAATGGTGGCAGCTTGGACTGGGGTGGTGAGCATGGGGACCAAGTGTGGAAGCTGGAAGACCCTGAGAGCTGTTTGGGAGGCAGACAGGCAGGTCTTGGTTATTGAGGGATGATCGAGAGATGGGCGGGAGGATTGCCCCTCTGTATGAATGTAGGGCCACTTTTGGGACAAAGGATTTTCACTGGCCTCACTTTCACTGGAAGACCCAGTGGGCTGCAGTATCTCAGTTTGCCAGCAGATGCTGCTCTCTAACATCTTCTGAATCCTAACTTAAAGTTGCCAAGATTTCAGGCCATGTCATAGCTATTAGTTTTTTTAGCTTTATCAATTCAAAAATGTGAGTGTGGAGTTTATTTAGCATTGAGGAATACCAGCAGAGCCTTTTTGTTTTTTAACTTAAAACTTGATGATTCAAGTTTCAGCTAATAGTTCAGTCCTGTGGGCATGGCAAGACTTCACTGGATTTTAACTCCATGCTGTTCTGCTTAGGCATAATCTGGACTTATTTCAGTAACGACAGGCAAGGGGTGGAGCTGGTCCATTATCAGCCTTTTGAGATATGTGTGGTATGTGGATGTGGGATCTTAGTTTCTCAACCAGGGATCAAACCTGAGGCCCCCCTGTAGTGGAAGTGCAGAGCCTTAACCACTGGACCACCAGGGAAGTCCCTTCAGGTATATCTTTTTATCCTCATCTTACAGATGAAGAACTAGGAAAGGGAGATTACTTAACACGCCCACGGTCACACAGCTGCCAAATCAGAGAACTGAGACTTTGTTCTGAAGCATACTTTCCCCCCTTTATTGTGTCATCTCTGCTATACCTTACACTCACTGCATGTCATCATGAAAGACACATGATTAGAAGAAAGCTTTTTGATATCCAAAGCGATTTACAGTTAACTATCTTCTAACACATTCATTTAATTAGGTATGGTAGCCATCTTCGGAGAAGGCAATGGCACCCCACTCCAGTACTTTTGCCTGGAAAATCCCATGGATGGAGGAGCCTGTGGGCTGCAGTCCATGGGGTCACTAAGAGTCAGACACGACTGAGCCACTTCACTTTCACTTTTCACTTTCATGCATTGGAGGAGGAAATGGCAACCCACTCCAGTGTTCTTGCCTGGAGAATCCCGGGGACGGGGGAGCCTGGTGGGCTGCCATCTATGGGGTCGCACAGAGTCGGACACGACTGAAGCGACTTAGCAGCAGCAGCAGCCATCTTATTCGGTAAGATTAGTAGATTTATGTTGATAATAATCTTGATAGATGAGTTAGTAAAAGGATACTGTTTCAACTTAAGATTTTTGGAAGAGGTTATTTGTATGCTTTAATTGATAAAAAAGACAACTATACGTATAGGACCCTTTTAGGGGCCTTGTTACCCAGAGCAGATGGAACCTCATCCAATGCAGCTTTCAGAAAGTGATAATTTGGCCACCAGCAATAAAGGAGCAGTGCCTATATTTGTCATATAGTGGATATAGGCATCTATATTGCCATAGGGCCACCGAATGGAAGCCTGGAGGAGGAGTCTGCCTTGTTGCCATGGGGGCAAAGGTGATTATTTGAAAGTACTTGCAAGGAAAAACCACCCATACTTATTTGGATGCTATCATGCTTTAGCAAGGAAAGAAAAAGGTGCTGGAGTCATTTGGGCCTCTTGATCAAAGAGACTGGGATATGGCTACCATTTTCAACTCCTTACGTAGATTGATAACTATAATAAAGTTCACAAATCAGGATAAGATGATATACTATATCGAGTAAGACAAAAGAGACTTTAAGATAAAGAGTACTTATTATTAGAGATGGAGTGTTGCCACACAATGATAAACGTTCAGTTTGCCATGGAGATATGAAAATTCTCAGCTGATATACACTAACAACATACTTTAAAATATATAAAGCAAAATTGACAGAAAGGCAAAGAGACAAGAGGTCGAGCTGCCAGGCATATCTGGTAACTGAGTTGGAGATTTTAACCTCTCTTTCCCAGTAATTAATAAATTAAGCAGATAAAAAAATCAAAATTGCAGATTTTAGCAATGTAATTGACAATCTTGGTCTAAAGGACATAGGTAGAATATTGTAGCCACAATTTTGTAAAATTTAAAAAACACAAATCTAAAGTTTATGGATTAAAGAAGAAATTATAATAAAAACAATGCTAAACAATAACATAAAGCAAACAATTTGTAAGATGAAGCCAAAACAGTACTGTGAAAAAAAATATAGTCATGAATGCACACATGCTGTAAAAATATAGCAGATAGCATGTAGATATCTGCTATAAAAATACAGTAGATAGAAAACAAAGATATCATAGAAAGTATCAAAAGAGACAAAATTGTATTTTTGAAGGATTAGTAAAATGACAAACCTCTGAGAAGAATATTGAAAAAAGAGAGAAGGCACAAAAAAAATATTTGGAAGAAAAAAAGAGACTATCACCACAGATGATGTAGAGATTAAAAAGAAAATTCAAGACTATGATGAAAAACATTTTGTCTATAAATGTTTTAGTTGAAATGAACACATTTTTTGAAAAACACAAATTCTCAAAAGAGTCTTTCTTTCTATAAAAAAAATAGAAAACCGAAATGGTCTTATAATGATTTAAGAAATCAAATCAGTAGTTCAACATTGTCCCTGAAAGAAAACACTAGGCCAGATGGCTTCACTGGCAAGTTCTACTGAACATTCAAGTAAAATATTATTAATCACATTTAGACTATTTGAGAAATAGAAAAAGAAGGAATATTCTCAACTCATTTAGTACACTTGCATATCTTAATATCTCTAAGTAAGGCCACCTTCCGGCCCATGAGGGGCCCGTATGGTCAGTGATTGAGAGGTGGTGCTGCAGAACCACTGTTTTGCTCACTGAGGAGGCATCCTGGGGTTTAGTGCTTGGGTTGTCAAAAGTCTTAGTAGCTGAAGCTGTCATCTATAGGACGAATGTCAACAGGAACTAGAAATCAGGAAGTCCTGTCTTCCCTTCTTTTGCCTTCCAATCTCTCATTGGCAGAATCTAACAAAAAGCTGGTGTCTGGGAAATGTAGTATGTATTTATAGGTTCCCAGCCTTGGCATCACAGAGCAGGCTATGAAGGGGTGGATTTGGTGAAGAACTGACACAATATTTAATGATGAATGGTTAAAAACGTTCTGTTTAAAAGGCAAGAATTATGCTATTACATTTCTGTTCAACTTTGTACTAGATATCTTATCCAAATAACAAGCCAAGAAAAAGAAAATACAGAACTTGAAAGGGCTTAGGGAAATTGTAATTATTTTCAAATGATATGATTGTTTAGCCTCTAAGAACCTATAGAAAATTATTAGAGTTAATAAGAGAATTTTATAAGATTGCTGGTTACAAAACTTTTATACAAAAATCATATGTGTTTCTATACATCAACAGCAAATAGTTAAAAAAACAGAGTTTTAATGTCTAACATTTATATTAGCTAACAAAATAAAATGTTCCTAGATATGAACCTCACCAAAGACATGTGGGACTGTTATGGGGAAAATAATAAGAATTTACTGGAAGACATTTAAAAACGAGGAGTCATATTATTTTCAAGAATAGAAGGAATAACATTAAAAAGCAATTTATCCCCAAATCGATCAATTAGGTTCAATAAAATTCCAGTAAAAAACTTAAAAGGAGTTCATGGTGACCTTGAAAAACTTACTCTTAAATTTAAGTTGAGAAGCAAAGAATTAAAAATGGCTAATATATTGCTGAAGAATAATGAGATGGGAAACAGATTCTACTATAAATCTTGTGCAATGTGTAGTATTTCGATAATGTGGAATTGGTGCATGGAGAGATAAACAGGCTAATGAAACAGAAAAGAGAGTCCAGAAATAGACCCATTTGTACATGGAAGGATATATGACATATTTCAGATCTGCAGTGAGAAATGGAGCATTCAATAGAAAGTGTTAGGAAATTGGCTGTCTCTATTGAAAAAAAATGGATTACAACTTGCATAATAGACAGAAACCAATTCTAGAAGGATTAAGGACTTAAAATGTTAAAGGTAAACATTTAAAATTTTAGGTACAGAGAAGCTGCAGCTTAAATTTCATGCAGGAGCTGATGAAAGGAAAATCATACTGGAGGGAGGTTCCCTTTAAGCAGGGCAGGGGGGAATGTGGGGGTGTGTGGGGTGGGTGGCAGAGACTGATATTTGGGTTTATATGCAAATGCATGCTGCTGCTGCTGCTGCTAAGTCGCTTCTGTCGTGTCCAACTCTGTGTGACCCCATAGATGGAAGCCCACCAGGCTCCCCTGTCCCTGGGATTCTCCAGGCAAGAATTCTGGAGTGGATTGCCATTTCCTCCTCCAATGCATGAAAGTGAAATGTGAAAGTGAAGTGGCTCAGTTGTGTCCGACTCTTAGCGACCCCATGGACTGCAGCCTACCAGGCCCCTCCATCCATGGGATTTTCCAGGCAGGAGTACTGGAGTGGGGGCAAATGCATGAATTCCATATAAATCTATATACCTCTGTCTCTGAGATTTAAAAAACCAACCATAAGAGCCACCTCCTTTTCTCTCTCTGGCTGCCATCCCAAGGGATCTCCCATCCTTTATTACAGCTGAGCAGCCCCATTAAAAGGAAGGATTAGGGACATCACCCCAATTCAGTTTCCCCTTGGGAAGTCTTGGTGTGTTCATAAAATCTCAGCTATTTCCTGAGAACTAGGTTTAGTAAACTTTCATCTCTACTCTCAAATTCCCAAAGGACATCAAGTATCACACAGAGAAATATTTGTGAAAGACGTAGTTGTCAACAAAGTCTTGCTGAAAAATTCCTGAACAAAACATACTTAACATATTGAGACTTCTAAAATTAAAATTTAGTTAGCACTGCCCTAAGGAATGATGCTGAAGCTGAAACTCCAGTACTTTGGCCACCTCATGCGAAGAGTTGACTCATTGGAAAAGACTGATGCTGGGAGGGATTGGGGGCAGGAGGAGAAGGGGACGACAGAGGATGAGATGGCTGGATGGCATCACTGACTCGATGGACGTGAGTCTGAGTGAACTCCGGGAGTTGGTGATGAACAGGGAGGCCTGGCGTGCTGGGATTCATGGGGTCACAAAGAGTTGGACATGACTGAGCGACTGATCTGATCTGATCCGAAAACACTCACTATTTTTTTTTTTTTTTCTGAGAACTGTAGGAGACTTAGGTGGAAGTGATAATTTGTCCAGATAATAAACACTTAAGAACAGGAGTGGTAATCGAAGTTTCTTCTCAACCACATCTCAGACTAATGGAGCAGAGTGTTTTCTATTTGGGTATTCTTCACTCCTGCACACCTGGAACCACCCAGGCTGATGAAAGAAACCTATCTGGTATTTAGCTTTGCCAAGTGTTTAATATTTCAATTGGAGAGTTGTGGAAACTCACTGGAAGAGGAAGACAAATTTAAATCAGTGTCTGATTCTCAACCTTCCTGCTTTCTTTTCCTCATGGTGACCAGGTGCTCCCTGCAGGCCAGGGCTTTAGGTCGTTATTGTGTCTGCTGCTGCTGCTGCTAAGTCGTGTCTGACTCTGTGCGACCCCATAGATGGCAGCCCATCAGGCTCTGCTGTCCCTGGGATACTCCCGGCATGAACACTGGAGTGGGTTGCCATTTCCTTCTCCAATGCATGAAAGTGAAAAATGAAAGTGAAGTCGCTCAGTCATATCCGACTCTTAGCGACCCCATGGACTGCAGCCTACCAGGTTCCTCCGTCCATGGGAGTTTCCAGGCAAGAGTACTGGAGTGGGTCGCCAGTGCCTTCTCCATTATTGCATCTAGTTACCACAATTCAGGGACTGCACCCTCCATACAAAAACACTTAAACACTCAGGAAGATGCCATTAATAAACTTCAATAAAAGTTTTATACATATAAAATGTGGACTTTTTTTAAAGTTAATATTAAAAAATTATAAGATATTCAATGAGTGTTAAAATGCCTAATCAGTTCTTAAATCCAATAGGATTTTTAGTCTTAACAGTTTGTTCAAAGCAGAATCTAAATAAGGCTCATGCATTGAGGCTGGTTGATGTGTCTTTAAGGCTCTTATCCCCAGATTTTCCCCACCTCTGTCTCTGTTGTCTCTCTTTGCAACTTACTTGTTGAAGAAACAAGATCATTTGTTCTGTAGATTTTCCCGTTATCTGGATCTTGCTGATTGTACCCCCTTGTGATATCTCTCAGTCTATTCTTCTGCTCTTTATTTTCCTACAAATTGGTCATTGGATGGAGATTGGATTACATTCATGGCTGCTTTGGTAAGACTCATTCATGGATGAGTAAACAATCTGGTAAAGAATTCATCTGCAATACAGGAGACCCTGGTTTGATTCCTGGGTTGGGAAGATCCGCTAGAAATGGATAGGCTACCCACTCCAGTATTCTTGGGCTTCCCTGGTGGCTCAGATCTTAAAGAATCTGCCTGCAATGCAGGAGACCTGGGTTCCATCCCTGGGTTGGGAAGATCCCTTGGAGAAGGGAACAGCTACCCACTCCAGTATTCTGGCCTGGAGAATTCCACGGACAGTATATCCATGAGGTCACAGAGAGTTGGACACGACTGAGTGACTTTCACTCATTATTCATGGATGGACTTATGCTTCTACTAGGAGATGTATGATACCCAATTATCTTTCTTTTGTGATGTTAACAACCATTGGGGATCCCTGATTAGATTCATTAATTCATTAGGTGGACCCTGGCTTTTATTTTGAAATAATTATAAACTCATCCTATCCTATATAGTTGCTCAGTCGTGTCTGACTGTTTGTGACCCTAGGGTCTGTCCGTAGAATTCTCCAGGCAAAAACACTGGAATGGGCTGCCATTCCCTTCTCCAGTGGATCTTCCCGACCTAGGGATTAAACCCGGTCTCCTGCATTGCAGGCAGATTCTTTACCACCTGAGCCACCAGGGAAGCCCCCTATAAACTCATAGGAAGTTGCAAAAATTGTAAAGAGAGTCACATGTACCCTTCATCCAACTTCCCTTAGCTATTGAAGTAAACATATAACCCTAGTTCAATATCAAAACTGGGAAATTGATACCAGCACAATAATAATACATTTAAAAACTCATCTGATAACATTTTCCCTTTAAAAGTCTAGTGAAAGAATCAAAATGAAAACTGTTCATGATTTGGTTAATTATATGTGTTTCACAGTTTTATTTCAGCTTGAAATATGGGTTTTTCTCTGAAAGTTAATTTATGAACCTAGGTTAAAAATACATCAAAGCTAGCTTTATTTTGGGTTGAAGACAGTTTGGCACTGTCTGATCCTATTCCAGGAGACTTATTTGTAATTCAGTGGTATAAATTTGGATTTGAGGTATCCAGCAAAAAAATGCCAAAGGCCCACTTTCCTTTCGTTAGACACAAAAGAAATAGCTTTTCAGAGGCGAGGTCATCTTCCTTTCCCTTGAAATTCAGGGAAGGCACTTATATAGTGACTTCATGGAAAAATAGCACAGGCACAGAGGAATGACAGAAACATTTTCTTTAGTGTTTTCTAATTTACAAAGGGCATTAGTTAGATAAAGCTACACCTTAATTAGGTGTTGCAGCTTAAGAGTCAGTGGAGAACATATCTTGCTTGAAATCTGGATCCCTTCTTTTATGGCAAAAGAAAACTTGGCAGTTTCAACGTGTTCACAGTGCTGCTTACAAGAGTTTAAACATCACTATTTGTTGGGACATTTCTGAGAACTCTTTCTTCTCTAATTTGGAAATTTAGAAGTATTCTTTAGATTTTTAACTTGCAAAAATTGGGAGAAATTTTAAAGATCATGTGGGCTACCTAGTCATGTTATAGATGAGGCCTGGAGGGGTTAAGTAATTCTCTCACACAATCAGCCATTGGCTGTGCCAGCGAGGCTATGCCTCTGACAAGCCAGGATGTGGGGCAGGTAAAAAGCAGGTGTAGAGGTACAGAGGGCAAGGAGAGGGTGCTTCCCTCTCCTTGGGGTCCTGCAAGGGCACTCTAAGTTCCAGGAGGACTGGGCCATCCTCTCTTGGCTCACTCTTGTGTCTCTAGGGTTCACTATAGCATTTGACCTAGCAAAAGTACACGTGGCTCTCAGACTCAGAATACATGTCAAGGATAGGATTTGCATGTAGGGATTGATGGGAGACAAGACTGAAAAGCCTGGCAGAAAAAGATCATCACACACTTTGTTCACCATGTTAAAAAGTTTGAACTTTGTGTTGGTGGATGATAGCACTGAAGAATTGTAATATAACATAATCCAATGACCATTTTAGAAAGGTCATTGGCAGCAATAGAAAGATGAACAGCTAAAGGCTGATGAGACTGGAGCTGAGACACCACAGAGAGCTACTGTGGAAGGAAGGGGGCTATGCTAAGGATCTGAACTAAGGCAGTGACCGGGAGCACCAAGATTACAGAGTTGCGTTTGAAAGATGCTCAGTAGGTAGACTTAATCAGACAGGGACTCACTGTAGAGGAGTAAAGACTAACTTCACTGTTTCTGGTGAACGTAAAGTAGCTGATGGTGTTTGATCTGCTAAGATAGGAAGGCAGGTTTGCTGGGCAAAGATGAGGAGATTGACTCTGGTGATGAGGGATGTAGGTCTGGAGTTCAGTAGAGAAGTGCCAGCCTCTCAAGGAAGAGAGAGTATAGTGGAAATCCACGAATTTAACTTAACGCTTTTTTTTTAAAGTATTTTGTCTACACATTATGGATTTCAGTGTGTTTCTGGCCTTAACAAGCAACTCACTCAGTTTGCAGTTCCTTTGCAGGATTGATTAAAATAAAAGTGCTTCCCAGCAAAAGAGACCATAATCAAAAAGAAAAGACAATCTGCAGAATGGGAGAAAATATTTGCAAACCGTGTAACCAACAAGGGCTTAATTTCTAAAATATACAAACAGTTCATACAACTCAACAACAACAAAACAAATGAATGACTCAATAGATAAATGAGCAGAAGAACTAAGTAAACATTTCTCCAAAGAAGGCATACAGATGGCCAACAGGCACATGAAAAGATTCTCAACATTGCTAGTTATTGGAGAAATACAAATTGAAACTACAGTGAGATACCACCTCACACTGGTCAGAATGGCTATCACTTCAGTTCAGTTTAGTTCAGTCGCTCAGTCGTGTCTGACTCTTTGTGACCCCCATGAATCCCAGCACGCCAGGCCTCCCTGTCCATCACCAACTCCCGGAGTTCACTCAGACTCACGTCCATCGAGTCAGTGATGCCATCCAGCCATCTCATCCTCTGTCGTCCCCTTCTCCTCCTGCCCCCAATCCCTCCCAGCATCAGAGTCTTTTCCAATGAGTCAACTCTTTGCATGAGGTGTCCAAAGTACTGGAGTTTCAGCTTCAGCATCATTCCCTCCAAAGAAATCCCAGGGCTGATCTCCTTCAGAATGGACTGGTTGGATCTCCTTGCAGTCCAAGGGACTCTCAAGAGTCATCTCCAACACCACAGTTCAAAAGCATCAATTCTTCGGTGCTTAGCCTTCTTAACAGTCCAGCTCTCACATCCATACATGAAGTCTAAATAACAAATGCTGGAGAGGGTGTGAAGAAAAGAGAATTCTCCTGTACTGTTGGTGGGAATGTAAATTGGTGCAGCCACTATGGAAAACAGTATGGAGGTTCCTCAAAAAACTAAAAATAGGGTTGTCATGTGATCCAGCAATCCCACTCCTGGGTATATATCCAGACAAAACTGTAATTCCAAAAGATACGTACACCCCTATGTTCATAGCAGGACTATTCACAATAGCCAAGTCATGGAAGCAACCTAAATGTTCATTGATTGATAGAGAAAATGTGGTATATATATACAATGGAATGCTACTCAGCCATAAAAAAGAATGAAATCATGTTATTTCCAGCAACATGGATGGAACTAGAGATCATTAAACTAAGTGAAGTAAGTCAGAAAAAACACATATCATATAATATCACTTATATGTGGAATGTAAAATATGACACAAATAAACTTACCTATGAAGTCGAAAGAGACTTACAGACATAGAGATCAGACTTGTGGTTGCCAAGGGGGAGGGGATTGGGGGTGATGGAGTGGGAGTTTGGGGTCAGTAGATACGAACTATTGTATATAAAATGGCTAAACAACAAGGTCTTACTGTATAGCAAGAAAAGTAAAGTGAAAGTGTTAGTCGCTCAGTCATGTCCAACTCTTTGTGACTCCATGAACTGTAGTCCACAAGGCTCCTCTGTCCATGGAATTCTCCAGGCAAGAATACTTGAGTGGGTTGCCATTCCCGTCTCTAGATCTTTCTTACCAGAGATCAAACCCAGATCTCCCAAATTGCAGGCAGATTCTTTACCATCTGAGCCACCAGGGAAGCCCATTCAATAGCCCATATAGTATAGGGAACTACATCCAATATCTGGTGATAAACCATAATGAAAAAGAATGTAAAAAAAAAAAAAGAGCATATATATGTATAACTGAATCACTTTGTTGTATAGCAGACAGTAACACAACATTGTCAATCAACTATACTTCAAAAAAAAAAAAACAACCTGCATCTACAATATCTCTCTCTCCTGACACTTTGCCCACACAGGTTTGGAGGAGAGGCTGAGGGCCCAGAGAGGAGAATAAAAGGCAGGACCACTAGGAGTTAACACCTCCAGCCACATACACCACTGGATAAGACCACAGTGTGGGTGGAGGGGTGGTGAATAATCCATCACCTGTCTCCCTCTGGTTCTCATCTCCTTCTTTCCCTGATCTCCTTTATTCTCTCCAAGTCTGTCCTCCAACCTCACATGTTAACCTTGAGAGGAGTTCCAGGAAAACACAATTTTCTCTGTCTCATTACATTTCTATCTTTTTAAAGTTGGTTACCCATTTGATTAAATTCACCCACTTTTACTTCTGTGTTTCTTACCATATTACAAGCTTTTTGTGGGGAGGAAGCATGACTAACTCATCGTTTTGGAATTCAGATCCCAGTTTCATTCCTAGTTCAGCTCTTAATAAATGGAATTGAAGCGACACTATTTTACAGTTTCAAGTGTTTATATATATAGTAAAATAAAGAAGTTTCCATAAGAATTATAAAATAAAAGAAACAAGATCCCTACTCTCTTATTTATTTAATACAGAAAACTTTCTTACATTATAAAGAGTGCTCAGAATATAGAAATACTTTCTATAAAAGCTATGTTTTGAACTATATATATATTTTTAGTATAACTATTCTTTTTTTTTCCTTTCCTCAGTGATCTTTGGATTTGGTAACATCATTGGTCATATACTCATGGTTTTAAAAGTAAAGGATGATTTCATCCGAGGCAGATTGAATTTACATGAAAGTGCTTATGTGTGCTGGCAATGTGAGTATAAGAGAATGCACTTACAATGAACATTTCACACAATAAATAAGCTAGTCTCTGAGTTGCCCGGTTAGGAAGGCTGGGGTATGTGGAGATTAATGCTGGGTAGTCTAACATTCTTAATGAAGCTTGTTAACAAGCGAGATAGGACTTTACAAAGGATTTCAATTTTAAAGACATGACAAGTTCAGTTCAGTCGCTCAGCTGTGTCCAACTCTTTGCAACCCCATGGACTGCAGCATGACAGGCTTCCTTGTCCATCACCAACTCCTGGAGCTTACTCAAATTCATGTCCATCGAGTCAGTGATGCCATTCAACCGTCTCATCCTCTGTCGGCCCCTTCTCCTCCTGCCTTCAATCTTTCCCAGCATCAGGGTCTTTTCCAATGAGTCAGTTCTTTGCATCAGGTGGCCAAAGTACTGGTTTCAGCTTTGGCATCAGTCCTTCCAATGAATATTCAGGACTGAACCATTCCAACCATTCCTTTAGGATGGACTGGTTGGATCTCCTTGCAGTCCAAGGGACTCTCAAGAATCTTCTCCAACACCACAGTTCAAAAGCATCAATTCTTTGGTGCTCAGCCTTCTTTATAGTCCAACTCTCACATCCATACATGACTACTGGAAAAACCATGGCTTTGACTAGACAGACCTTTGTTGGCAAAGTAATGTCTCTGCTTTTTGATATGCTGTCTAGGTTGGTCATAGCTTTCCTTCCAAGGAACAAGCATCTTTTAATTTCATGGCTGCAGTCATCATCTGTAGTGATTTTGGAGCCCCCCAAAATAAAGTCTGTCACTGTTTCCATTGTTTCCCCATCTATTTGCCTAAAGTGATGGGATCAGATGCCATGATCTTTGTTTTCTGAATGTTGAGCCTTAAGCCAACTTTTTCATCCTCCATTTTCACTTTCATCAAGAAGCTCTTTAATTCTTCTTCACTTTCTGCCATAAGGGTGGTGTCATCTGCATATCTGAGGTTATTAATATTTCTCCCAGCAATCTTGATTACAGCTTGTGCTTCATCCAGCCTGGCATTTCACATGATGTACTCTGCATATAAGTTAAATAAGCAGGGTGACAAATTCCCAATTTGGAACCAGTCTGTTGTTCCATGTCCAGTTCTCACTGTTGCTTCTTGACCTTCACACAGATTTCTCAGGAGGCAGGTCAGGTGGTCTAGTGTTCCCATGTCTTTAAGAATTTTCCAGTTTAGTGATCCACACAACACAGTCAAAGGCTTTGGCATAGTCAATAAAGCAGAAGTAGATGTTTTTCTGGAACTCTCTTGCTTTTCAACAACTCTATTGCTTTTCAACAATCCAGTGGATGTTGGCAAGTTGATCTCTGGTTCCTCTGGCTTTTCTAAATCCAGCTTGAACATCTGGAAGTTCACGGTTCACATACTGTTGAAGCCTGGCTTGGAGAATTTTGAGCATTACTTTGCTAGCGTGTGAGATGAGTGCAAATGTGCGGTAGTTTGAGCATTCTTTGGCATTGCCTTTCTTTGGGATTGGAATGAAAACTGACCTTTTCCAGTCCTGTGGCCACTGCTGAGTTTTCCAAATTTGTTGGCATATTGAGTGTAGCACTTTCACAGCATCATCTTTCAGGATTTGAAATAGCTCAACTGGAATTCCATCACCTCTACTAACTTAGTTTGTAGTGATGCTTTCTAACGCCCACTTGACTTCACAGTGCACAAACAAAACATCTCTCTGAGTGATTTTGTTTCCTTTCTAGAAGCCAGAAATTGATTGGATTATAGAGAAAAAAAATTTTTTTTCCTCCCTTTGAGTGAGAAAAAATTTACAGATCGTCTAGCTCATATTCTCTTTCAATGTTCAGTTTTCTCACTTATGCAGCTTTTAGTTTTTAATGAAAAGTAAAATTTTAAAAAAGCAATCCATAAATTATTGTATGTTCTTAAGAATTTAAGCAATACAGAAGTAAGGACATAGAGCAACAGGAAAAAGTACTTTTATTTTTAATATAACTTAATTTTTTAAAAATTTACTTTTAAAATTGAATATAATTGCTTATATGGAATTTAAATTGGAATATAATTGCTTATCCAGTGGTCCTGTATGGATGTGAGAGTTGGACTATAAAGAAAGCTGAGCACCGAAGAATTGATGCTTTTCAACTGTGGTGTTGGAGAAGACTCTTGAGAGTCCCTTGGACTGCAAGGAGATCCAACCAGTCCATCCTAAAGGAAATCAGTCCCGACTATTCATTGGAAGGACTGATGCCAAAGCTGAAACTCCAGTACTTTGGCCACCGGATATGAAGAACTGACTCATTTGCAAAGACCCTGATGCTGGGAAAGATTGAAGGCAGGAGGAGAAGGGGCAGACAGAGGATGAGATGGTTGAATGGCATCACCAACTCAATGGACATGAGTTTGAGTAGGCTCTGGGAGTTGGTGATGGACAGGGAGGCCTGTCATCCTGCAGTCTACGGGGTCACAAAGAGTCAAACATGACTGAGCAATTGAACTGACTGACTGTTAATTGCTTCATTATGTTGTGTTGGTTTCTGCTGTACAACGATGTGAGACAGCTATGAGTGAGTGAAGTTGCTCAGTCATGTCCAACTCTTTGCGACCCTGTGGACTGTAGCCCTCCAGGCTCCTCTGTCCATGGGATTTTCCAGGCAAGAATACTGGAGTGGGTTGCCATTTCCTTCTCCAGGGGATCTTCCCAACCCAGGGATCGAACCTAGGTCTCCTGTATTGCAGGCAGATGCTTTATCCTCTGAGCCACCAGAGACAGCTATAAGTATATGTATATTCTCAGATAGTAAAAAATTTGCCTGCAATGCAGGAGACATGGGTTCGATCTCTAGGTCAGGAAGATCCCTTGAAGAAGAGAATGGCAATCCATTCCAATATTCTTGCCTGGAGAATTCGATGGATAGACCCTGGGGTTGGAGAGAGTTGGACAGGACTGAGTGACTAACATCTACCATTCCCTCTTAAGCCCCCCTCCCATTCCACCCTGACCCCAACCCTCTTGGTCATCACAGAGCACCCAGCTGAGCTCCCTTTGTTATACAGAAGCTTCCCAGGAACCATCTATTTTACCATGGTAGTGTATATATGTCAATGCTACTGATAGCTTACAGTGAATGGTGTCTGATTTGTGATCTCCAAAGAAGATTTAGCTTCGGGACCAGGGACCAGGCTTGATCACTCAAGAGCTTTTGTGTAGCAGAGTTTTATTAAAGTAAGAAAAGGAACAGAGAAAGCTTCTGACATAGACATCAGAAGGGGGATGGACAGTGCCCCCCTCGCTAGACTTTAGCAAGGGAATTATATACTTTTAAAATTGGTTATTACAATAAATCAAAAGAATGTCTCAAGGTTGTAAATATTTTACCAGACCCACTCCCATAAGGTACATTTTAAGATAACAGGATTAGTCAGAAGGGTTTCAGGAAGGAGAAACTGTCCTCAAGCAGGATACATTGTTGTTATATAATCCCTAGTAGAGTTTGAACTGAGTTGTTTGTTGTGTAATCATCAGTTCGGGGCTTAAAGAAAAAAATGTTTTATGTGACTAAGACTAAAGAATGTAGAGGAAAAAGATGTTTGTCCTTTCCTCCTCCCTGAGAATTCCAGAGCCCTATCTCCTCAAGAACCCCAGGCCCCCCTCTCCTGGGGATCTGAGCTCCCTGGACTTCTTACCGACCTACCTAGGAATTGACTCTCACTACTTTCTCAATTTGCCCCACTCTCTCCTTCCCATGCTGTGTCTACAAGTCCATTCTCTCTGTCTGCATCTCTGTTCCTGCCCTGCAAATAGGTTGGTTCTTCTAGATTCCATATATATGTTAATACACGATATTTGTTTTTCAGAAGGTTCTCAGGAAGGTTCTTTAAAATGTGTCCTTTTCCTAAACCACCTCTTCCTCAGCAGTGATTGCTATGAGAGTTTGATGTGTATTTTTTAGACCCTTTCCTGTGTATTTACATACATATGTATGCACTGTAACTTGAATTTCTTATTTTTTAACATGAGTGAAAATATTACATGTATTGTTTTGCAATTGCCTATTCTTTTTGAATGACCTTAATTTTTTTTCATGTCACTACATATAAATCTACCTTATTCTATCTGAGCTCTGCTCAGTGTTACAAAACGTGTGTGGAAGAAACCACAGTTATACATACTTTGCCAGTAAGCCCTTGATTTTGTCCAGGTAAAGGATGGCATCATCAACTCGATGGACATGGTGTGAGCAAGCTCTGGGAGTTGGTGATGGACAGGGAGGCCTGGCATGCCGCAGTCCGTGGGGTCGCAAAGAGTCAGGCATGACTGAGCGACTGAACTGAACTGACTGAAAGGGCAAATATCTCTTGTTCTCAGAGAAGATAGGCCTTTTCTCCAGCCAGTCGGTCCCCTTTGCAAGTATGTACTTTCTACCCTTTGTAATAGCTAAAGAGACCGTGTGACACAATCTGGAGTATGAAATGTGAGGGGAAGTTGGCAGAGAGGTGTCCAGGGAATCTCTATTCCTTGAAAAAAAGGCAAAAGCATCACGAGGAGGTTTATCTCTGCCCTGGCCATTCTCACATCCTCCACTTCCTGCTTTGAAGTCAGTTGCAATTTATGGAGCTTGAAACTATCTTGAGGCCCCAAGGCCACAGGCATAAGGCTGCAAAGTCACCATGCCAAGCTTATTATTTCATTTTTCTGTCTAACAAGCCACGTTGAAATCACAGTGGATTACAAGTGTAAACTTTTGTTTCCACACTCAGAGGTATGCGAGCGATCTCTGGCTCTGCTGGGCTCATTTCAGACTGGCTGGGTGTGGCTCCAAGTTGGGTGTTAGGTTCAGGTCTGTTTATGTATTTCCTCATTTTCCTTGCATCAGTAGCTCTCTAATGTAGTTCTTTTTATGAAGCAACACAGGAGTGCAAGAAGGTGAGTAGAAACACAAGATGCTTATGATCTTGGCTTAGAATTGGCATATACACAGTTACTTCCACTCACATTCAACTGGCTAATCAAGGTTGCAAGGCCAAGTCTAACATCAGCCTGTTATAGCACACTGCAAGGTTACACTGCAGACAAAGAGAGTGAAGAGCTGAGAACATAATCAGTCAGTACTCAAAGATGGAGGAGTTGAGGGATGAAAAGATGCTGGGTCCTTGATGACAAAGTGGAGCAGCTGAGCAAACAGTGGTATGAGTTTTATGCAGAGCTTGTTATATGATTAAAAAAAAAAACAGAAAAAAGAGTCCCTATTTATTTAAGGCACAATTTCTGCTGGTAGTTGAAGACACTTCAAAATGATAAAATAAATAAACTATTTGTTACTGATGGACATTTAAGTCATTTCCAATTTTCCATTATTACAATGCTACAATGAACATTTTATATACAACATGACCTAAATGTATGTGTATTTCTATCAGATGGGTTCTTAGATACAGAATTGCTGAGCAGAAGAGTATTTACATTTAAAATTTGATAGATAACATCAGATTGTCCTCCACAAGATTTTGTCAGTTCATTTTTCACACCATTACTAATCCTGCTGTTATCACATTAAAAAATGCTTTCAGTTTGATGGGTGAAATATAGTTCTGTTTCATTTGCACTGATTAGTGAAATTAAATGTCTTTTCATGTATTTATTGGCCATTTGTATTTCTTATTGTGTGATTTGCACAATACCCTTTGCTCATTTTTCTATTGTGTTTTCATTTTCTCTTAGTAATTGGTAGAAGATTATTCTATTTTGTGCTTCTCATTTTGTCTGTTTTTACACATATGATAGATATTTTCTGTCACTTATTTGTCTTATCATCTTTAAAAATTTTTTAATTAAATATTGCAGATACAAAGCAGTATACATGAAACGTGTTTAATCTCCAAAGAATGACAATAGAATAAATTGCCAGGAATTCATGACCCAGTTTGAAAACTTGTACTTCCTCATTACTCATGAAGTCTTGCATGTGTCCCTTGGGTTCCACCCTCTTTTCTCCACATTCAGAACAATCACAACCCTGAATTTTGAGTTTATCATTCTCTTATTTTTCCATGTGGTTTTGCTACATAAATCTGTGTCTGCAAATAAGATAGTACTTAGCTTACATGTTTCTGACATATAAATATAATCATATTGTAAGTTTTCTTTGACAACTGTTTACACTCAACATGTTTCTAAGGTTCATCCACTTTTTTTTTGCATGTAGCTGTAGCTCATGTCAGCAAAGAATTCCATTACATGAAATATCATAATTTATCCATTCCTCTAGAAAACAGTGGTGCTCTGAACATTGTTAGTTGGTGCCCACGTGCAAGAGCTTCTCAAGTTTATCCAGGAGTGAAGTTGATAGGCCCTGCATTGTGTGAACCTTAAGATAAACTATATAAATGTCAAAGTGATTTTTACCAATTTACCCTCCCTACCAGCAGATATCACTGCTTCTGTTATCCCACATCTTTGCCAACACTTGACAACATTATCTTTAAATTTTTGCAAATCTTGCAGGAGTAAAGTCATAACTTATGGCTCTAAGCCAGAACTTATTGCATTTTCCTAATTACTAAAAAACAACAGATTGGTTCCAAATTGGGAAAGGAGTACGTCAAGGCTGTATATTGTCACCCTGCTTATTTAACTTACATGCAGAGTACATCATGAGAAACGCTGGGCTGGATGAAGCACAAACTGGAATCAAGATTGCCGGGAGAAATATCAATAAGCTCAGATATGCAGATGACACCACCTTTATGGCAGAAAGCAAATAAGAACTAAAGAGCCTCTTGAGGAAAGTGAAAGAGGAGAATGAAAAAGTTGGCTTAAAACTCAACATTCAGAAACCTAAGATCATGGCATCCGGTTCCATCACTTCATGGCAAATAGATGGGGAATCAATGGAAACAGTGAGAGACAGCCGACAGAGGATGAGATGGTTGGATGGCGTCACTGACCTGATGGACATGAGTTTGAGTATGCTCTGGGAGTTGGTGATGGACAGGGAGGCCTGTTGTGCTGCAGTCCATGGGGTCTCCAAGAGTTGGACACGACTGAGTGACTGAACTGAACTGAATTGAATTTCTTTTCCTGTGCTTGTTGAATGTTTTTTATCTTCCTCTTCCACAAAACTTCTGTTCATCCTTCCTCATTTTTCTATAAGATTGCTTGTGTTTTCCTTATTTATTTGTATTCGTTCCATATATAGTCTAGATCTGAACATTTTGTCATTTTTTCAGGTCCTTACTCTGTGCCTTGCCTTTTCACTCTCTTAATGGTATCTTTTGGTGAACAGAATTTCTTAATTTTAACCTACTTAAACTTACCCATTGTTATTGGTAGGAGTGTGTGTGTGTGTGTGTGTGTGTGTGTGTGTGTGTGTTTGTGTATACACATATGTGTACTTTACTAAAGAAATCCTTCCCTTCCCTAATATCATAAAGATAATCTTTGAGATTTTCACCCAAACATTTTACGGTTTTGCCTTTTACATTTAACTTTTTAATCCATATAGAATTGAGTTTTGTGGGTATGGTGAGATTTCTCACCCCTTTTTTAATATGGATAACTAGTTGGGGCAGCATAATCATGGCATCTGGTCTCATCACTTCATGGCAAATAGATGGGGAAACAGAGGAAACAGTGGCTGACTTTATTTCTCTGGGCTCCAAAATCACTGCAGATGGTGATTGCAGCCATGAAATTAGAAGACGCTTAACTCCTTGGAAGGAAAGTTATGACGAACATAGATAGCATATTAAAAAGCAGAGACATTACTTTGCCAACAAAGGTCTATCTAGTCAAGGCTACGGTTTTTCCAGTAGTCATGTACGGATGTGAGAGTTGGACTATAAAGAAAGCTGAGCACTGAAGAATTGGTGCTTTTGAACTGTGGTGTTGGAGAAGACTCTTGAGAGTCCCTTGGACTGCAAGGAAATCCAACCAGTCCATCCTAAAGGAGATGAGTCCTGGATGTTCAATGGAAGGACTGATGTTGAAGCTGAAATTCCAATACTTTGGCCACCTGATGCGAAGAACTGACTCATCAGAAAAGACCCTGATGCTGGGAAAGATTGAGGGCAGGAGGAGAAGGGGACGACAGAGGATGAAATGCTTGGATGGCATCACCGACTCGATGGACATGGGTTTGGGTGAACTCTGGGAGTTGGTGATGGACAGGGAGGCCTGGCGTGCTGCGGTTCATGGGGTCGCAAAGAGTCGGACACGACTGAGCGACTGAACTGAACTGAATCCATTGGAAATCCAGCTTTCTCCCACTGCCCTGTGATTCCACATCTCTGCTATTAATATAAATCACATTCCAAACACATGGGGCTGTTTCTGGTTTTCTATCCTGTCCTAGTGGTGTATTTGTCTTTTCCAATGCAAATACCACAATATATTCATTAACATACTTCAAGTATCACTTAAAAAACAACTTCTCCCACCTAATTCTTCCTCAGGCATACCTTAGGCTTTATGGGATGTTTTCTATTCCATATTCTTTTAGAATTAGCTTGTCAAGACTCAGAAGACTCCCTACAGTTTTGACTGTCTTGAATCCATAAATTAAGTTGAAGAGAATTGACATCTTTTTAATAATGATTCTCTTTATACATTAACATGGCCTCAATTTATTTAGATATTTTTAATGTCTATTAATAAAAGTTTATAATTTTTTCTTATAAAGATCTTTGGTATGTTTATTTTTATATTCTTCACATTTTTAAAATGCCATAAATTATATCTTTAAAAAAAACTATGCATTTGAACTCTTTTCTGTTGGTTTAGAAGGACAATTGATTTTATATTCAGATCTCATGTTAAGTTCTACTGTTTATTAAAAAAAATCTGGAATTTTTTTCAGAGGTTTCTGTATAGATAATATATCATACACAAGTAGTTTCTTCCTTTCTAGTACTTAAATTCATTTCTTTCATTTTCTTGCCTTACTTCACTGACTTAGATCTCCCATTGCATCTCACTTTATCTTCTTTGCTTTTTAATGATTGTTTCATTATTTTCAACTTCTTTGTCTCTCTGTTCCATATTCTTGCTGACTTCTTCAGGATTATAGTCTATTTCATAAATGCTCTTTCAGTGGGTCTAGCCACACAGTAAACTTGTTTACTGAGTTTTAAATTTTAATTATGAGATTTTTAATTTCTAAGGATTCTATTAAAAATTTTTCTAAAGTCTTTCTCTGAATGCAGAACGTTTCTTTATTACAGCAAGATATAAAACAAATAAACATTAAGTGTTCATAACCACAGTAGCCATTATTATGACTGATGGTATTATTCAGCTTGCTCAAATTTGGGGGAATAGCTATATGCCACTCTTGAAATTCACTGACCATGTGGTGATGTTGAAGGGCACACTGAGGCCCTGTCTCCCGACCTCTGGTACAGCCAGCAGGTCAGCTCACGGTTCCCACATAGAAAGGCAAAGGGTATGGCACAGAGGCAGGGTCAAGAGGCGGGTTACGAGAGGAAGATCTTTTGGATTCCAAGCAGACAGGATGATTCTTCTGTTTTCAGGGCTGGTTTTGATTGTGTCAATCACCTTCAAAGTTGATTATTCCTTGATCTGAATAATCTGAATCCACATCTTTGTATGTGAAAGTGAAGTCGCTCAGTCGTGTCTGACTCTTTGAGACCCCATGGACTGTAGCCTACCAGGCTCCTCCGTCTATGGGATTTTCCAGGCAAGAATACTGGAGTGGGTTGCTATTTCCTTCTCCAGGAGATCTTCCCAACCCAGGGATTGAACCCGAGTCTCCTGCATTGTAGGCAAATGCTTTACCGCCTGAGCCACCAGGGAAGTCCTTTGTATATGGAGCCCCCAAAGCCTCCACTGAAATCTGTAAACTGGCCTTCACCCCCTTCTTTTCTGGTGAAGAGTTCCAGGCTGTCCAAGAAATCTCAGGACCCATGGGAATCCTAGATTTTCACCCTGCTTGGAAGGCATCTCCTTAATGTTTGTGGATCCCTTGATTGATAAACCACAACGCCTTGCAAACACCCTTTCAGAAAACACGTTTGAGTGTCAGCAGGGGAAATTCACCTCTCAGTCTGTAGCACACTTGTGTTAGGAATACTGACAATGAGCCGGTGAGGGTGTGGTCATTCTTTGGCAGTCACAACGAAGGACATGATAAATCTATCAGTTCAATTCAGTTCATTTCAGTCACTCAGTCGTGTCCGAATCTTTGTGACCCCATTGACCGCAGCACACCAGGCCTCCCTGTCCATCACTGACTCTCAGAGTTCACCCAAACTCACGTCCATTGAGTCAGTGATGCCATCCAACCATCTCATCCTCTGTCAGCCCCTTCTCCTCCTGCCTTCAATCTTTCCCAGCATTAGGGTCTTTTCCGATGAGTCAGTTCTTTGCATCAGGTGGCCAAAGTACTGGAGTTTCAGCTTCAGCATCAGTCCTTCCAATGAATATTCAGGACTGATCTCCTTTAGGATGGACTGGTTTGATCTCCTTGCAGTCCAAGGGACTCTCAAGAGTCTTCTCTAACACCATAGTTCAAAAGCATCAATTCTTTGGTGCTCAGCTTTTTTTATAGTCCAATTCTCACATCCATACATGACTACTGGAAAAACTAAAGCTTTGATTAGACGGACATTTGTTGGCAAAGTAATGTGTCTTCTTTTTAATATGCTATCTAGGTTGGTGATAACTTTTCTTCCAAGGAGCAAATGTCTTTTAATTTCATGGCTGCAGTCACCATATGCAGTGATTTTTGGAGCCCCTCAAAATAAAGTCTCTCACTGTTTCCATTGTTTTCCCATCTATTTACCAAAGCAAAACCAACACTCAGTTGTGGATGTGACTGGTGACGGAAGTGAAGTCCGATGCTATAAACGGCAATATTGCATAGGAACCTCTGAAATGTTAGGTACATGAATCAAGGCAAATTGGAAGTGGTCAAACAGGAGATGGCAAGAATGAACATCGACATTTTAGGAATCAGTGAAATAAAATGGACTGGAATGGGTGAATTTAATTCAGATGACCTTTATATCTACTACTGTAGGCAAAAATCCCTTAGAAGAAATGGAGTGTCCATCATAGTGAACAAAAGAGTTCAAAATGCAGTACTTAGATGCAATCTCAAAAATTACAGAATGATCTCTGTTCGTTTCCAAAGCAAACCATTCAATATCACAGTAATCTAAGTCTATATCCCAACCAGTAATGCTGAAGAAGCTGAAGTTGAATGTTTCTATGAAGACCTACAAGACCTTCTAGAACTAACACCCAAAAAAGATGTCCTTTTCATTATAGGGGACTGGAATGCAAAAGCAGGAAGTCAAAAATACGTGGAGTAACAGGCAAATTTGGCCTTGGAGTACAAAATGAAGCACGGCAAAGGCTAGTAGAGTTCTGCCAAGAGAACACACTGGTCATAGCAAACACCCTCTTCCAACAACACAAGAGAAGACTCTACACACGGACATCATCAGATGGTCAACACTGAAATCAGATTGATTATGTTCTTTGCAGCCAAAGATGGAGAAGCTCTATACAGTCAGCAAAAACACGGCCGGGAGCTGACTGTGGCTCAGATCATGAACTCCTTATTGCCAAATTCAGACTTAAATTGAAGAAAGTAGGGAAAACTACTAGATCATCCAGGTATCCAATCAGGTATCTATCCCTGATACTTAAGCTCCCTGTAGGGCAGCAGCCACTGCAGACTGGGGGCCTGGGGGATGGCTGACTGCGGGCAAGGTGGCCCTGCCCCTTCCTGTCCCTCTTTTCCTGCCATAGCTCCAGAGATTCCACTTCTTCCTGTGAGTACTGAAGTCTTTTTCTTCTTAGTCATAGTTTCAACCCTCCCTTTTAAATTTTTAAACAAAAGTAAACATACTTGTAGGTTTCTTCCTATATTTGAAGTTTACAAGTTAGTTTATGTCGTCTGCTGTTTCTGCTGCCTTTCACAGTGAGTTAAATGCTTCCCTGGTTTGGGATTTGTGACTCTGACTTCCTATTTTTATCCGTGAGAATTTTTCATGCCTACATTGAAGGTGGGTTCTTTTAGGGTTTTCATTAGTTTCTGCTAGATGTCCAGGGCATTACCAATGTGAGATCACTTTATTCTGAAGTATCTGTTTAAGTTTTCTCACTCCAAGGTATTATTTGTTTGGGCTACAAGCTTTAGAAAGAATCAGCTTGTGTTAAGAATTCTCAAGGGAGATTCACGCCCTCCACACCTACCCCCAAACTAGTGACAGCATTTAGGGCAGGCAGGCAATTTTATTTGCTGCCTCCTTGAACTGGGGCTGGCTGATTTCTACTTCACTCTGATATTGTGAGTGTGGCCTTTTGTGATTCAGGGGGAAATCTCTTATAGAGCCTCCCACTTTAGACTGACCCTTATGATCTTTAAGGTCAGAAAATGAAGTTTAAGGACTCTGGGGTTTGGCAAATGCCGACAGAGTAAATGTCAATTTTGGGGCTCTGCTTCTCTGTGTTTCCTGTTTCTCTTGATTTTTGGGTTTTGAGGACTCTTTGTTTTCTTGACAAGCCCATACTTGCATTAAAAAAAAAAGATGTTTTCAATATTCCATCCAGAGTTTTTAATTGCTATGGAACAGCATTCTTGGCAGAGGCAAGCTGGGGTGCTTCTCTTTACTTAGGTTAGCCTTAGGAGACAAGAATTCCTTCCTTCTGGCCCTGGCCCTGAGTTGTTTTCCTTGACAACTTGACAAATCTCAGTGTAACATCTGCATCTCCTTTGTGAACATGCATATGATCTCCTCTGATAATGAACTTGTTTCAATGACTTTTAAGTATTTTTAAAATTTTGCCATATGCCTCAGTGAAATTGACCTTACTTGGAACTACAGCAAAATGTGTAAATGGTTTCTCTTTGGGCTACTTTAAATATACTGTCTTAAATGGAAATTTCCCAGTGAAACTTGTTTATGAACAGAAATCAGTGTTGAGAAATGATGGCATATGAAATAAAATCTGGAGGAAATGTCTTGCTTATTTCTACTATGAAGAGCAGTACCCTTGATTATAATATAGATTTACCTCTATCTACTTATCTTTTTGCATAGGATGAATATACTCATCATTGTAGAAAGAGATATTCCCCACTTGTTTCAATCCTTGACCTAACCGTTCTGGCAACTGTCTGCCTTCCTGGTTGGACTGGACAGGGACTGAGAAGAATAAGAGAGTTTGAAGGGCTTTCAAATGTCTTGAAAGATCTTAGGAATAATGATGTCATGTGGGAGGACTGAACTCAGTTCTCAGTTCCAGTGCTGGGGAATGATGATGACACGTGGTTACCCTAGACCTGAATGTGATGAACAGGGATGCAGCAGCTTTGATCTATCTCAGTAGACATTTCAGAAAGTTTCTTTTCTTTTTTTTCAGATTTAAAAGCCAAAATGATACAAATTGGGGAAATTTTCTCCCTCAAGAACAGATCAAGCCTATTGTAAATGGTGGATTATATCCAAGCAATTTGTTTAATATTGTCATTATTTATACAACAGTTGTGACTTGCAAGATCTTCCATCTTCATTGCTGCATGTGGGATCTTTTAGTTGCAGAAAGCAGGATCTAGTTTCCTGACCAGGGATTGAGCTCAGTCCCCTGGCATCGGGAGCTTGGAGTCTTTAGCCATTAGACCAGCAGAGAAGTGCTGGCTCCTATTAATTCTCAATGTAGATTACTGATATTGCTTCAGGTTGTGTATGTGAATGCATATATAAAAACTCTGCTACCTAGGAACCTTCAAGCTGCAAACTTTCAAAGGTGGGAAATGTGCATCTGGTTTCAGCATGGAACCAGAACCTATGCCATCAATGTCAGGCATGAGTGAAATTGAAGCTTGCCTTCCATCTCCTACTGCTGATGATCCTTTGGCTCTACCATCTCCCACCTCCTCTCCCTCCTCTAGTCAGTAACTCTTCTTGTCTGTTCACTTGATGCCAACTCCTGTACTACTGTTGTACTCTATTATTATGCTTTTCAAGGTATTGTACTGAAAGATTAAGCCTATTTTATTTTTTTGTGTTTTTTTTAATGTATTATTTGTGTGAAAAGTATTATGAACCTATTACAGTACAGTACTATGTACCCAGTTGTGTCAGTTGGGTACCTAGGCTTCCTTTGTTGGACTTGTCAGTCAACTGAACAAATGGAACGTGGTATCAGAATGGAATGCATTAGTATGGAGGGGACTTTCTGTATTAGATATGTATGTGTGTGTGTAGCTTTGGGATGGTATCCATTCCACCCTCCTATATTTCTCTCTTAATCTCTATTACAACCAGCAAGACAGATCACCCAGAACCAGTTTCCGTTAGTCTTTGTCTGATTCATTCATTTCATTCGAAAAATATTTGAGTGTCTCCCTTGAGCCCAGTGCTGTGCCATTCAGATTTACTTAGGTCAATAAGTATTGTACAATCTATATTTGCTAGATACTGCTGGATGAATAACATACCCTCCTTGGACTCAAGAAAATCAGTTTTGTTAGATAGAAAAGTTTAAATTTTGGGAAAAATCATTTGGCAGTTTTGTATTGACACAAAAATATAGGTTCTCTAACTTGCTGCTTGTGAAAACCTCATCGTGTGTAACTAGGAATTCTCTTTAATCCAAATGAACTAGGAAACTGTTACTTGTTCGCATTCTCTTTATTTTACCTCTTTCTGAGACACTGTAAGGTATAATGTCTCCTTTCCTTTTAGTATTTAGCAAATAAGATGTATGATTATATAATTTCCAGTATACATAAATGACCCATGCCAAAAACAAAGGAATTTTATCTTGTGTCTTACAGTGGGGAATGTTACAGGTGGTGATATTTTCCAAGATCCTATAAGGATTTGACAGGAAACAAAGGAACAATGCCCAGGTATTGATTGGACACCAAACAAAGCTAGTGGAGGTGGTATTCCATCTGAGTTATTTAAAATCCTAAAAGATGATGGTGTTAAAGTGCTGCACTCAATATGCCAGCAAATTTGGAAAACTCAGCAATGGCCACAGGACTGGAAAGGGTCAGTTTTCATTCTAATCCCAAAGAAAGGCAATGCCAAAAAATATTTAAACTATATAATTGCATTCATTTAACACGCTAGCAAGGCAGTGCTCAGGATTCTTCAAGCTAGGCTTCAGCAGTATGTGAACTGAGAACTTGTAGATGTACAAGCTGGATTTAGAAAAGGCAGAGGAACCAGAGGCCAAATTGCCAACATCCTCTGGATCATAGAAAAAGCAAGGAAATTCCATAAAATCATCTATTTCTGGTTCATTGACTATGCTAAAGCCTTTGACTCTGTGGATCGCAACAAACTGTGGAAATTTCTTTTCTTTTTTTTTGAAAATTCTTAAAGAGATGGGACTACCACCTTACCTGCCTCCTGAGAAATCTGTATGCAGGTCAAGTGCAATAGTCAGAACCAGACATGGAACAATGGACTAGTTCCAAATTGGGAAAGGAGTACATCAAGGCTGTATATTGTCACCTTGCTTATTTAACTTATATGCGGAGTACATCATGTGAAATGCCAGGTTGGATGACTCACAAACTAGAATCAAGATTGCCAGGAGAAATATCAACAACCTCAGATATGCAGATGACACCACTCTAATGGCAGAAAGCAAAGAGGAACTAAAGAGTCTCTTGATGAGGGTGAAAGAGGAGAGTGAAAAAGCTGGCTTAAAACTCAACATTCAAAAAATGAAGATCATGACATCCAGTCCCATCATTTCATGGCGAGCAGAAGGGAAAAAGGTGGAAACAGTGGCAGATTTTATTTTTTTGGCTCCAGTGCTGGAGCTCCAATACGCTGGCCACCTGAAGTGAGGAGCCGACTCACTGGAAAAGACCCTGATGCTGGGAAAGATTGAGGGCAGGAGGAGAAGGGGGTAACAGGATGAAATGGTTGGATGGCATCACTTACTCAATAGACATGAGTTTGAGCAAACTCTGGGAGATAGCGAAGAACAGGGAAGCCTGGCATGCTGCAGTCTGTGGGGTCGCAGAGAGTCAGACATGACTTAGTGACTAAACAACAGCAATGGGCTGGATAACTTGGATTTGCTTTCAACATAGAAAATTACCATCAATAAAAAATAAGTGGGGAAAAGTAAACTATAAAAAGTTTGTTTTTCTTTTTTTAGGACTGCAGTGTTCTTATTTTCAAAGATGCTTAGAAATGTGAATGAGGCAACATGATACTGCTTGCAAGAGATTTTAAGTTAACCTGCTGGAATGATTGAGATAGAACTATGAGTAGTTTATCACTTGTTTGTGTAAAAAACAGGCTGCTTTCAGATAATAATAGTAGTAGTAATAATAAGTTGTACCACCGAGTGTTTAGTGTGTGCCAGGAATTTTTCTAAGTATGTTGTTAGCTCTAATCTTCATGACAATCTACTATGAAGTGTGTATTCTTATAATCTACATTTTGCAGATAAGAAAATGGAGGCACAGTAAGGTTCAGTAATTTGTCCAGATCACAACAGTGGTGAGACAAGATTCAAACCCAGAGGATTGACTCTGAAGTCCATGGTTCTAGGCTTTACTATCCCCAGTTTGACTTTTTTTTTTTTTTTTTTGGCTGCACTGGGGCTTGGTTGCGACATGCAGCATCTTTGATCTTTGTTGCAGCACTCATTCTCTTAGTTGTGGCATGTGGGATCTAGTTTCCTGACTAGGGATCAGATCTGGGTTCCCAATGTTGGGAGCTCAGAGTCTTAGCCCCTGGACACCACGCAAGTCCTAGTTTGCCTTTTAATGACAACAGCATGAACATTTGCACTGTCCATCTCGTTCTCCATAGTATTTTTAATCTATTAATTAACTTAGAAAATCTTATTTTTTTCTAAAAGATTTTGAAAGTGCAACCTAAGACATTGCTCAATATATTAAAAGTTAAGATGAGTGGAGTCCAAATTTACAGATTGCAAGATGGGATATTTTTATTGGTGGTGGTTTACATTTTGAAATAGTTATACTGTATGCTGTTCTCAGTGGCTCAGTCGTGTCTGACTCTTTGTGACAGCCTGTAGCCCTCCAGGCTTCTCTGTTCATGGGATTTCCCAGGCAGGAATACTGGGGTGGATTGCCATTTCCTCCTCCAGGGGATCTTCCCAACCCAGGGATCGAACCCTTGTCTCTTGTGCCTCCTGCATTGGCAGGCAGATTCTTTACCACTGAGCCACCTGGGAAGCCCAGTTATACTGTATGCATATATCTAAAAAAGTATTATTAAAAAAGTAGAGAGAGAGAGAAAACCTCACATGCACATAAAACTCCACAGTAATGAAATGGACAATTCACAAGGATGCCTACTCTTCTAAGGGAATGGACTATTTTCTTGTAGTCTTTGAATGTTCACACTGATATTTAAAGCAGTGTATCCTCATTAACCCCTTCCATTGAATGGTGGTCTACAATTATGCTTCTGTTGTGCTTCTGTCCTCCCTTGGGAAGCAAAAGATGACAGATTCAGCATAAAGCTGGACGTCACTGTATAAGTAAGTAGCCTGACTGCTGTGCACATCAGGATAACTTTCATGATACACAGAGGTAACACAATGGAAATCACAGTTTAGAAATCCAATTTATCTTGCTGTGAATAGAATTGCCTTCAATCCTGATGACAATTAGTTTTGTTCCATAACACTGTGATAGGAATGTGACATTGAAAAACTACTTGCTATCTATGAAAGCTTTCGTCTACCATGAGTTCATGCCACAGAGGGAAAAATGTTAATTCTACTTAAGTGAGAAAACATAAAAGGGTTTTTCACAAAGAGCGGCCACAAGGTCAGAGTATGACTGCTGAGGTAATGAAGAGAAGGCATCCCTGAAACTTTTAGTTGCTTATACATTCTATTAAAGTTGCAAAATTCTGCTGATTCTTTTTTCTCAAAACCACTGGGGTTGCAGCTCAGTCACATTATGGATTAAGAGGGGAGT
Source organism: Bos indicus (assembly GCF_029378745.1). NCBI lineage: Eukaryota > Metazoa > Chordata > Mammalia > Artiodactyla > Bovidae > Bos > Bos indicus. The sequence continues at coordinate 55,479,682 of NC_091764.1, read as the reverse complement.
GATGCCAGCCTTTAATGTTTCCTGGTACTGCACAGAGCCTGCCGCGGATGCTCTTGGCTGGCCTTGGCTTTCCTCTTTGGTTCCAGCATCCTTTTCCTTTTCATCCGACTTTGCTGGTAAGTCTGTTCAGTACTTACGATACTGTTTTGAAAAACCCCAAATTGCACCTTTACATTTACTGTGAGAATAAAAAGCCCCCTGGTACAGCATACTCTGGGGAAAAAAAAAAGCCTGAAATATGGTTAAGATTTTCCCACCCATTTGTTGGAAAGCACACATCAAAAGAAAATCTGTAGTTTGGTAAGATTGGAATCAGACATCTTGCAGCTCAACGGTGTGTGTGTTTATTGATCACTGCAGGAGTGAAGAGAGACCTGGAGCAAGGCAGACTTGAGTGGGAATCCAAGCGCCACCATTTACCAGCCTATTTGGGCAAATATTTCTGAATGAGAATTTCTTCATTGGTAAATGGGGAATAATAGCTATCTCCTGTGGTTACTGTGGAGTTAAACGTTTTGTACCTAAAAGTGAAAGTGAAAGTCATCCAGTCATGTCTGACTCTTTGTGACCCCATGGACAATACAGTCCATGGAATTCTCTAGGCCAGAATACTAGAGTGGGTAGCCTTTCCGTTCTCCAGGGGATCTTCCAAATCCAGGGACTGAACCCAGGTCTCCTGTATTGCAGGTGGATTCTTCAGCAGCTGAGTCACAAGGGAAGCCCAAGAATACTGAAGCCTATCCTTTCTCCAGTGGATCTTCCTTACCCAGGAATCCAACCGGAGTCTCCTGCATTGTACCTAGGGCGCTAGTATATCCTAAGTGTTAATTGCTGGCTATTATGAGGCTATGTGACTTAGTTCCCACCTTAAGAAGATTGCTCCGGAAGGAGAGAGAAAGCATATACGTAAATGCTTTAAAGCAGAGGGATAAAGGCTGTGAAGGAGCCTCAAAATGTTTTGATACTGGTGTTGTGGAGATAGCCTAGTGGCTGGGATAGGCACCAACCTCTTAACTTGTTGCCCTAAACTCTCTTGCTCTTTCCAGTCTACTCTTCATAAAACAGTCAATGTTTCCTTTCTTAAATGCAAATAGGATCACACTTGAAATCCTCCCATGGTTTCACATTCACTTTGGGAGAAAGTATTCAGTATATGAACTCCTGCTTAATTCTCCAACTTCATTTCCTTCCTTTTACCTTTCTCATTTCCAAACATATATTTCATGTGCTTGTTTTTTTGTTCAGTTGCTTAGTTGTGTCCGACTCTTTGTGACCCCATGAATTTGTAGCACGCTAGGCTTCTCTGTCCTTCACCATTTCCTGGAACTTGCTCAAACTCATGTCCATTGAGTCAGTGATGCCATCCAACCATCTCATTCTCTGTCATCCCCTTCTCCTCCTGCCTTCAATCTTTCCCAGCATCAGGGTCTTTTCTGATGCATCAGGTGGCCAAAGTATCGGAGCTTCAGTTTCAGCATCAGTCCTTCCAGTGAATATTCAGGATTGATTTCCTTTAGAATTGACTGGTTAGATCTCTTTTAGGTCCAAGGGACTCTCAAGAGTTTTCTCCAACACCACAGTTCAAAAGCATCAATTCTTTGGCAATCGCCTTCTTTTTGGTCCAAATCTCACATCCATACATAACTAGTGGAAAAACTATAGCTTTGACTAATGGACCTTGTCAGCAAGGTAATGTCTCTGCTTTTTAATATGCTGTCTAGGTTGATCATAGCTTTTCTTCCAAGTAGCAAGTGTCTTTTAATTTCATGGCTGCAGTCATCATCTGTAGTGATTTTGGAGGCCCCAAAAATAAAGTCTGTCACTGTTTCCATTGTTTCCCCATCTATTTGCCATGAAGCGGTGAGACTGGATGCCATGATCTTAGTTTTCTGAATGTTGAGCTTTAGGCCAGCTTTTCACTCTCCTCTTTAACTTTCATCAAGAGGCTCTTTAGTTCTTCTTCACTTTCTGCCCTAAGGGTGGTGTAATCTGCATATCTGAGGTTATTGATATTTCTCCCAGCAATCTTGATTCCAGCTTGTGCTTCATCCAGCCCAACGTTTCTCATGATGTACTCTGCATATAAGTTAAATAAGTAGCGTGACAATATACAACCTTGACATACTCCTTTTCCTATTTGGAACCAGTCTGTTGTTCCATGTCCAGTTTAACAGTTGCTTCTTGACCTGCATACAGATTTCTCAGGAGGCATGAAAGGGCGTCTGGTAGTTGCATCTCTTTCAGAATTTTCCACATTTTGTTGTGACCCACACAGTCAAAGGCTTTGGCATAGTCAATAAAGAAGAAATAGATGTTTTTCTGGAAGTCTCTTGCTTTTTCCATGATCCAATGGATGTTGGCAATTTGATCTCTGGTTCCTCTGCCTTTTCTAAATCCAGCTTGAACATTTGGAAGCTCATGGTTCACATATTGCTGAAGCCTGGCTTGGAGAATTTTGAGCATTACCCTACTAGCATGTGAGATGAGTGCAATTGTGCAGTACTTTGGCATTGCCTTTCTTAGGGATTGGAAAGAAAACTGACTTTTCCAGTCCTATGACCACTGCTGAGTTTTCCAAATTTGCTGGCATATTGAGTGCAGCACTTTCACAGCATCATCTTTTAAGATTTGAAATAGCTCAACTGGAATTCCATCACCTCCACTAGCTTTGTTTGTAGTGATGCTTCAAGGCCCACTTGACTTCACATTCCAGGATGTCTGGCTCTAGGTCAATGATCACACCATCATGATTATCTGGGTCATAAAACTCTTGTTTGTATAGTTCTTCTGTGTATTCTTGCCATCTCTTCTTAACATCTTCTGCTACTGTTAGTTCCATACCATTTCTGTCCTTTATTGAGCCCGTCTGCATGAAATGTTCCTTTGGTATCTCTAATTTTCTTGAAGAGATCACTAGTCTTTCCCTTTCTGTTGTTTTCCTCTTTCTTTGCACTGATCACTGAGGAAGGCTTTCTAATTTCTCCTTGCTGTTCTTTGGAACTCTGCATTCAGATGGGTATATCTTTCCTTTTCTCCTTTGCTTTTTGCTTCTCTTCTTTTCTCAGCTATTTATAAGGCCTCCCCAGACAACCATTTTGCCTTTTTGCATTTCTTTTTCTTGGGGATGGTCTCGATTCCTGTTTCCTGTACAATGTGATGAACCTCCATCCATAGTTCTTCAGGCACTCTGTCAGATCTAGTCCCTTAAATTTATTTCTCACTTCCACTGTATAATCATAAGGGATTTGATTTAGGTCATACATGAATGGTCTAGTGGTTTTCCCTACTTTCTTCAATTTCAGTCTGAATTTGGCAATAAGGAGTTCATGATCTGAGCCACAGTCAGCTCTTGGTCTTGTTTTTGCTAACTGTATAGAGCTTCTCCATCTTTGGCTGCAAAAAATATAATCAACCTGATTTTGGTGTTGACCATCTGGTGATGTCCATGTGTAGAGTCTTCTCTTGTGTTGTTGGAATAAGGTGTTTGCTATGACGGGTGCATTCTCTTGGCAAAACTTTATTAGCCTTTGCCCTGCTTCATTCTGTACTCCAAGGCCAAATTGCCTATTACTCCAGGTATTTCTTGACTTCCTACTTTTCCATTCCAGTTCCCTATAATGAAAAGGACATCTTTTTTGGGGTGTTAATTCTAGAAGGTCTTGTAGGTCTTCATAGAACCATTCAACTTCAGCTTCTTCATCATTACTGGTTGGGGCATAGTCTTGGATTACTGTGATATTGAATGGTTTACCTTGGAAATGAACAGAGATAATTTTGTCCTTTTTAAGACTGCATCCAAGTACTACATTTCAGACTCTTTTGTGTACTATGATGGCTACTCCATTTTTTCTAACCGATTTTTGTCCACAATAATAGATATAATTGTCATCTGAGTTAAATTCACCCATTCCAGCCTATTTTAGTTTGCTGATTCCTAAAATGTCGATGTTCACTCTTGCCATCTCCTGTTTGATCACTTCCAGTTTGCCTTGATTCATGGACCTAACATTCCAGGTTCCTATGCAATATTGTTCTTTACAGCATCGGAGCTTGCTTCTATCACCAGTCACATCCACAACTGATTGTTGTTCTTACTTTGGATCCATCTCTTTATTCTTTCTGGAGTAATTTCTCCACTGATCTCCAGTCACATATTGGGCACCTACTGACCTGAGAAGTTCATCTTTCAGTGTCCTATCTTTTTGCCTTTTCATACTGTTCATGGGGTCCTCAAGGCAAGAATACTGAAGTGGTTTGCCATTCCCTTTTCCAGTGGACCACATTTTGTCAGAACTCTCCAACATGACCCATACATCTTGGGTGGCCCTACACAGCATGGCTCATAGTTTCATTGAGTTAGACAAGGCTGTGGTCCATGTGATTAGTTCTTAGGATATATTTCATTAAAAAAGTGACCAAATACTGTGTTTGAAAGCCTTTTTAATTATTTATTTTCTTTGTGTGGTAAATTATCTTTTGTAATGACTTATACACCACTACTAATGAGTCTTCATTATTCTTGAATTCTAATAGACTTAGTTCCTGGCGGGAGGGGCACTGGAGATTAGAGTTACATTCTAAATCAGTTAGAGCAACAAAAAAGCAGAGAAAAATCTGTTATGTAAATATGTAGTCACACAACAGATTCAATCTTACTGAGCCTTGTTAGGGAGTGGAGAACAGCAGATGTAGAATTTTCCTGCAAACATGAATTATTTGACTTGCTGGTTAATATCAGACTCTGCAGCTTTCTTTTTTTTATTAGAAATTTATTTATTTTAATTGGAGGCTAATTACTTTACAATATTGTGTTGGTTTTGCCATACATCAACATGAACCTGCCACGGGTGTACACATGTTCCCCATCCTGAACCCCCCTCCCACCTCCCTCCCCATACCATCCCTCTGGGTCATCCCAGTGCACCAGCCCCGAGCATCCTGTATCATGCATTGAACCTGGACTGGCGATTCATTTCACATATATTAAACATGTTTCAATGCCATTCTCCCAAATCATCCCACCCTCGCCCTCTCCCACAGAGTCCAAAAGTGCAGCTTTCTTAATAACATAGCAAACTATGGATAATACCAGGTTTCCTTTCACCTACTTGGTTTCCAGTTTATGTTGGTGTAAGCATGTACTGGGTAAAAGGTTGGGAACGCAGTCAGGTTAGAAGCAAAGTAGGCAGTTGTCAGTTCACTAGTGTTGAAAGTGGGGATGAAGAAGATGCTTGCTGATCTTGCTGCTTCAGTGACGTACCCTTTGAGTACAGCTGGAGTAGGAAGAGTGAGAGAGAAGACAGGCTAATTTTAGGGAAAAAGAGATGGAAAGAAAGGAAGGAGGGGTAGGAAGATAAAACTTACAATAGCTCTTCCCCACTGTACAAGGCACTGGCTAGACAAGTCAAGGAAATGGCAGTATGCTTGCCTGGAGAATCCCATGGACAGAGGAGTCTGGCAGGCTCTAGAGTTCATAGGGCTGCAGACAGTCGGACACAACTGAGCAACTAAAACACTTTCAGAACTCAAATCACTTTAACACTATCTCTTTAAAATGTGCTGGAGGGTATGAGTTGCCAATGCCATATTAGCAAAGGGTTTTAGTGTCTTCTTGGGTCTGGTATAACATAGTGATCTTTTGAATTAAACATTTTCTTAGACTAGATGTATACTTTGGGTTGAGGCTGAGATCAAGTCTCTCATTCAGTGTTTTTGAAGAGAAATAATTAAGAACATCAGTATTATAATCACTTACATTTTATTTTCCCAAGCCCCTAGCCTAGGGACTGGCACACAATAAGTGCTCACTAAATGTTTGTTAAATGAGTGAGTTGCACAATTACTTTTCAGATCCTTTCAAGCCCAAGATTGAAGGGGGAACTAAAACTACACTTATGAAAATTTTATCCAGGCAAACAATTAAAAAAAGAGGTATATCGATTGGAAATGCGAAAAAGGTTGAAATAAGTGTATGCTCTCTAGCAAAGTGAATGGAAATATCACAAAAATCTGTGGATAATATTGATCTGGCCAAAAAGTTCATTTGGGTTCTCCGTAATATCTGTTGAGAAAACTCAAATGAACTTTTTGCTCACTCCAATATATAAGCTTTCAGTGCCTTGGAAATCATCCAAACCCTTGTTTTGTCGCTAAGGCATCTGAGGATCAGACATGACAGTGATGTGTGCAGGCTGCACCACTGCTTGGGGCAGAAGCAGCTGATCCTGGTTTTCTGATGCCTCCACTCAGGCACATGTTGTTGTTTTTCAGTCGTGTTGGGGGAGTGTGTAATATCCTTGGTTCTGTCTTGTTGCAACAAAAATCTGAAGCGACTGATGGACCAGCGTTACAGCTCTCAAATGGACCAGTGTTACAACTCCGTGTTACAGGTCAGTTTTCTTTAGAAAGTAAAGGAAAATACATCCTCAAGGCATGAGGGCATGCTGACCCAAAAGACCAAAGAGAAGAGAGGCCCCCCAGCTCAACTTTGGCTCCTCTTTTTATATGTTTTTTCTCCTCCCCTCTGGGCCTGCCTTATGTAAATTGGGCTAGCCAGGAGGGATGTTTGTTTTACCTGAGGTCCTCACTCTGGTCCTTGAACCTTCCTTTGTTCTATTTTCACAGGCTTTTCCTTTCTTTGTCTTTTAGCTACCGCCATTTTGAACTCCTTTTTTCTATTCTAACTACCTAACTGTTGCTCAGTCGTGTCTACTCTTTGCGACCCCATGGACTGTAGCCCACCAGGTTCCTCTATCTATGGGATTTCCCAGGCAAGAGTACTGGGGTGGGTTGCCATTTCCATTCTCCAGGGGATCTTCCCAACCCAGGGATCGAACCCACATCTCCTTCCTGGCGGGCGGATTCCTTACAACTGAGTCACCTGGGAAGCCCATTCAGGCACCTACTCCACCCTAATGTCCAGCCAAGGACAAAGGGGAGAAACTGACTTCCACATTCACTGAATTCCATGTACTTAGTTTGAGAACTCTGAGAGAAATCAGACTGTTTCCTGAGATGAGAATTGAGTGCGTAAGTTATGCATTTCATAAAATAAATGAGAAAATTCAGCAGGTCAAAATAAGCCCGTTTCAGTGAAGAACCAGATACAGAATAGTCTCTCAATAGACCAGATAGACCCTGCAATATTAGAGACGTTTTTGCAACAATGACATAAAACTATTGGGATGTCTGGGAGAGTGTCTTCCATCCCACCAAGAGATTGAGTAGAATGACTGGTTCTATTTTCAATTACCTTCATTTTCATTATCTGTGTTTGGGATGGACAAACACAATCTTAATTATTTCTGTTCTGGGTAAGGTTGGAGGACAAAACTAATGATGTCATCAGAGGAAGCACACAGAGAGTGTTTACCATCCTGGAGATCAGTCAACTGGAAATTTTGCTAGCACATCACTCCTAGGGCGATGAGCTCAGTGGGAGCTGAGAGTAGCAATGAGTTGTGCCAGCTACCCACTGAGGGTGACAGTTTAAAAACAGTGGACTGAAAAATGTCATAAATTTGAAAAACAATGAACTGCCTGGTGTCAGGGTTTAGAGATTGATGGGACTTTTGCCTGGAAAGCCAGAAAGAAGGAGTGTAGAAATTCACACCATTTTACATTCAAAATGTCCCTTGCAAATGATTCATTAACAGCCATATAGATATATATGTATGTATATGTATGTACACACACATACACACACACACACATACATTATTTATATTGTTTTCTCTCTGTGTTTAAAATGCTCAGGAGCTGAAATTTGTTTGAACTGTTCAGTCAAGTGAAATGGTTCCTTTTGCAATATGCAGTTAGTTTTGGTAGCTCAAGCTGCCTTTAACTTTCTTTTCACTTTCTTCCTTTGTCATTAAAGGTGAAGGGCAAGCAGGAGAGAGAGGGTTTGATTTACTCTGGTGCTCCCCCAGCGGTGCTGCTGTGTGCAGCCTGAAAGGCCCTGCATTGCACAACATAGATGATGGTGTGAATGGTCCTCTCACCCTTCAGAGTGGTGCAGTGGGGCTGCCAGTCTAATGCAGTTGGGAGTCGGGGGGATTTGGAACAATTTAGCCATTGTTGCTTAATGACTTCAAACCTTGTGGTTTCAAACAAAAACTATTATATTTCAAGAATTTGGTGGTTCCACTGATCTCAATGATGTGATGAGCTGGTGGGTAGGCCAGTGGCTTGTGGGCCTAGGATGAACTTGATAGGGACACGTCATCTGTCCTTCCTGTGTTTGTTACATTCCTCCACTAGGTTAGCTCAGGCTTGTTCTCATGTTCATGATAGTTAATATACAAGCATCTTTTTAAGCTTCTGCTCAGTCCAATTGACTGCTTTCTCTCATTCTCCAAAGCAAATCAAATGGCCATGCCCAGAATCAAAGTGAGAAGACAACCAGCCAAGGGTGTGGATACAGGGAAGCGAGAAACATTGGGACTCAGTGCAATCAGGTCTAACAGTGAGTTAGCAAACAAAAAGTTCAGGAAAGACTATCATAGATGTCAACAGTCATTACTGTTCAAGGCAGTCATGTTTTACTTTGAAGTTTGTATTTTTTCATTTATTCATCCATCCAAAATTCATTAGGGGATGATCATGTTTAGACACTGTTCTGGAGGCTGGGACAAACTCTGTATTTAAAATGATTACCTTACAAGACAGGATTTTATTTGCCCCTGCCACCTTCTGTTTCTTTTCTCATCTTAGAGATGTGTTTTCTAAATTGAAATAAAGAGATAGAGATTTTGTTAATATAGTAGTAAGTTTGCTCTGGGCTTCCCAGGTGGCTCAGTGGTAAAGAATCCACCTGCCAATGCAGGAGCTGCAGGAGACATGAGTTCCACCCTGGGGTCGAGAAGATCCCCTGGAAGAGGAAATGGCAACCCACTCCAGGATTCTTTCCTGGAGAATCCCATGGACAGAGGAACCTGGTGGGCTTTAGTCCATGGGGTCAAAAAGAGTCAGACAAGTTTTTTCAAGTCAGACAAGATATTGTCAATGTTAATTGAGAAAGATTTGAAGGTCCTGGAGTCTCTTTACACAGGAATATTGCCTCTCTCAGGTGGAGCTGGGACTTGGAAGTAGAGGAAGGGGATAGAAAAGGACCAGTGAGTTGAGGTGAAGCAGGGAGAGATGGAAGAGGGAAGAAATCCAGAAGGAGAATGTGAAACTTCAGGTGGTTTATCTGAGGTGGACTAAATTAACTGAAAGATGACTTTATGAGAAAGCAAAGAAGTTTTTGGCATATTCCTCTGGTTTCCATGTGTGTGCATAATTGGCAAATGCTTTTTTGTAATATGTTGTCTTACTACAATCTCCCAGACCTTGTAGGGATAACTAGGGCATTTCATTATGTGGGAATATTGGAGAGTTCATCATTTAGCTTGCTGGGTTCTTCCCCTCACGTTCCCTGACACCTACTCAGACTTCCTTTCATCCTTATCACATACCAGTCACCATCAACTTTCTTTGGTTTTAGGAGTCTCTCCCTTAACCAGGATCTTGATATGTTAGTTATTTTAATTTTGCCTTCTGTAGAATTCTAGCATTCTCATCTTCTTGATCTTTATTTTTCAACACCATTCCCAAATCCTAGCTTCCAGCAGATTATGTCGACTCTGATTTCATTTATTTGTGGGATATTTAGGGAGCTTCAGAAATTACTAGGCAAATAACAATTGAGTGCTTACTAAGCACTCAGTGTTACTAATGACTTTTGCTTGTGTACACTCAACCTTACAACAATGATATGATTATTCTTATTCTAGATGAGGGAATGGAAGCACAGAGTGTCAGACAACTTGTTTGAAATAACAGAATTGGCAGAGCTGAATTTGAATCCAAGTGGTCAGGCGCATTTACACTCAATAAATAAGGCCATTCCTGACTGCAAGGAATGATAATGCCTTCATTTTCTGTTCCTTTCTTCTGTTACCACAACCTCTCATTGCTTCAAACATTTTCTGCCTTCATTTATTTTTAAGAAAAGCTCCACTTACATGATGTTTTGGGTTTCTCTGATAGCTCAGTTGGTAAAGAATCTGCCTGCAATGTAGAAAACATTGGTTTGATTCCTAGATCGGGAAGATGGAGAAGGGATAGGCTGCCCAATCCAGTATTCTTGGGTTTCCCTTGTGGCTCAGCTGGTAAATAATCCACCTGAAATGTGGGAGACCTGGGTTCAATCCCTGGGTTGGGAAGATCCCCTGGAGAAGGGAAAGTCTACCCACCCCAGTATTCTGGCCTAGAGAATTCCATGGGTCCCTGGGGTCCCAAAGATTCAGACATGACTGAGTGACTTTCACTTTCACATGATGTTTTAATTCCTGTCTTTGCCATCTCCTTTCCTGCTGTGCTCACCTCCTTTGAGACCTCACTCTTTTCATTATCTTTTTTTTTTTTTTAATTTTTTATTGCTTTATTTCTCATGTGTTCCCCATCCTAAACCCTCCTCCCTCCTCCCTCCCCATACCATCCCTCTGGGTCGTCCCAGTGCACCAGCCCCAAGCATCCAGCATCGTGCATTGAACCTGGACTGGCATCTCGTTTCATACATGACATTTCACATGTTTCAATGCCATTCTCCCAAATCTTCCCACCCTCTCCCTCTCCCACAGAGTCCATAAGCCTGTTCTATACATCAGTGTCTCTTTTGCTGTCTCGTATACAGGGTTATCGTTACCATCTTTCTAAATTCCATATATATGCGTTAGTATACTGTATTGGTGTTTTTCCTTCTGGCTTACTTCACTCTGTATAATAGGCTCCAGTTTCATTATCTTGGCATTTACTTCTATCACTTCATCTCTGCTAGTTCCTTCCCCTCAGCCAGCAAATATACTTAGCATTAAAAAACAAACCATCCTCTAACTTGTTACTTTCTTGAATGACAAAATTAAAAAAAATTTGGATGTTTCATAATCCACTTGATGGAATCTGCTCTCCTGGGGTTTCTGAAAATCACATCAAAGCCGACCATCTTCCCCCAGTCATACACCTTGTTCTCTTCTCTGAAGATACTTTCCTATTTCTCTGATTCTGTTTTCATGTTTCCATGGCTCCTTTTTATTCCTTCTCTTCTCACCTATCTGTGGGCATTTCCCAGTGTTCTGTGCTGTGAGCTTTTAAGCTCATCTTTTTACTCTCTCCCTCAGAGATAGTGTGGTCATATAATTTGTTGCCCAAATTGGGACGCTGTTGCCTGGCACAGATGCTTAACTGGATGTGATGTCAGGGCAGTAGGAACAAACCAGGACTGCAGCCCTTCCCGTCTCTCTCAGTTCCACATTTTCAACCCCTTACTAGTAGTTTCTGTGTCTGTTCAGGGCTTCAGATTCCACATATCCTAAATCACACTCTTCATATTTTTATCTTTCCTTTTCTAACCAACTATTCCTGATTTCTTTACCTTTGCCATCTTGCAGCGACTGAGACTTGAAAGCTTGGGTCATTTCTGAGTGCTCTCCATACACACTGCCAATGACATCAATGTCTAGGTTTACTGATTTGGCTTTTATAATGTTCTATTTTATTCCTTCCTTTCCATTTTTCAATGCTGCTATTTTGGTTCAGGCCTTTATCGCTTCAAGCCAGTACTATTTTGATAGCCTAATCCCAAATGAACTTTTTAAACTGTGCTTTCTCCTGTTATACTGGAACTCTATGCATATCTAATCCAGGTCCTTTACTGTCTCCTGTCTTGTACAGAATACTTTGGCTTTCAGTAGTTTGGTTATGATGTGTGTGGGTGAGAGTATCTTTGAGTTTATCCCATTTGAAGTTTGTAGAGTTTCTTGGATGTGATTAATGTTTATTTTTTCCTTTACAATTGGTTGTTATTTTTTACAAATATTCTTATCTTACCTTTTCTCTCCATATTTCGTTATCCATGCATTTGTCAATAGACATTTAGGTTGTTTCCATGTCTGGGCTATTGTGAAGAGTGCTGCTATGAAGACAGAGATGCATGTATCTTTTTGAATTAGAGTTTTGTCTGGATATATGCCCAAGAGTGGGATTGCTGGATCATAGGATAATTCTATTCTCAATTTTCTGAGGAACCTCCATTCTGTTTTCCACAGTGACTGCATCAACTTGCATTCCCACCAACTGTGTAGGAGGGGTCCCTTTTCTCCATACCCTCTCTAGCATTTATTATTTATTGAATTTTAAATGATGGTCATTCTGATTCGTGTGAGGTGGTACCTTGTTATAGTTCTGATTTGCGTTTCTCTGATAATTAGCAATGTTGAACATTTTTCATGTGCCAATTGGCTGTCTGGAGAAGGAAATGGCAACCCACTCCAGTGTTCTTGCCTGGAGAATCCCAGGGACGGGGGAGCCTGGTGGGCTGCCGTCTATGGGGTCGCACAGAGTCGGACACGACCGAAGCGACTTAGCAGCATTGGCTCTCTGTATTTCTCCATTAAGAGAAATATCTATTTAGGTCTTCTGCCCATTTTTCAAGTGGCTTGCTTATTGTTTTGAGTTATATGAGCTGTTTGTATATTTTGAAAATTAAGCCCTTATTGGTTATATAGTTTGCAAATACTTTCTCCCATTCTGTAGGTTGTCTTTTCATTTTGTTTATGGTTTCTTTTGCTGTGCAAAAGCTTGTAAGTTTGATTAGGTCCCGTTTATATATTTTTGTTTTTATTTCTATTGCCCTGAGAGATTGACCTAAGAAAACACTGGTATGATTTACATCAGAGAGTGTTTTTCGTATGTTCTTTTCTAGGAATTTTATGATATCATGTCTTTTGTTTAAATATTTAAGTCATTTTGACTTAATTTTTGTGTATGGTAAGAGGATGTGTTTTAACTTTACTGCTTTACATGAGATTGTCCAACTTTCCCAACACCACTTGCTGAAGAGACTTTTTTTCTCATTATATATTTTTGTGTCTTTTGTTGAAAGTTGATAGACTGTAGGTGTGTGGGTTTATTTCTGGTTTCTCTACTCTCTTCCATTGATCTCTGTGTCTATTTTTGTGCCAATGTGATGTTTTGATTACTGTAGCTTTGTAGTATTGTCAGACTGGATAACTTCAATTGTTGTATTGTCAGGGTCATGGATTCTTTCCTCTGTATCCTCAAATATGCTAAGTGTTCTACTGAATTTTTCATTTCAGTTATTGTACTTTTCAACTCAATAATTTTTGTTCTTTTTAACAATTGCTGTCCTTTTATTGATATTCTCTCTTTGGTGAGACATTGTTCTTCTACTCTTCTTTAGTTCTGTAGACATAAGTTTCTTTAGTTCTTTTAACATCTTTATCTAAGTTAAAGTCTTTGTCTAGTGATTTTGATACAAAGCTAATTTAGGAACAGTTGATATTTATTGCCCCTCACATCCTATATGGGCCTTATTCACCTGTTTCTTTGCATGTCTCATAATTTTTTGTTAAAATTGGAACATTTAAAAAAATGTAATACAGGAATTCTGGAAGTCAGATTCCACTCCCTACTCATCCTGGATTGGTTATTGCTGTTTGTTTTGGTTGTTGCTGCTGCTGTGGTTTTGTTGCTGTTGTTGTTTCTTTGTTTGTTTTCTGGTTTAGTGACTTTCCTGAACTAATTCTGTAAAGTCTGTATTCTTTGTTGTGTGTGGTCACTGCAGTCTCTGCTCAGTTATCTTAGTGGTCAGTTAATGATAAGACAGAGATTTCCTTATATACTTTGCACTAATAAATCTTGAAGCCTCAGCAAGGGGGTGTGTGTGTGTATGTGTGTGTGTGTTTGAGTGTGTCAGGAAATGTTTTTAATGCTGTGGCAGACAGTTTACAACACTATTTTAGTCTTTATTTCCTGCTTGTCCAGAGCTTCATGGTCAGCCAGAGGTGAGAATTATACCCAGTCCTGCAAAAGACCTTCTAAATACCCAAAAATAGGCCACAACCCTTCACAGTTCCCTCTGGACATCCCATTCTCCAGCTTTTCCTCTTAAGTTTTTGGTTAGCATCTCATTTGTCCCAGCTGTTATTGCTGCCTCAGCAAGTTATTATTAAGCAATTGCTGCTGATTATTTTTGAACAATGACTCAAGGGGAAAAGTCTGTTTTTGATGAATGAGCTCTGAATCAGGAGGAATAAAGATGAACCCTGAAAGTGGGGGTTTTTAGGGATGTGCCAGGTAGGTCAAATAGTGGAATGGGGCTTTTGAACAGCCCCAAATTCATTCTTCCCTTTCTAATGGTTTCTAGGTTGCTGGTATTCATGACTATTGTGATTGCAAGGCTGCTGGTTTTCAAGATCATTGCAGAGCTAGGGAGAGATGAATAGGAATAGGGCTAAACAAAACTCCCTGTTTTTTATGGAGAGTCAACTACTGTTTTGAGTAAACACACCTTGGATTGTCAAAAACTTTGGCTAATTTCTAGAGTTCTGAAAAAGATAATTTTGACAATTTTTGCTAGTATTCTCATTGCTTTTTTATGGGCAAAGTGGATTTTTAGAGTTCCTTACTCTGTCAGTCAGGTTTCCCAGGTAGCTCAGTGGTAAAGAATCCACCTGCCAATACAGGAGATGTGGGTTTGATCCCTGGGTCAGGAAGATCCTTGCAGCCCACTCCAGTATTGTTGGCTGGGAAATCTCATGAACAGAGGAACCTGGTGGGCTACAGTCCATGAGGTTGGGAGAGGGAGAGGGTGGGATGATTTGGGAGAACGGCATTGAAATACGTATAATATCATATATGGAATGAGTTGTCAGTCCAGGTTCGATGCATGATACTGGATGCTTGGGGCTGGTGCACTGGGACGACCCAGAGGGATGGTATGGGGAGGGAGGAGGGAGGAGGGTTCAGGATGGGGAACACATGTATACCTGTGGCAGATTCATTTTGATATTTGGCAAAACCAATACAATATTGTAAAGTTTAAAAATAAAATAAAATTAAAAAAATAAAAATAAAAAATATAGATGATATTAAAAAAAAAAGAGTCAGATATGATTGAGCACACATGCATGCACTCTGTTATTCAGAAATCAGAATCCTTGCATAAAATGCTTTGAGTTTCAGTTTCCATGTAATGAAATTCTTTTAATCAATTTCTGAATTTCTAAACATTTCCCTGGCCATAGCAGCTGAAAGAGATGAAAAAAAAAATTTTTTTTTTTCTACCGTATATTGCTTGTATCACATATGCCATTACCCTGAAACTTTGGGGTTTATACAAATAACTTCCAGAGATCTGGGGTCAGGAGAGTTGGAGAAAGACTAAAGGATCTACATTTTAAGCAAGTCCTAGGGAATTGGGGTGCTCACTAGCTCATAGACCAAATTTTAAGGAACACTGATCTAAATGACATTCTTAGTACTTAACATATATCAACATATATATTTTTTATTTTATTTTGTTTTTTTTGCATGTCTGTATCTTCTCTACTAAAATACTCTTTGTATATAGGAACAATGTCCTGCACACTCTGAATCCTCAAAGGATTCAATTTATAGGCAATCTTCTAGAAGTTTGCTGAATGAATCAATAAATAAGAGCATTGTTTTCATGGGCAATAAGTTCTTAATTCCACACTAGGACTGACCAAGTAAAACTTCTGGAATTTGTAAACTCATTGGTAAATTGAAAATTGCCAGCAATTGCTTTCTTAATTAAGAAAGCAGTTGATTTTGTAGAGATTTGAATTTAGAAAAATGACTCCAATTGTTTTCACAAATGATTTTTTTATTTTGGACATTGTCATACGCATATAGAGAAATTCAATTTGGGTCTTTTTGTATTACCGTGTCTCTGCTGCTGCTGCCATGTCTCTAGTTCACATTTTAAACACATGAAACACAGTTGTAATAACTGTTTTAATGTCCTATCTGTAATGCTAACATCTGTGTCAATTCTAATTTGCTTTTTGTCCTCATTTTTGGTTGTGTTTTTCTGGTTCTTTGCATATCTGGTAATTTTCTGTTTGAATAGAAGACATTGAATTTTACATTGTTATACACTGGATATTTTTGTATAACTATTAATATTCTTGAGCCTTGTTCATGGGAACAATGAACTTACTTGAAAACTTTTGTTCTTTTGGGGTCTTGCTTTTAAGGTTATTTTGAGGAGCAGGGCAGCATTTAGTCTTGGGTTAATTATTCCCTCTGGCTACAGTCCATGGGGTCGCAAAAGAGTCAGACATGACTTGGCAACTAAACAATTATTCCCTATTATCAGTGCAAGTCACTTCTGTGCAAGTCATTCTACTCAGTGCCCCAGGAGTCATGAGGTTTCCAATCTGGATGGTGGGAACAGCTGGGCATGGCTCCCTTTAATCTTCTCAGGTGGTTTCTTCAGCTATCTGGAGTTATGTCTCATACGTCTTCTCTCTGCTACTCTGTCTTATGAATTCTAGCTGTCTTGGTCTTCCTGTACTCCTAGTGCTCTCTCTTTGTCTCAGGTTGCCTACTGGGCTCTGTCATGATTCCCTCTCTCTGTGCTGTGTCATGGAGCTTTTTCAAGGCAGTAAGCTAGATCAATTGTATGGTTCACCTCATTTGTTTTCTGTGTTTCAGGAATCATTGTTCTTTGTTGCCTATGTCCTATGCCTTGAAACCTATTATTTCATATACTTGTCCACTTTTTGATTTAGTTGGGAAGGTAAATCTGGTCCTTGCTATCTGGTCTTGGCCAGCAGTGGGAGTCTCTGGGAGTGTTTTAAACACCAACTTACTAGTACTGTGACCAAGCCTGAAGAGCAAGTTACATGTGGTTCCTAAATAGACCTTTTCTTCTCTCAAAAAATATTCCATTAATTTGTTACTTTTACCATTTGACACCCATGGTTATTACTGATAGCTGTCTTCATCAACTCAATTTACTCTTTAGCAGGGTGCCAATAGAGTGGATTCTACCTTTAATTGGAAAGATATCATTGCACTCAATTTGAGAAGAAGATAATTGCCTTCTTTGAACTGAACATCAGTGTTTCAGTTGTATGTAGGTTGTGGGAGTAAAAATCTATTCAGTGTACTGGCCTGACTTTAAAGAGTTCACCTGTTCTTAGAGAGTGGGCAGTTATCCACTGGTTTAACCAAACTCCACGTTTGTCTGACTTTGTCTTTCTTGTATATTTCCCTGTGTTTCTGAGATGATAGATATTCTGTGAAAAAAAAGTGGCTTTGTTGCCAGGTGTTTGTGCATCTTGGTGTAAATCAGGTATATTTACCTCAGAGCTTCTCAGAGCCTTGCTATAATGGTATACATTTGGTTCTCCAGGCAGGTATACAGTATGAGGCCTTTTCCAAGCTCTCTTGGGGTTGGTGTTCCACAGACTACATGTTAAAAAATGTTGTGTTAGAGGTACAAGAAACTGTAGAGTTTAGATTGCTTTTTAGAACATACCACCAGAAGTCTTTCAAGTCAAGATCCAGGAAATTTCCTTTCTTCTTAATTTCCTTTTCTAATTTCCTTCTCTAATCATTTTGCAAGTCCTTGCCATACAGAAATGCTGAATCAAGCGCTTGATAAGTACTATGGCAGTTAATGAGAAGTAAGATAAGCTATTTGTTTGGTCTGGGCCTCAGTTTATTCATGTGTGAAGCAAGAAGTTTGGATTATGATTATTAATATCTTTTCTAGCTCTTTAATTCTATAATTCTGTACTTTTTTGATTCAGAAAGCATGATCCCTGATCCCAAGCTGCTGACTGTCTAGTGTGGGATACAAGGCTAATGCACATAATGTAACTAGAAAGCACTTCAAAATGGTGCATATCTCTGTGTCAGATTGTTTGGTACAGATTAGAGGGGCTATACAAGATCAGAGAGGGGAAACCAGTGAGGCCAGAACACTTCTGTTTTTTCTCGCTACATTAGGCACTCAACAGAGCCCCTAAAACAATGATTTAGTGGGAATGTATTTGGCTATGGAGATATAAAATGCATTTACTATGTCTAAGGACTTTGTTCCATGTCTACTTAAGCTCACTTAATAACAGTGCAGAGGTTAGCTACAGTGTGAGATTAAAGAAAACATCTCTATTGGTATAAGCATTTAATACCCACTAAAAGAGTCATTAGGTCACTAATGTTTTTTACAGAACCTGAAGACTTGAACTAAAAGATATTCCAGGTCGAAGGCATGAATAGAATCCTAGAATGTTAAAGCTGAAAGAGTCCTGAGGGATCACCCAAGTACAAGGTCAGCAAACTTTTTCTGTATAGGGCCAGGTAGTCAGTGTTTTAGCCTTTGCAGGCTGTTAGATAGATCACTGTTGCAATTATTCAACTACACCTTTGAAGTGCAAACACAGCCATAGACAACATGTAAATGATTGAGCATGGCTGCATTCCAATAAAACTTTATACACAAAAACAAGAAGCTTGTGGGCTCTGGTTGAAGATGAAGACCAGAGTAGTTTGGCATTTGAACAAGATCACAGAAATATGGACTGAATTGTGTTCCCCACCCTCCAATTCATATATGGAAGCCCTAACTGCCAGTGTGATTATATTTGGATAGGGACTACAGAGACATAATTAAGGTTAAATGAGGTCATAGGCTGGGTCCCTGATATTTAGTAAGATTACTGTCCTTGTAAGAGAGACTCCTGATCTCTTTCTCTCTCCACCATGTGAGGACACAGGGAAAAAAACAGATGTGAAATAATAGAAAAGTTACTTGTCTCTGCCCCCGGTTCCTTGCATAGAGCTCCTAAAATGCCTTGGAATCTAGTCAGGTCATAGAAGTATCTGTTGTTCTAATAAGGCCACTTTTGATGGGTTCCTGGGTGAGGGCTGGTCACCAGAAAGACAAAGCCATGACTAGAAGCTTGGAACTTTCAGCCCCATCCCCCATTCTCCATAGAGGGCAGAAGGACTAGAAGTTGAGTTAATAATCAGTCAAGCCTATGTGATGAAACCTCCATAAAAGTCTCCAAAGGCTTCCCTGGTGGCTCAGATGGTAAAGCATTTGCCTGCAGTGAGGGAGACCCGGGTTCGATCCCTGGGTTGGGAAGATCCCTTGGAGAAGGAAATGGCAACCCACTCCAGTACTCTTGCCTGGAAAATTCCATGGACTGAGGAGCCTGGTGGGCCACAGTCCATGGGGTTGCAAAGAGTCGGACACGACTGAGCGACTTCACTCACTCATGTGATGAAACCTCCATAAAAGCCCCCAAAGTACAGGGTTGATAGAGCTTCCACATGCTGGGAGCATGGCACACCCCAACTTCACAGGGAAAGATGCTTCCAGAGTTCACTTATGTATTTCTTCATCTGACGGGTTATTTGTATCCTTTAAAATACCATTTATACTAAATGGGCTGTAGTAAGTAAACTGTTTTTGGAATTCTGTGAGTCACTCTAGCAAATTCTCAAACCTGAAATGGAGGTTGGGAGACATGATTTATAGCCAAGTCAGACAGAGGTGCGGGTAGTAACCCGGGGACCTACTACTTGCAACTGACATCTGAGGAGGGAGGCAGTCTTATAGGACTGAATCTTCATCCTCTGGGGTTAGTGGTAACTCCAATTAGTGTCAGAATTGAGTTGTAGGACACTCAGCTGAGGTTGGAAAACTGGTCAGGGAAAAAGCCCCAAGTATGTGATATCTGAAGTGTTGAGAACGTGAGGATAGAGGTAAAAACAGTGAATTTCCCCTACAGCGGCCATCTGCAGGCCAGGAAGAGAGTTCTTACCAGAGCCTGACCATGCTGGCAACCTGATCTT